>NC_143203.1:8992500-9320000 GCF_051530095.1 Phoenix dactylifera
AAGAAGGATGGTTCATGGAGGATGTGTGTAGACAGCCGAGCAATCAACAAGATTACAGTGAAGTACCGTTTCCCAATTCCTCGACTTGACGATATGCTGGATTTACTGCATGGAGCCATCATCTTCTTAAAGTTGGATCTTTGAATTGGCTACCACCAGATCAGAATCAAATATGGGGATGAGTGGAAGACGGCATTCAAGACCAAGGATGGACTTTTTGAGTGAATGGTTATGCCCTTTGGTCTTTCTAATGCGCCAAGTACCTTCATGCGAGTCATGAATCAAGTGCTAAAACCATACATTGGCCGCTTCGTAGTTGTTTATTTTGATGACATATTGATTTTCAATCGTAGCCGTGTGGAGCATCAACAACACCTTCGCCAAGTGCTTCACACTATCAGATCAGAAAAGCTATATTTCAACTTGAAGAAGTGCTTCTTTGCCGAGCCACAAGTTCCTTTCCTCGGGTTTATAGTTTCAGCCAATGGAGTTTCTACAGATCCAGAAAAGATTAAAGCCATTCGAGAGTGGTCTATACCCTACAACATTCATGAAGTAAGGAGCTTCCATGGTCTGGCATCCTTCTACCAAAGGTTCATAAGGAACTTCAACAGCATAATGGCCCCAATCACAAACTATATGCGAGGTGAATTCTTTCAATGGAGTCCGGCAGCCACCAAAGCCTTTGAAGAAATCAAGGTACTTCTAGCTCAAGCTCCAATTCTTCGACTTCCAAATTTTGAACAGGTATTTGAGGTTGCTTGTGACACATCCCACATCGAAATTGGTGGAGTTCTAAGTCAAGAAGGCCATCCCATCACCGTCTACAGCGAGAAGCTCAATGATGCAAAGCGCCGATACTGCACATATGACGTCGAGTTCTACGCTATGGTTCAAACTCTTAAACATTGGAGACACTATCTCCTATACCGTAAGTTCGTCATGTACACTGACCATGATTCACTAAAGTACATCAACTTCCAAAAGAAGTTAAGTGCACGAGATGCCAGATGGGTGGAGGTGCTGCAGTAGTTTACATTCGTGCTGAAACATAGACCGGGTGCAGAGAACTGTGTTGCTGATGCTCTCAGCCGAAGGTCACATATCCTAACTCTATTGGAAGCTGAGGTAATATGGTTTGAAGATCTGAAAATCTTATATTCTACAAATGCACAATTTCAGTCTATTTTTGCAGAAGTCTCAGTAGAAGACAGATGGCATCATCCAGAATTTTCTGTGCACGATGGTTTCCTCTTTCGGGGCACTCGCCTATGTGTCCCAGAGTCTTCACTTCAAGATCACATCATTAGAGAGGTTCACGGTGGAGGTCTTGCAGGACATTTTAGCCGTGATGAGACTATCAGTATGGTGGAGGACCGATTTTATTGGCCGACATTACGGAGGGACGTTAGTCGAATCATCAAGCAGTGTCGCACTTGTCAGCTTGCCAAGGGATCAAAGACTAACGCCGGCCTCTACTCTCCACTACCATTGCCGAGCTCACCATGGGAGGACCTTAGCATGGACTTCGTGCTAGGGTTACCCAAGATGGTACGAGGATATGATTCTATTTTTGTCATTATTGACAGATTTTCGAAGATGTCGCACTTTGTTCCATGTGCAAAGACTTTTGATACATCTCGAGTTGCTGATTTGTTCTTAAAAGAAGTGGTTCATTTACATGGGCTCCCGAAGACTATTGTATCTGATTGTGATGTCAAGTTCGTTAGCTATTTTTAGAAGACACTGTGGGCGAAGCTTGGCACCCGTCTTTCTTTTTCCAGCGCCTATCATCTCCAAATCGATGGACAGACTGAGGTGGTCAATCACAGCCTTGGAAACCTTCTTCGATGCTTAGTCCGAGATCATATTAAATCTTGGGATTTAATCTTGCCACATGCTGAGTTTGCCTACAATAGCAACATCAACCGGACTACGGGGATGTCACCCTTCGAGATCGTGCTTGGGCTGAAGCCTAGGCAACCCATTGATCTACTTCCCCTACCTGTCAACACAAAAACCAGTGAAGGTGGTGAAGATTTTGCAAGGCACATATAGGACATCCATGCTGAAATACGATGTCGATTAGCCACCAGCACTGACATGTACAAACAACAAACAGATCTGAAATGACGTCCTCTTGAGTTCCAAGAAGGAGACCTTGTACTTATTCGGTTGAGTGCTGAACGTTTTCCCCACAGAAATTTTTAGAAACTTCAACCTCGTCGAGTTGGTCCCTTCATGGTATTAAAACGGCTAGGACCTAATGCTTACATGTTTGAGTTACCAGATGACTTGCAGGTCAGCCCCATTTTCAACATTGGAGACCTACAGCCAAATGAAGGACATCATGTTGAAGCAAAAGACCCTCCTCCAGTGCCGCCATCCCAACCACGACGAACAGCTCCAAAAAACACCATTGAAGAAATTTTGGATGATCAAATCATGTCTACTCGTCGGGGAGGATATCAGAAATTTTTAGTCAAGTGAAAAGGCCGACCAATTTCAGATTGTTCGTGGTTGAAAATAGAGGAAGTCCAGCGGCTGAACCCAGATCTCTACGAGCTATACCAGTCGCAAAACTCAACGAAGTCGAGTCTTTTCCCAGCCGGAGGGAATTGATGCAGGAGCATCCTCCTCACGCCTTAGTCCATGAACATTGGGTCAAGGTGCATGAGGAAATTGAGTCCCAAGTTGTTGAGTCCTTATAATAAGTGAATTAATTCACAATGGTTTAGTGTCTTTGACACCTAATTAGATTGAGTCCAAGGTGTCAAGTGGGTCATTGGTTGATTAGGAATAATCACTTGTCAATTGGATTGAGTCCCAAAGAAGTGGATTTTGATTCCATGCGCAAGAAGAGTCCCAATTGCTTGCGGCTGGAATTCCCTCCCTTCTCTCACGTTGTCATGCAAATAAAGGCTGTCACATGCGGATAAGCCTCATTTGGTAAATTGTTTAGGTGATCAAGGAGATTGAAGGTTTAAAAAGAGTCCTTATCTGGTTAAGAGTCCAACGAAATTCAGAATTGTAGTCCTTATCTTTTCCTAGCCTTCCTCTCTATATAAAGAAAGGTTTGAAGAATAAAAAGGCAGAAAATATTTGAGTTCATTCAAAATAGACCCTTTGTTTCGTGAAGAGAGACTCTTCTTTCTTGGTGTGATGCCAACAAGTTGAAGGAAAGGGTGAGACTCCTCTTCTCCTCCTGCCTGGTTGATTTGGTTTGGGTGAGACTCCCACAACCATCTCTTCCTGATCTTTCTTTGAATCAAGTTTTTTTCTTTGTTTAAATCTTAAGGAATTCCCACATCTCCCATAATCCAAATTCCATCACTTTTTCCTAAGAATTCACGTCCGAATCAAGTTCCACGAGATCAGCCCGATTGTGAAGTTCAGGATTTTCTGAAAGAGTCGACTCCAACTTCATCGAGTCGACTAAAAGTCGAACTCCGGAGCCTCTCAGGTCGATCCGTCTGGTACAATAGAGAGCTCGTTCCCTGATACGCTTAGCGAGTCGATCCCTTCAGAACTCGAGTTGACTCCAACCTTGCTCGAGTCGACCCCAAGGATCCTTGAGTCGACCCCAGCTGGAAAACAAAAGAACCCGTTCTCTGGATTCTCTAAGAGAGTCGACCTCGGCCTGTTACAAGTCGACCCCGACTTACCTCGTGTCAATCCTAAAGGATGAATTTTGATGATTACAAAATATTTGAGATGATGTTATGTACTAATGATGTTGGCTTAATTGTGAAGTTTTATAAGTCAAGAAAAATCAGAAGCAATGAAGCACTGCAAAATCATTAGTTCTTCACAAACACTTCATTGGATATGTTCTAAAAGAAAAGTGATCTTAAACTAATCCACGAAGATCAAAGATGAATTCTAAAGTTTTTTGTATGAAAAACTTGAGTCAACCCTTAAGCAAAAAGGACAAGTTTGAGTTGACTCTAGCATGTTTTCCTCAAGTGGCCCAGTCAATGAGTCGACCCTCGTATTGCAAGAGTCGACCCTTATGTAGTTCAAATTAAACAGAAAGCTTTTACCGTCTGAGACAAAGTTTGAAGAGTCGACCCTTATTCAAAATGAGTCGACCCCCAAAATTGAAGAGTCGACCCTTGCGTTTGAAGAGTCGACCCTAGTTCAGTCTCAGCATCAGCCAAAAATTATAATATGAGTCGACCCTTATGTTTAAAGAGGCGACTCCTGAAGATGATAAGTCAACCCTTGTGTTTAAAGAGACGACTCCTGAAGAAGATGAGCCGACCCTTAAGATTGAAGAGTCTACCCTTTGAAGTTGTCATAGCAAGAGCCATCTCAATATCTTGAAGTGCCTACCCAGAATAAGCATGAGTCGACCCTGAGTTACATGAGTCGATCCCTGTACTGCTGGGACCACAACGGAAGCTTGCAACAACTTTTGTCTTCTTCTGTAACAGAAAATATTCCCATCAGAACGGAAAGAAAGAAATTCAAATCCTGCTGAGAAATTCATCTAAAAATTCGAGGGAACCTTAGAAGGGAAACAACAAAGAAGAAAGAAAAATTTTGTCAAAAAAGAAAAGTTTCCATCAAGAAAAAGAGAAGAAAAAGCTTAATAGTTCATCATCCTCACTGGAATTCATCTGAATCTTATTCCCGTGAGGAAATCAATTGAAGCTTCTCATTGCACCGAGAAGAGCTGCTGTTCGAGCATTGGGACACTCTTTCATAGCCAACTTCTTCATCGGCTTCAGCTTCCATTTTTATTGTTTCATTCTATATATTCTAAAGCTTTAAGTTTTCTAGTTACAGCTTTCATTTATTTGGATTATCTGTTGCTGTAACAGTTTCATTCATTTGAAACGTGTAAAGGCTCTTCCAAGCCTTGATTGGAAGTTGTTGAATCGGGAGTATTCAGCAAGGAAAATAGTTTCTGGTTGGTTTATCTGAAAATCAACTGGGTTGTTTGTGAGCCCAAAAAAATAAATGATGTAAAGTTTTTGGTTAGTTTGTCTGAAAACCAACTGGGTTGTTTGTGAGCCCGAGAAACAAACAGGGATAGATTTTCGGTTGGTTGCCTGGGAAAACCAACTGGATTTTTGATTGTGAGCCCAGAAAACAATCAGGCTATAATCTGCTAGGTTATAGTGAAATCTCAAGCTAGGCTTGGGGAGTGGACGTAGGTGCTGGGAGTGCACCGAACCATTATAAACCTTGATGTTTGTGTGTGTGATTTATCTCTTCCTCCACTGCATATTTCTGTTTGCTTTCATCATCATAGCTACAGCTTTATTTATGCAATCTTATTTCCGCTGCTAAATCTACAAGTTACTGAAAGATAATAGTAACTCATATTCTTCACACTTTAATTTTAAGAGACCTAATTTACCCTCCCTCTTGGGCTGCACCTCTGGGCAACAAGTGGTATCAGAGCCTGGTACTCACAGAAACTTTTTGATCTAACAATCAAGAGTTAAAGGTCATGGCAGCCACCATGGGATCCTCTATTGCCGAAGGGCAATCTGCCAACATACCACCTCTTTTCAATGACACAAATTTTACTTATTGGAAAGCACGTATGCGAATTTTTATTCAAGCATTTGACTATGATTTATGGACTGTTATTGTCAATGGACCTCACACACCAACTAAGATTATAGATGGCATTACCATATTCAAACTTGAGATTGAATAGGATGACCATGATAAAAGAATAGTTCAGCTGAATGCAAAAGCCATGAATGTTCTTTACTGTTCTTTAGATGCAAATGAGTTCAATCGTATATCTATTTGCATGACTGCTAAAGAAATCTGGGATAGGCTGGAAGTTACACATGAAGGCACTAACCAAGTCAAAGAATCTAAAATCAATATGTTAGTGCATAAATATGAATTATTTAAAATGAAAAATAGTGAATCTATAACTGAAATGTTTACTAGATTTACTGATATTATAAACGAGTTGAAAAGCCTTGGTAGATCTTACTCTAACAGTGATCTTGTTCGAAAAATTCTTAGGTCTCTTCCTAGAGCATGGGAAGCAAAGGTCACTGCCATTCAAGAAGCCAAAGATCTCAACTGACTCCCACTGGAAGAACTGCTGGGTTCCTTAATGACTCATGAGCTTTCAATGAAACAGAACCTTGAAGAGGACGAACCCAGTAAGCACAGAACCATTGCTCTTAAGTCCATACTACATGAAGATGAGAGCAAGGATTCTGAATCTGACAACAGTGAGGAAATGACCCTGATTACAAGAAGGTTCAGAAAATTCTTCAGAAGAAATAGATAAAATTTTAAGAAAAGGCCTGTAATCAAGAGGGAGCAAAGCAAAGAAAATAACCATAAGGAGCAATATGTTTATTATGAGTGCAAAAAGTCTGGACACTTCAGAATAGACTGTCCTCTATTGAACAAGGTTTCGAAAAGGTTAAGGAAGAAAGCTATGCTAGCTACTTGGAGTGACAGTGATGAATCCAGCTCTGGAGAAGAAGAACAGCAACAAGAAGCTGCAAATCTATGTCTAATGGCACATGAAACTGAGGTGTGTCTAGCATCCCAAGCATCAAACAGAAAATAGTATTTGGACAGTGGGTGCTCTAGACATATGACAGGGGATGAATCCCAATTCATGTCCCTCAAAAAGAAAGATGGAGGAATGGTTATCTTTGGTGATAATAGAAAAGACAAAATTATTGGTATTGGTAATATTCAGATCACTCCAACAACTTTTATTGAAAATATTTTATTGGTAGATGGATTAAAACATAATTTACTAAGCATTAGTCAATTCTGTGACAAAGGATATGTTGTGACTTTTGAATCATCTATGTCATTAGTTTCAAATAAGAATGACAATGGTGCAATATTTACTGGACATAGATATGGAAATGTGTATTTGGTTGATTTAGATCAAATACTCATGAAAAATATGGACTGTTTGGTAGCTATGAAAATCAAAAATAGTGAAGCTAGCTAGTTATGGCATCAAAAATTAGCTCATGCAAGTATGGACTTAATTTCAAAACTTATTTGAAAAGAACTTGTTTTCAGCTTGCCAAAATTATCATTTGAAAAAGATAAAATCTGCTTAGCATGTCAACTAGGAAAACAGACCAGAACTTCTTTCAAATCTAAAAATATTGTCTCCACAAATAGACCTTTAGAGCTTCTATATATGGATTTATTTGGACCAACTAGAACTGCAAGTCTACGTGGAAAACTTTATGGCTTTGTTATTGTGAATGCTTTTTCTAGATACACATGGATTTTATTTTTGGCACACAAAAGTGAAGTATTTTCAGCTTTCACCAAACTGTATAAAAAGATTTTAATGAACATGGATTGCAAACTATCAAGATTAGAAGTGATTATGGAACTGAATTGGAAAATCATGACTTTGAAAATTTCTGCACTAAAAATGGTATTGATCATAACTTTTCTACACCCAGAATACCACAACAAAATGGTGTTGCAGAGAGAAAGAATAAAACTCTTACTGAAATGGCTAGGACAATGTTATGTGAAAGTAACTTACCTAAGTATTTTTGGGCTGAAGCCATAAATACAGCTTGTCATGTTTTTAACAGAGTTATTATTAGGTCAATTTTAAAGAAAACTCCTTATGAACTTTTGAAAAATAAGAAACCAAATCTTTCATACTTTCATGTTTTTGGTTGCAATTGTTTTGTTCTAAATAATGGTAAGGACAACTTGGGAAAGTTTGATTCAAAATCAGATGAAGCTATTTTTCTTGGATATTCTTCATCAAGCAAAGTATATAGAATATTTAACAAGAGAACTCTAGTCGTAGAAGAGTCAATATATGTTATCTTTGATGAATCTAATGATCCTTCTTCAAGAAAGAATATAGATCTCGATGATGATGCAGAAGAACTCAACAAACAAATTCAAGAGTTAACCCTAAAGGATATTTCTGCATCTGAAAATTCAGAGCATGATGAAAATTAAGGAGAAGAAGATCAAATGCTTAAAGGTAAAACTAGTCTACTAAAAGAATGGAGGTATGCATATAGTCATCCTAGAGACTTAATAATTGGTAATCCTCCACAAGGCATTAGGACTAGATCCTCTATTAGAGATGTTTGTAATCATCTTGCATTTGTTTCTCAAATGGAACCAAAATCTTTTGAAGAAGCTGAAAAAGATAACAATTGGTTAATGGCAATGCAAGAAGAACTGAATCAATTTGAAAGAAATAATGTTTGAAATTTGGTTAGAAGGCCTGAAAATATTTTTGTAATTGGAACAAAATGGGTTTTCAGAAATAAATTAAATGAAGATGGAATTGTAATTAGAAATAAGGCTAGATTAGTTGCTAAAGGATATAATCAAGAAGAAGGAATTGATTTTGATGAAACTTTTGCACCTGTAGCTAGACTTGAAGCTATTAGCCTATTACTTGCATTTGCATGTTTCATGGATTTTAAATTATTTCAGATGGATGTCAAAAGTGCATTTCTAAATGGCTTCATAACTGAAGAAGTTTATGTAAAACATCCACCTAGATTTGAAAATCATAAACTTTCAGATTATGTTTTTAAATTGAACAAAGTACTTTATGGCTTGAAGCAAACTCCTAGAGCTTGGTATAATAGATTAGGCAACTTTTTAATAAAGAGTAATTTTACAAGAGGAAATATTGATAAAACTTTATTTATTAAAAAGAAAAATGCTGATATTCTGATTGTTCAAATATATGTTGATGATATTATATTTGGTGCTACTAATGAAAGTTTATGTAAAGAATTTACTACGCTCATGCAAAGTGAGTTCGAGATGAGTTTGATGGGTGAACTCAACTTCTTCCTTGGACTCCAAATCAAGCAAACAAGAGATGGAATCTTCATCTGCCAAAGTAAATACACAAAGAAAATCTTAAAGAAGTTTGGTATGGAAGATTCAAAATCAATAGGTACTCCTATGAACCTCTCTTATAAATTAGAAAAAGATGAGCATGGTAAATCCTTTGATTCAAAGCTGTATAGAGGAATGATTGGATCTTTACTTTATCTTACAGCAAGTAGACCTGATATAATGCATAGTGTTTGTATGTGTGCAAGATATCAAGTAAATTCTAAAGAATCACACTTAATTGCTGTTAAAAGGATATTAAGATACTTAAAAGGAACACAACATTTAGGTTTATGGTATTCTAACATATCTACAATCGACTTGATTGGATATTCAGATGCTGGTTTTGCTGGTTGTAGATTAGACAGAAAAAGTACAAGTGGAACTTGTCAATTCCTTGGAACAAACTTAATTTCTTGGTTTAGCAAGAAGCGAAATTCCACAGCACTATCTACAGCCGAGACTGAATATATTGCTGCAGGAAGTTGTTGTGTCCAAATCCTATAGATTAAGCAACAACTCGAGGACTATGACATAAAATAAAATAAAATTCCATACAACACTCAAGATCTAAACATATAGAAATCAAACATCATTTCATAAGAAATCATGCTCAAAATGGGGATATAAAAAAAGAATTTATAAATACTGATAAACAAATTGCAGATATTTTCACTAAACCTCTTAACAAAGAAGTTTTTTGTAAATTTAGAGGTAAATTATGCATTTGTGATCCTTTTTGATAACTGATTATGAAGGATAAATTGCATATTTTGATTGACTATTATTGGTTGAATTTTAGCTGATTTGATTTATAGTTTACCATTGATTTTTAAATTATATTTAAAAAGATTTTGTCTCTTGAACTGTCTGAGGAGGCGACTCATGTGAATGAGGAGTCGACTCATGTAGTAAGGGACGACTCTTAAGTTCAAAGAGTCGACACCTAACTTACAGGAGACGACTCTTAAGTTAAAAGAGTCGACTCCTAATCTACAGGAGACAACTCATTAGTTGAATGAGTCGACTAAAGTGGAAACTATTTGAAATGGACTCTAAAAGCTCTCTCTCTCTCTCTGAAATATTAAACCTGTAACGTTTTATACCCCCTAGAGCGCCTTTCTATCTTCAAACTCTCGGTCAAACAAAAACCTCCAAAACCCTAGAAAACCTTTCCGAGGTTCTGATTGATCTTTCAATGGTGAGAATAAAGCAAGTAACATCTGGACCAAAGAGAAAGAATATCACTCCACACACAGAGAGGAGAACGAAGGCTAGGGCAGAAAAGAAAATGAATCCACAAAGGGAACAAACGCCGCCACGTCAACTTGTTACAGCCTCTCTATCACCTCCTTCCTCAGTTTCGAAGCAAGGTCCCCTCTCCATAAGAAATGTTTCCACCGGAAGAAGAGTGGATTTTGAGTTTTTGGACAAAGAAAATTTTCCATTAGGTCAGAATCTAAAGGAGTTGGAAATATCTATGCTCACTGAATGTGCCAACCTACCTAGACTTAGTACGAAAATTCTGTAATAATGCAAGATTTGGACAAGGATAGATCTCGTCCAAGGTAAAAGATATCCCTATCTTGATTATAGAAGAGATTCTAAGAGATGCTCTTCGGATTCTAAATGATGGAGAAAATGGAGATCACCTAAAGAATAGGAACGAAGGGATTAGTACCATTCTCAATAGAAAAATCACAGAAGATTGGACTGAAATCAGTGCCAATCAACTGAATGCTGAGATGCGACTGCTGCATCACATGATCAACAAAATGTTCTTCCCGAAGATAGAAGAATTTGATCATATCTCAGAAAAGGATATACTAGTAATGCATCATGTGATACAAGGACTCCCACTTAATCTACCCTGCTTAATGATCAGATACATGGAAGCTCAAGGACAGAGAAAAGAAGCTTCACTTCCTTATGGTATGGTCTTAACTCAAGTTTTTAGTTACTTCAATCGGAATCTAGAAGGAAAGACCAAGAAGGAACTACTATATTCTGATATCTACAATGACAAATCACTGAAGCAAATGAGATTTGTCAAAACTGAGAGCAAATGGACTCATAAAGAAAAAGGAATTAAAGATGAAAGTGGTCAAGACACTCCAACACCACTCAAAGGCAAAGGAATCCCTACTCAAGCACCTCCAACAGAGCCTCCAGTCAGTCAACCTTCTCCAATACAAAGGCCATCAGATCCTCCACTCAGACTTGAGAAGTGGCAACTAAAGTTTATTGGAGATAACATCATAAAGGCAATGTTCAATTCTGGAGTCCGATGGAATTCAATTATTGATCTCACTGACTTGGTAAAAGAAATAAAATCTGAACTGCAAGGCTTGAGACAACTAGTGCTGCTAACCATGAGAGGAGAATTACTGAGATTGAAAAATAGTTGAGAGAATAGAAAATTCTGTTCAAGGCTATATCCAAGAACTGAATATTGGGATTTGTAGCCTAAATGTTAATCGTCAGCATATTGATGATTGAATTTTGTAAATGAATTGACAAATTAATAAAGTATTATTTGGCATTATTCATCATTTCATCTTCAAATGAACTCTTATATGATGAAGTTCTTAGGACTTATGTTATGATAAAGGAGGATTTATCTTTGAGTCCTTAAATTTGGTCGCGACCAAATGATATGTTGTTACTAGGACGACAGCATTATCGAGATTAGGTCGTTGTGTGACATATACATTGGTTGTCCTCCTAACCAAGGAGTGTGGAGACATTGGTATGTCATACAGGTGAAGTGTAGAAGTACATTTCACTGAACGTGACCAATTCCAAAACACTCTACTGTCGAGAGATGTTCCGAGTGGATATGGGTATAAGTTTGGCCCTCTGATCTGAGACCGCAACCTGTGACTAGCAAGCAACTCACTATACTTTGCTACCAGACTACCTGAATTTTTAATTCAGTGACGGAAGGTCACTGGGTGCAGTCAAATACTTGCGTAGTCAGTTGTGAGTCAAGATGGAATTAAACCCTCCTAAAAACAAGAGATAATGTCTTGTGATTAATTTAGCAAAATCTTTGTTGCCCAAGAAGACAACCCAAGAGGGGGGGGGGGGTGAATTGGGTTTTAAGTAATAATTGCAAATTAAAACTTAATGAGTAACTAATTAAGATTATTGCAGATAAATTAATTAGATTACTAGTTGTAGTGAGTGGAGAGATTGGAAGAGACAATGAACCAATTACAAACACAAGAGGTTTTATAGTGATTCGGAGCTAACCCTTGCTCCTACGTCCACTCCCCAAGCTTCACTTGAGAGTTCACTATAATCCCTAGGATTACAGCCGGTTGTTTTACAAGTTCACAACCCAACTTGTTGTTTTCACGAGATCACAACGAACTCGGTCGGTTTTCACAGGCTCACCGACCAGAACCATCCGATTGTTTTTCCGGGATCACAATCAAAACCTTACACTATTGGTTTTACCTTTGGCTCACCAACTAACCTTAACAACCTTGATTCAATCCCCTGATTGAATCAAGTAAGAAGAAAACAGTTTGTAAAGAGTACAGGGAAAGCTTCTTAAAAAGCAAATATGAACAATATGAATAATGTAGAGTTAGAAGCCCTCAAACAGATTTTGGAAGAGAAAGAAGGAGCTTCTCGAACTCTGAGTCTCCTCTTTGAATGCACTGAAGATCTGATGTCAGAGGAGAGCCTTGAATGCGAAGGAAAGAGTTTGTTGGATGGAGCTCAATGCGCTTTTTCCTTCTTTCTCTTGTATTTACTCTTCAGAGCCTTTGGTAGATGGAAATCCTTTTTTGCTTGAATGGAATTGCTCTCTTAGTGTCTACTACTGTTCACTCTGGCTATTTAAGCAGTCCCCTTTGAAAACTAGCCGTTAGACACTCATTTGTGGCCCTTCTGCACAATCTGCAACTCCTGACAATGTATCCGTTGGGGTCGGAGTCGACTCGCTCGATCTAGAGTCGACTCGGCTGTTGCTGGAGTCGACTCACGCTTTACTGAAGACGACTCGCCCACTGTTTAGAATTTGAATTAAAGTGCTGTCCCGTTCTGGAGTCGACTCGGCCAAACATGGAGTCGACTCGCCAATGTCCGGAGATGACTCGGCCCTCTGGAGACGACTCGTTCTCAGGATTCCAGAGATCTATTTTTCTGCATTTCTTTCTCGAGTCGACTCGGATCATCTTGGAGTCGACTCGGCTCTCAGAGCCCGAAAACTGATCCTCTGTGTTCGGAGTTGAACTGCCTCAGAGTCGACTCGGATTTTGTTGGGATCGACTCGGTTGACTTGGGAGTCGACTCTGGAGCACTTAGAGTCGACTCGGGCTCAGAATCCGAAATCTTATCCTTTGTGTTTTGAGTTGAACTGCTTTGGAGTCGACTCGGATTTTGTTGGAGTCGACTCGGCTCTCAGAGGCCGAAGTTAGTTCCCTGCCTTCTAGTCTTGCTTTCCTCTGAGAGTCGACTCGTACGTAACTAGGAGTCGACTCGCCAAACTTCGGAGTCGACTCGTAACCTTCTGGAGTCGACTCGGTTGCAGGATCTGAAATACATCGTTCTGTCTTTCTTCTGTTACCCTTTGAAGTCGACTCGGAAACGTCGGGAGTCGACTCGGCAACCATCGGAGTTGACTCGAACCCTTCTAGAGTTGACTAGCTGACAGGGTCTGAAAATCAACTTTCTGTTCTTCTGTCAGTTCTCAGTCGGAGTCGACTCGTAGTGTACCGGAGTCGACTCGAGCTTCAGACTTTGGTTCAAACTGAGTTCCATACTTAGCCAAAATATATTGAACCAAAGCTAGAGGCACTTAAACATAAATTCACAAATATTTGCCTGAAACACTAGATTGAATTCATTAGTATAACATAAGATATACTCAAATGCTTTGAGCTCATCAAAATCAAATAGGATTATAATCAATCACTCCACAATCTTGGCCAAGGTAATCCCAGGGAGAAGTCACGGGATATCTAAAGTTAATTATATAATGGATGTACTAATTATAGGGTTGACAGTGAGCTCTAAGTCATCCTAGCATTAGGAGTCAAAGGGAAGAATTGTGCAGTAACCATAGTCCAGGGTTCCAGAATATTTGCTTCGCATATATTCGGCCTATCCGGACATCGGGTACCATTGCTAGATGGTTACATCGATTAGTGTAGGAAGTCGTTCCCATACTACCGGCTTAGGTTCGAACCTATGAGGTCACACGCATAGAAGTTTCCTGATTGATCAAGAAGGCTGATGAATGATTAAGAATCATTTAGGGGTAATTTGATTAATTTGATTAGTAAATTATCTTATAAAATAATTAAAGTAATTATTGGAGGATTAATTAGTAATTAAATTACTAATAAACTCAATTTGATTGAGTAATTGAGCTAAGGATGAGTCAAATTGAATTGGATTCAACTTTGGGCTCAATCAGGGTTTTGACCTGATTGGATTAGGTCAGAACCAAAAGGACTTAAGCTGATCAAATTAATTTTAAATTAATTTGTGCTTAATTGGGGATTGATCTAATTGGATTAGGTCCAGCACAAAGTAATTAATTCAATTTGATTGAGTTTGGATGAGCCAAAAATTGAATTATATTCAATTTGAGCTCAATCAGGGTCTGACCTGATTAGATTGGGTTCAACCAAATTGCTTTGTTTTAATCCGAGTTTGACCAAATTTGATTAGGTGCAACCCAAGGGGATTAGGCTCAGATGATGTGGCAATTAGTGGTGACATGGAATTGGATTCATGAATTTTAAATAAACCAAAGTTATTGCATGGCGCATAGACCCATTGCTTGACATATGGCGACATTGCTTGTTGTTTGAATTTGAATTCAAACATTAGGTAATATATTAAATGATTTCATACATCAAATAACTTTCCAAGCTGGCGTGTGAACCTCTGAATCATTTAAATTCAAATTTCAAATGAAATATATGTGACAAGAGGAAGAAAAATTCTGCCGCATGGATTTCAAATTCCTCCCCTTTTGCGCATGTGTTTAAAATTTGAATTTCAATCAGATTTGGTTGAGATCTGATTTGGGTTGTTCCTATTCCATTGCATGCGCCAACTAAAGGAGGTTTTCTGAAGATATTTTTTGAATTTTGAATGAAATTCGGAGGCCATTAAAAGGGGTCAAACATGGGCGCCGGCAACACATCGATTGCAGCCTTCTTCCTCACACGCCTCCTCCTCCTCTTCTTCTCCATTTTAAATAGGGTTTTCAGGGTGAATATCTAGAAGATTCAAGATCAAATCTGAGTCCTCTACTTTTCTTACAAACGTCATCTCCATCTGCTTCAAGATGATTGATCAAGAGTTGATTGAATCCCGGCGAGCAGATTTCAGCTTTCAAGTGTTCTGCAGCTGCTAGCACTGTTGCAGAAGAAGATCCTTCAGGGCTTCGCGTGTACTTCTCGTAGAGGCCATTCGTGTGCGTGGCTGCGAAGTCAAGGATTAGATCCACAACTTTCATCCATCATAAAAGATATTAATCTAGCATTAATCATTTATTATGGTGTCAAGATCTAGGTCCGATTCTCCGAGGTTTTACCCTCTTTTGGGGCTCCTCACGAAGATATCTCTGAAAGTGAATCCTAGGTTCTTCGGTATTAAGCATGCTGAATTTTTTTTTTAAAAAAAACCATGGCTGAACCTGATCAGGTTGCCTACATACCCCTTCATAAGGGGGATCAAGCCATACGTAGTTCTTTTTAAGTTTTAAAATGTAGCGGAAAAACCGAATCAAACAATTTAATTTATGCATACTTACAAGATCAAATCTAGAAATCAACACCTTAAGAACACATAGGATTATGCCAGAATCGTTTAAACAATTATACTAAAACTTTCATGCATGATTAACTATCAGATCTGAAAGGTAAACACTCTATTCCGATTAATCTCCGAATATCCATCGAATGGATTCTGGAGATAACTCCGTGAGAAGCCCGAAAGGAGGGTAAAACCTCGGAGAATCAGACCTAGACCCTGACTCCAAAATAAAATATTGATGTGGGATTAATACCTTTTATGATAGAAGAAACTTGTGGATCTGATCCTTGATTTCGTAGCCACGCACACGAATGGCCTCTATGAGAAGTACACGCGAAGCCCTAGGTAGATCGTCTTCCGCAGGAGTGCTAGTTCACGCAGGAATGTTGCAATGGCTGAAGCTGTCTCCTTCTAAACACATAACCTTTGATTGTTCTTCAAGGATATGGAGGATGGATGTGAGGAAGAAGGAGAAGAAGGGATGGAGGCCCTCAGAGAATTTTTTCAGTATTTTTTGAAACCTCTAAATATTGTATATTTTGAACCCAAGGCATAGGGGTCTTTTATAGCCAAAAGACCCCCCACGTATCACACCTAATTTAGTCAACTAATTTAGCTGATAAAATCCCCAAAAAATTCTAGTGGTTTGGTAGCTAAGATAAGATAAACATATCCAAATTTCGTATATTTTGGATCCATAAAGGATAGGAATTCATGCGTCCAAAGTTCAGCCGCAGACCACCCTATTTCATGCACCATGCAATCCCTACAAATTAGGAAATTCATCTAAATCTTTTTAGAAAGATTTAAGGTGCTAATTTTATAGCAAATATAGCCCCACTCCTCCTCTCTTCTCATGCCAATTTTTGGCCAAAAATAAGGAAGATAGGCATGGAAAATATTGGGGATAAATCAAGGTGTCATTCTTCTCCAAGAAGATAAGGATGGGTTCCTAAAATTTAGGGATTCTTCTCCTTCTCTAATTCTGATTATTTGGACTCATAATCCTCATCAAATAAGGTCTTCTAATTGATTTGGATCAAGCCCAATCCAATTGGATCAAGTTCCATCAATTGGGTTAAGCTCAATCTACTTGGGTTGAACTTAATCCAATTAGGTCAAACCCTGATGCAGCCCAAATTGAATCCTATTCAATTTGACTCAACCTAAGCCCAATTACTCAATCAAATTGAGTTAATTAACAATCTAATTGCTAATTAATCCT
Source organism: Phoenix dactylifera (assembly GCF_051530095.1). Lineage (NCBI taxonomy): Eukaryota > Viridiplantae > Streptophyta > Magnoliopsida > Arecales > Arecaceae > Phoenix > Phoenix dactylifera. Next base: position 9,009,362 of record NC_143203.1, read on the forward strand.
CCAATAATTCAATAATTATTTTAGTGCAACTTTTGCTTTGGATAATTTGTCAATCGAATTGACCAAATTATCCCTGAATGATTCTTAATCATCAATCAGCCATTTGATCAACCTAGAAACTTCTATGCGTGTGACTTCATAGGTTCAAACCTAAGCCGGTAGTATAGGAATGTCTTCCTATACTAATCGATGTGACCATCTAGCAATGGTATCCGACATCCGGATAGGACAAATATATGCGAAGCAAATATTCTGAAATCCTGAACTATGGTTACTGTATAATTTAATCCCTTTGACTCCTAATGCCAGGATGACTTAGAGCTCATTGTCAACCCTATAATTAGTATATCCATTATGTGATTAACTTTAGATATCCCGTGACTCCTCACTGAGATTACCCTAGCCAAGGTTTTGCTAAATTAATCACAAGACATTATCTCCTATTTTCAGGAGGGGTCAATTCCATCTTGACTCACAACTGACTACGCAAGTACTTGACTGCACCTAGTGACCTTCCGTCACTGAATTAGAAATTCAGGTAGTCCAGTACCAAAGTATAGTTAGTTGCTTGCTAGTCACAGGTTGCGATCTTAGATCAAAGGGCCAAACTTATACCCATATCCACTTGGAACAACTCTTGACAGTAGAGCATTCCGGAATTGGTTACGTTCGGAGAAAGTACTCCTATACTTCACCTATGTGGCATACCAGTGTCTCCACACTCCTAAGTTAAGAGAATAACCAACGTATATGTCACACAACAACCTAATCTCGATAATATTGTCGTCCTAGTAACAACATATCATTTGGTCACGAACAAGTTTAAAGACTCAAAGATAAATCCTCTTTTATCATAACATAAGTTCTAAGGACTTCATCATATAAGAGTTTATTTGAAGATGAAATGATGAATAATGCCAAATAACACTTTATTAATTTGTCAATTTATTTAGAAAATTCAATCATCAATATGCTGACGATTGACATTTAGGATACAATTCCCAACAACTCCCACTTAGCCTAAAGCCAATCGACATAGTATCTAATACCCATCTTCGACTTGTGTTCGTTGAACTCTTTGATGCCGTGAACTTTGGTAAATGGATCAGCCATATTTTCTTTGTATCAATTTTCTCTAGAATCTACCACTGTGTGCTGCTGTAACTTTCCAGCAGATAGCATCACCCTTAAGAGTAAAGATATAACCCGACACGCTCTTGCTATCATCTTGATCTGACTGAAAACTTGAATCGGTACATCCTTCAAGTTTTAAGTCAGAATCACCATAGACAAGCTACTGATCTTTAGTATTTCTCAAATACTTAAGAATGGTTTTTACAACCTTCCAGTGGTTGCTACCTGGATCAGACTGGTATCTGCTCACTACTCCTAGTAAGTATGTCACGTCTGGTCTAGTACATGTCATGGCATACATTATACATCCCATTGTCGAAGCATATAAAATTCTATCCATACTCTCTCTTTCTTGAGGGGTTGTCGGACAATCTCTTTTAGAGAGGTTAATTCCATGGCCCATCGGAAGATAGCCTTTCTTGAAATTAATTATATTGAACCTCTTCAGTATAGTATCAATGTATGTGGATTGGGATAATCCAAGCAATCTTTTAGATCTATCTCTATAGATCTTCATCCTAGGATGTAAGATGCTTCTCCCAAATTCTTCATGGCAAATTAAGATGATAGCCAAACCTTTATTCCTTGTAATGCAGGAATGTCATTCCCGATTAAAAGAATGTCATCCATATACAAAGCTAGAAATATGATTACTGAACCATTGACCCATTTATAAATGCAGGGTTCTTCTTCATTTTTAATGAAGCCATGCGTTTTGATTACCTTATCAAAGCGTATGTTCCAACTCCGAGAAGCTTGCTTTAATCCTTAAATGGACCTTTGAAGCTTGCACACCTTAGACTCATCTGCAGATATAAAACCTTCAGGTTTCATCATATACACCTCCTCTTTTAAATCTCCATTTAGAAAAGCGGTCTTTACATCCATTTGCCAGATTTCATAATCTAAAAGTGCTGCTATCGCAAGCATAATCCGAATGGATTTGAGCATTGCCACGGGAGAAAACGTTTCGTCATAGTCAATACCATAACGTTGGCGATATCCCTTGGCAACCAGACAGACTTTATAGGTCTTCACCTTTCCGTCTGCGCCCCGTTTCTTTTTGAAAATCCACTTACACCCTATGGGTTTAATCCCTTCGGGTAGGTCAACTAATATCCATACATCATTGACCTTCATGAATTCCATTTCGGATTGCATGGCTCCAAGCCATGCATCAGAGTCATACCTCTGCATTGCATCCATGTAGGTGATCGGATCCTCATCGTTTTCATCAAGTTTGATTGGATCCCCGTCCTGGACCAAGAAACCGTAGTATCTGTCCGGCTGACGTGGTACTTTACCTGATCGCCTTAATGGTGCATCTAAGATTGGTTCTGGATCTAATCTAATCAAATCCGACTCAACTTGTTCAGTAGATGGTGTCGGGTTTTCTACATGTTGAACTTCTCTAAGCTCAACATTAAAGCTTTTTGTTCCTTCACCAATGAATTCCCTCTCTAAGAAAATTGCTCTATTGCTTACGAACAACTTTTGTTCTTCAGCAAGGTAGAAATAATATCATTTAGTTTCTTTAGGGTAAGCGACAAAGAAACATTTGTCGGACTTGGGTTCAAGTTTGTCTGTTTTTAAATGTTTGACGTACGTCGGACACTCCCAAACCCTAAGGTGAGAGAGCATCGGCTTACGTCCAGTCCACATCTCATGTGGTGTTTTATTTACCGACTTACTTGGAACCTTATTTAGAATGTAGCAGGCTGACTCAAGTGCATATCTCCAAAAGGATATGGGCAGACTCGCAAACCCCATCATAGATCGAACCATGTCTAACAGGGTTCGATTTGTCCTTTCTGACATGCCGTTATACTGCGGTGTACCAGAAGGAGTCCATTAGGAAAGAATCCCATTCTCTTCCAGATATGTCAAAAACTCTTTGGAAAGGTATTCACCCCCTCGATCTGATCGAAGAGTTTTAATACTCTTTCCAGTTTATTTTTCTACTTCATTACGATACAATCTGAACGTAATGAAATATGAATACCCACTTTTAGCATCTGTGCTCATTGGCCCACATACATCAGAATGTACAAGGGTCAATAAGTCACTGGTTCGTTCACCTTTTTCAGTAAAAGGTGATTTAGTCATTTTACTAAGAAGGCATGATTCACAGGTTGTTAATGATTCACAATCATTAACATTGAGGATTCCCTTTTTACTTAACATGTTTATCCTGTTCTTGTTAATATGACCTAGCCTATGATGCCAAAGGTAGATATCCATGATATTATCTATTCTTGGATGCTTATATGACTTGTACATTATATTAACAGGCTGTGACAATATGTATATGCCATTACTCAATTGTCCATGTATTACAGTAACACCATTCATAATGATATCACAAGAACATTTCTTTATTGAGATTTCATAACCGTTTATGGCCAAAAGACCTACGGAAATTACATTCAATAAGAACGTAGTGAGGATGATAGTGTTATTTTGATGATTAACAAGCAATTATCTAGAGCATGCTATAAGTTAAATTGATACTTCATTTATAAGTTCATTACTCTCAGTATATTTGTTTAATTGAAAATGGATAAATGGCCTTGTTCATTTGGATGAATCTAACCTTGAGAATGCAGCAAAGTGTGGTTTGAGTCGACCCTAAGGTTGATTGGGTCGACCCCGGCACATCAAGAAGTCATCTGGCACACTCCTGCAAAAATGGCACAAATGAACAGTGAGTTGGGTCGACCCAAGGTAAGCATGAGTCGACCCAACCTCCAAAGAACCTCAAAACACAACAGAAGAATGCTCTCTGGATTTACTGAGAGGGTCGACCCACACAGTGGTTGAGTCGACCCAATCTTTAGTCGACCCAAACCCTGAGAGGGTCGACCCAAAGGCAAGACAGAAAGACAGACAGAAAATGGTTCTCTGGAATTACTGAGAGGGTCGACCCAAGAAGAAGTTGAGTCGACCCAAGTGAACTTTGAGTCGACCCAAAGAATGGTTGGGTCGACCCATGGGAAGGAAGGCTGAAATTGAGGTTTCTGTGGTTTCTGAGAGGGTCGACCCAAGGAATGTTTGAGTCGACCCAAGTGAAGGTTGGGTCGACCCAAGAACAGGTTGAGCCGACCCAAACACGGGCTGAACATAACGGCTAGTTGTGCAGAAATGCTTTTTGGACTCCCAACGGCTATAAACGGCTAGTTTCTTCAATCCAACAGTCAGAAAGGACTATTTGGAGGTTGGAGAAGTATTTAAGAGGGAGTATTCATCAGAGGAAGCAAGCTTTTGGGAAAATACATCAAGTGCATTCAAGAGAGAACCCTAGCAAGGCAAGCTTCATCCAAGTGCTTCATTCAAGAGTCAAAAGAAAGGGGTTGAGCAGATTCAAAGAGTCATCAAGAGCTCCATCCTCCCTTGAAGAGTGAAGCATCCTTGACAAAGAAGAGCAAAGCGACTTCAAAGCGATAAATACTTTCTAACTCTTCTTTGTAGTTCATATTGTTTTATATGCTCATTTAGGAGTTTGAATCTTTTCTTTTTATTTGTTAAACACTTTGTAAAGGTTCGTTGGTGAGCCCGCAAAACCAACAAAGGTTTTTGGTGAACCCGGAAAACTAAGTGTATAGGTTCGTTGGTGAGCCCGCAAAACCAACAAAGATTTTTGGTGAACCCGGAAAACCAAGTGTATAGGTTCGTTGGTGAGCCCGTAAAACCAACAAAGGTTTTTGGATTGTGAGCCCGGAAAACAATCCAACTGTAATCCACGGGATTATAGTGAATTCCCAAGGGAACGCTTGGGGAGTGGACGTAGGTGCTAAGGAGAGCACCGAACCACTATATATTGTTGTGTTTGTGTTGTGCTTGTGCTTACGTTTATTCTTGCATCATCTTCTATCTTTGCACTAGTTTAAATCATTCAAATAGTTTAAGGAAGCATCCACCGCACTTAATTAAGAAAACATTTAAAGCACCAAAATTTAGAAGAAACCAATTCACCCCCCCTCTTGGCTTGTCACCTTGGGCAACAAGTGGTATCAGAGCAAGGTGCTCTAATAGTACTCATTGATCTCACAATCAAGAGTTAAAGATCATGACAACCCAAGTGGGATATTCTATGAGTGAGGGACAATTAATTGATAGACCTCCACTATTTGATGGTATAAACTACACATATTGGAAAGCACGCATGCGCATTTTCATTCAAGCACATGACTACGATTTATGGAGTATCATAGTCAATGGGCTACACACAAACACTAATCATGATAAAGAAAGGGCTCAGCAAAATGCAAAAGCCATGAATATTCTATATTGTGCATTGGATGATAGTGAACTTAATAGCATATCTTTTTGCATAACTGCTAAGGAAATATGGAATATGCTTGAAGTTAAATATGAATGCACTAACGTTTCTAGTGAATTTGAAACTAGTTCCGAAGAAGAAGAGCATCAAACTGAAACTGAAAATCTATGCTTTGGAGCACATGAAGATGAGGTATGTACTCGAACACAAAGTGATTTCTCATTCAAAAATCAAGTACATACTGAAGCTCAATCTGATTTTACATTTGATGAACTTCATGATGCTTTTTCTGATTTATACTTAGAATATAAGAAGCTTAGTTTAAAGAATAAAAAGCTAAATCAGAAAAATCTATCTCTTGCTGAAAGCTATAATATAACTCAGAAAAATAATAAATTACTTTCAGAAGACAATGAAAGGCTAACTAAAGAAGTTAACAAATTTAAGCCTATAGTTGAAAAATTTACTATCAGCTCTGAAAAACTGAACTTAATGATAAATAATCAAAGAGCTGAATTTGAAAAGGCTGGATTAGGATATCAATCTTGGTACACACAAAAATCCCTTAATGATATATGTGTTAAATCCTCCACTATCTATCCTAAAACGGATTCTAATTTATCTAATGAACCTAATGAACAAAAACAGAAAATTAAAAATCCATCATCCACTTATACTAAATCAATGTTTGTTAAATTTAATAAGAGTATGCAGAAATACATTTCTTATAATCCTAAATTCTGCAAGCCTATGGACAAAATAGCCATTAAGAAAATATGGGTTCCAAAAGGAACAATAATAGCTAACCTACAAGGACCCAAAAGAGCTTGGGTTCCTAAGTTGAAAATCTGAATATTTTCTGTAGGTGTGTCTAGCACTCAAGGCTCCAACAAAAGATGCTAATTTAGAAATTGGGTGCTCTAGACATATATTAAAGAATGAAACTTAAAATATACTTTAGAAAAATAATTGAAATGAAAAGAATAATGAAATTAGTAATCCTTGCATCTCATCATTCTCTTTGCCTTAGTATCTAATTAAGACATAAATTGGAGGTATTAATCAATTTTGTGATATAGGTAATATTTTTAAAAATATAATCAAATCACTTCATTTTATAGTATGCCTTACTTACTGCTGGATAAGTTGCTAAATGATTAATCAATTTATTAAGAATAACTCTATGAATTCTCTATCTACTTGATTGAGAGTTTTTATCAATGGTATTATCTTATTGATCATAGACATGAGAATGTATACTTGGTATGCCTTTAAATATATGCACTATGAATACCAAGATTAAAGAAACCACTTTTGGCATATAAAATCAACTCATACTAGTATGGACTTAATCTCAAAAGACCTTGTCATTGGTTCACTTAGATTAATTTTTGCAAGGTCAAAGTTTGCTATGTATGTCATCTAGAAAAATAAACTAGAATCATTTCTAAATTTGAAAATATTGTTTCCACCTTTTAGCCGTTGGAAATTCTCCATAAGAACTTATTTGGATCTCTAGGATTGTGAACCTAGGAGATAAGCTCTCTAATTTTGTAATTATGGATGATTTCTCAAAGCTAATGTTGGTTTTATTCTTGGCACTTAAATTGAAATATTTTCTGCTTTGGCACAAACTTACAAAAGGTTTCAAATGAAAAAGGTTTGCAAACTATGAAAATATCATGGCATAGTTTTGAAAACCAATTTCTTATTATGTTGTGCACAGAAAATAATATTGAATACAATTGTTTCTACACCAAGAACACCATAAATAAAATAGGGTTGATAGAATCCTTGAAGAAATGAAAAAGACAATGTTGTATGATAGTCATCTACTTAAATGATTTCTGTTAAAGGCTATCATCATTGCTTGTCATACATATGGTTTCTATTAGAAAACTCCTTTTGATCTTCTGAAAAATAGAAAATGATATATTGTATATCTTTTATATTTTTCAGTCATACATGTCATGCTTGATATGTTCTTATGAAAATAATGTCAAATCTGATAAAACAAATATTTCTTTGGATATCACTCTTCAAGCAATGTATATTGAAAATTCAATGAAAAGATACTAGTTGTAGAAATATCAATTCATACTATTCTTATTAAAACTAGATCCTTTATTGAGAATATAGTTTATCATTTTGATTCTATGTAACAATCTGAATTTTGATAGAAACAACTATTTAAGATAATTTGATTAACTGGTATATCTTATTGATAATTATCTTAAGCAAATAGAATCTAAGCTAAATTGCTTTTGCAAATAAGAAATTGGTTTGACTTTGATAAATCTTCTTATTGCCACACATGGGTGTCCTTGAACCATATTAATTAATAAAGTTATCTCTTTAGTTCAAGTGACTTGTGCTTGCTTATATTTAGGCAATTTCTTGAGTAAAGTGACTCAAATTCAATTAGTGTCATGTCTCATGTTGAGTCATCTAGTTAAGAAATATGTTGTATGAATGTTTTTGTATCCTAGAGAACCTAATGAATTGCCTTCAAGAAAAGAAAAAGATTTTGCTAATGATACAGGATTTGTGAGCAAGAAATTTCAACTTGAAGGATACCTCGATGAAAGATACAATAAACATTCCCTTGGAAACAAAAAAAGAGGAAGATTTTCTTCAGCCAAGGGTGTAAAGAATCTAAAAGGTATTTGGCTAAATGCACTGGTAATCTAAACTCTTCTCTAGTGAGTTAGTTGAGCAAAATCAATAGTCTGAAATTATATGGTAGCATGATTAAAACTTTAATTACTGATCATCTTGATATCATGCTTCATTCTCATGCTAGTGATGATTGTTTCATGGTGTGATTAAATTGAAGTTTACTTTTTCCTATATAATGCATAACCATGAAATACACAAGTTTATGCCTCAAATCTCTAATTCAAAATAACTTGTGATAAGCTATGAATCATTGGGCATAATGAAAATGCTGTTTGCATGATATACATTTATATGCAGCATATAAGATTATCTCTTTATTCTGCTCTTTCATGTAAATTACTTGAGAATAATAAAAAGAAAGAGAGATAAAGAAAAGAAAATGAACAATTATTCAAGGGAATACTCCAATCTTTAGGAAAAGCAAAACAAGCATAATATATTTGGCACATTTGTGAGACTAATATGAACATTCCTTTTGGAAGAGATAAAATCTGTAATTAATTACATAAAAAGTTTGAAGTGAACATTTTAACCCTTCTATATTGCTCATCATAGGGATGGTGCTAATGGGGAGGCTAGTGGTAGTACCCGGCACTATTTGACCCAACTATTCGGTGTAGGGCATATTAGGGACGGCACAAGAGGGAGGCTAGTGGTAGTACCTCGTGCCCCTTCCAACTCCACCGGATAGGGAGCAAATAGAGTATAGAGCATAGAAAAGTAAAATCAAAAGAAATGAAAATTAGAATATTCACTGAGTGGTTAAAAGGAAGAAATTCAAAAATGAGGAAATGAATGACAAGATAAATGAAAGTATATAAAAAGCTTGTGAAAAGCCAAATGAAGTTTCGATCACTTGAAAACACACCTTAAGGATAAAAGCTTAAATTTAATTTAAAAATGCTTCTATCGTTGCGTTTTTGTAACTTTCATTATATACTTCAATGATTGCATCATTTTGGGGAATAACTCAATATGATTTCTAGATGAAATCTACAGTTTAAGAAAAATAGAATTACTTTGGATACCTTGGTTGGTTGCTCCGATACGCATATGAAACATATCATTTTTTATCTTATAAGTGTACTGAAATTGGTCTAAATGATGTGTTTTTCAATGATCTTGATTGCAAATAAATGGTTCTAAACATATGATATTATTTTGATATTAAAAAGATTTATGGTGCTTCATATATACATTGCTGAAAAACTATGACTAAGAAATTAATTTTTTTTTCCTCTCCTACATTATTAAAGACTTCTATCAAAATATATATGTATATATATATTATTAAAAGAGTGAATGATCTTAAGTTTAGAAATATTTCAGCTCACTCAAATGATTCTTAAAAGAAAGAAAATGTAAATGCTTTTGAAAGAATTTGAGCTTCAAATGAATTATTTTCTGATTAATATTTCAGTACATTTTCTCAAAGATTAAGAGGAAGCATAACTTGTTCTTAAAAGATTAAAAAGAGTGATTGCTATAAATTTTGAATAATTCTAGATCACTCTACATTCTTGATATCATAAAGTTTCAGTTTTATTCACGTTTATCATTAAAATCTGAAATTCAACAAAAGATAAGAATAATTAAAGAAGAATGCATCTTTTAAGGGGGAGCTTTAGATATTCAGTATCTTATCCTAAAGTTACTTTAATTTGATGCATACCTTGAATTTTATGGATTGATTTTGATGAACCTCCTTATATTGCAAGACTTGCTTTAATTATATAATAAGTTTATACCTTGAGATGAGTTCTATAAAGGTTGTCTTATCTCAAACCTTGAGTCTTATGAAAATAAAATATATTTTTGAGATTGACAATTTTATTGAACAAATTCTAAAACTCTCAAATGGAATGATTAATTAAGGGGGAGAAAGAAAATTTCAGAGGGAGAGATCATATAGAACTTAATCGTATAAATTCGCATCTAAAGATGAGACAAAGAATACTAAATGTAAAGTGGTATTAAACTTTGTGCTTCATTGAATATCTTTTGAAAGTTGAATTTCCATCTGTATTCATCGGTAAATCATTTATTTCTGAAAATTTAATTGAAAACGATTCCATCTGTCTTAGTTTTGAAAATTTATCTTGGAATCTACTTATGAGTTCTTATTGGCTTGCACTTTGGTGTTTCAATCCTGAGCCAATTCATTTTAATTGATTTTGATGCTATGATCTTTAAAGGAGTAAAAGAAAGTTTTTAAGAGAGCTCTAAAAGAACTTTCAAAGCCTTGAATTTTATATCCTACATTGCATAAATTCATATTTTGGTATCTATGCTCCAATACTTTTATATCATGAAAGAACTTTGAAGTCATTAAGAATTAAGGATTCAACATAATCTTATGTTTTTCGAGTATATAAGTTTTGATCTTTATTTGCTCTTATACTATACTCTGAAAATTAATTAGATTGCTCTCATCTTGTTATATACTTAATATATATATATATATATATATATATATATAAAGATGTTGAGTTTTCATTCGTGCCTTCTTTGAATATTATTCTTGATACTCCTTGAAATAACTTGAAAAAGATTCCATCTACACTTGATTTGAAAAATATCTTTGGAATCTACATTTAGAGATCACTTCTGGCTTACATCCTTAATATCTCATTCCTAAAGCCAAACACATAGAAATAAGATATCATTTTATTAGGGATCGTGTGCAAAATGGAAACATATGTATTGAGCATATATGTACTGAAAAACAATTAGCCGACATATTCACAAAACCCTTGAGTGAAGATAGATTCTGCACGCTAAGGAGAGAATTGGGTATATGTGATCCTTTTTATTGAAGAAATATAAAAGGGAGCCAGTAGTCTCATGATACATTCCTCCAATTTCTAAAAATCCATGAAACATGAGTCAAACTTGTTATCTATAGATTCCTTACTCATGTATCATTGTCCCAGAAAGAATTTATAAGGATTGGAAGCAAGGAAAATTTTTAGAAGCAAAAAGGAAGAGAAAAGAAAAATACTGCACTTGGGTCAACCCAACCCAGAATAGGGTCGACCCAACGTCGGGATCCCACTGTTAAAAGGGGGACCCGTGAGCTATCTAGGGCACTGTTTGCCCTTGTCCTCTTCTGAAAACCCTATTCCCCACTCTCAAATCTTCTCCAATCATCTCCAAACAGTAGATTACTTCAAGATCTTGGAGAAATGGGACCCAAGAGAGTCGTAGCCAAGCGATCCGGGAGAGTCTCATGATCTTGTTTAGAGCCTAGGATATGTATCTAGTTCTCATATATATTTTGTGTTTATCATGCATCTTTAAACTTTGATTAAGGAACATTGTATCTGCTTTTGTTTTTGGTCTGAATGTATGAAAATGATTCCTATTTTGATCAATGAAGTTTGAAGTTTATCATTTATTGCATTTTTTTCCCATGTATCTTTTTGATGATAACAAAAAGGGGGAGAAGTAAAGAAAGAGTACTTTAGGAGAAGCAAAGATCATCTTGGCGGAGAAGTAAAGAAAGAGTATCTTAGGAGAAGTAAAGGGAGAAGTAAAGATATCTTTAGAGTAAATAGAGTAACAAAAAGGGGGAAAAGTAAAGAAAGAGTAATAAGAGGAGAAGTAAAGAAAGAAAGAGAAATAATTTGTAAAACAAATTGAAAATCATATAGGAAAGCATATACATCCAAGGGGGAGCAATTTGCAACAATGAAAATGATCAACTCAAAAATTTATATCAAATTTCAGAATTTGGCACACATAAATTCAGAATTTGGCACGCACCTCTCGCACCCCGATACATAGCCTGAAACTCATATTATCTCAAATTTTTGAAGTTTCATCGCTAATGAATTATAAATGAAAGGGGGAGCAATTCAAAGAGTCAAATTGGCAACATTTAAATGATATAGGGGGAGATTTCACAAGTATATATGAAAAGCTGAAATTCAGCAGTTTAATCCCTTTTATAAACTGATTTTAAAGACAAGTATCAATAGGCTTATACTCTTTATTTTGTAATCATCAAAAAGGGGGAGATTGAGGATGATAGTGTTATTTTGATGATTAACAAGCAATTATCTAGAGCATGCTATAAGTTAAATTGATACTTCATTTATAAGTTCATTACTCTCAGTATATTTGTTTAATTGAAAATGGATAAATGGCCTTGTTCATTTGGATGAATCTAACCTTGAGAATGCAGCAAAGTGTGGTTTGAGTCGACCCATAGGTTGATTGGGTCGACCCCGGCACATCAAGAAGTCATCTGGCACACTCCTGCAAAAATGGCACAAATGAACAGTGAGTTGGGTCGACCCAAGGTAAGCATGAGTCGACCCAACCTCCAAAGAACCTCAAAACACAACAGAAGAATGCTCTCTGGATTTACTGAGAGGGTCGACCCACACAGTGGTTGAGTCGACCCAATCTTGAGTCGACCCAAACCCTGAGAGGGTCGACCCAAAGGCAAGACAGAAAGACAGACAGAAGATGGTTCTCTGGAATTACTGAGAGGGTCGACCCAAGAAGAAGTTGAGTCGACCCAAGTGAACTTTGAGTCGACCCAAAGAATGGTTGGGTCGACCCATGAGAAGGAAGGCTGAAATTGAGGTTTCTGTGGTTTCTGAGAGGGTCGACCCAAGGAATGTTTGAGTCGACCCAAGTGAAGGTTGGGTCGACCCAAGGACAGGTTGAGCCGACCCAAACACGGGCTGAACATAACGGCTAGTTGTGCAGAAATGCTTTTTGGACTCCCAACGGCTATAAACGGCTAGTTTCTTCAATCCAACGGTCAGAAAGGACTATTTGGAGGTTGGAGAAGTATTTAAGAGGGAGTATTCATCAGAGGAAGCAAGCTTTTGGGAAAATACATCAAGTGCATTCAAGAGAGAACCCTAGCAAGGCAAGCTTTATCCAAGTGCTTCATTCAAGAGTCAAAAGAAAGGGGTTGAGCAGATTCAAAGAGTCATCAAGAGCTCCATCCTCCCTTGAAGAGTGAAGCATCCTTGACAAAGAAGAGCAAAGCGACTTCAAAGCGATAAATACTTTCTAACTCTTCTTTGTAGTTTATATTGTTTTATATGCTCATTTAGGAGTTTAAATCTTTTCTTTTTATTTGTTAAACACTTTGTAAAGGTTCGTTGGTGAGCCCGCAAAACCAACAAAGGTTTTTGGTGAACCCGGAAAACCAAGTGTATAGGTTCGTTGGTGAGCCCGCAAAACCAACAAAGGTTTTTGGTGAACCCGAAAAACCAAGTGTATAGGTTCGTTGGTGAGCCCGTAAAACCAACAAAGGTTTTTGGATTGTGAGCCCGGAAAACAATCCAACTGTAATCCGCGGGATTATAGTGAATTCCCAAGGGGACGCTTGGGGAGTGGACGTAGGTGCTAAGGAGAGCACCGAACCACTGTATATTGTTGTGTTTGTGTTGTGCTTGTGCTTACGTTTATTCTTGCATCATCTTCTATCTTTGCACTAGTTTAAATCATTCAAATAGTTTAAGGAAGCATCCACCGCACTTAATTAAGAAAACATTTAAAGCACCAAAATTTAGAAGAAACCAATTCACCCCCCCCTCTTGGCTTGTCACCTTGGGCAACATGTAGGACAATTGTGACAATCACTCAAGACAACTACATGAGAATTAAAAACAAGTTTGAGATTTCATAAAGCAAGAATTGGAACAGATCTTCCATCTCCAACATTCAGGAGGAATCTCTCACTATTTTCAAATCTCTCATTGACCTGAAGTCCTTGCAATGAATTGCATATAATAAATGGACTTCCAGTATCTAACACCCAGGTCGAATTATCACATAAAGAGAAATTACAAGGTGTTATCATATAAATACCTTAATCAGCAACTGATTGCCCTTTTCTCTTGCTTGGCCTGTTCGGATCAAGTGAGGCAAGGTACTGAGGATAATTCCTCTTCTAATGCCCCTGCTTCTTACAATAGAAGCATTCTGCCAGATTGTGGTCAGCCTTAATCTTTTTGGTCTGACTTGGCTTAGCACATTGCACCTTTTTCTTTTGATTCTTATTTTTCTTTTTCCCTTTCTTAATGGTACCACGACCCCTAGACGAACCTCCCACTAAATTCACCGACCCTTTTAGGAGTTGGTGATCCTTCTCAAAAGTTTGTAGTAAACCCAACAATTCGTGATAATTTACTACTAGTTTCGTCATACGATAGTTGGTGAGAAATGGGCAGTATGAACCAAGAAGAGAATTCAGTATAGCATCCTTCCCCAATTGATCATGTAGGAAAAATCTGAGAGTGCCTAGGCACTTGATTAACTCAATCATGTACAATACATGATCGGTCACCGAAGCCCCATCCTTCATATGTGCGCTGAAAATAGCACAACTAGTCTTGTGCCTTTCAATGTCATCAGGAATACCGAATGATTCATTCAACACTTGAATGATGTCTTCCGGCTGCGCATTCTCAAAACGCCTACTTAACTCATCATTCATTGTAGTGAGCATAATGCAACGGACAATGATATGATCACTGAGCCACTTCTGATAAGTGTCTCTGACTGTACCCCATTGTTGCCCAAGGTGACAAGCCAAGAGGGGGGGGGGTGAATTGGTTTCTCTTAATTTTAACTATCTTACTTATGTTAAATGATGAGTTAGTGGAATTAAACAAATCACAATACAAACAACAAGAAGTATAGTGGTTCGGTGCTCTCCTTAGCACCTACGTCCACTCCCCAAGCGACCCCTTGGGAATTCACTATAATCCCGCGGATTACAGTTGGATTGTTTTCCGGGCTCACAATCCAAAAACCTTTACACTTTGGTTTTCCGGGTTCACCAAAAACCTATGTTGGTTTTACGGGCTCACCAACGAACCTATGTTGGTTTTTCGGGCTCACCAACAAACCTTTACAATTGGTTTTCCGGGTTCACCAATCAACCTATTCCGTTGGTTTTGCGGGCTAACCAACCAACCTTTACAAGTAGTTTAACAAATAAAGGAAGAAGATTTAAACTCCTAGATGAGCAAATATAAAAATATAATCTACAAAGAAGAGTTTAGAGAATAGTTATCGCTTGATGAGACTTCTCTCTTTTTTGTCAAGGATGCTTCACTCTTCAAGGGTGGATGGAGCTCTTAATGACTCTTGAAATCTGCTCAACCACTTTCTTTTGACTCTTGAATGAAGCTCTTGGATGAAGCTTGCCTTGCTAGGGTTCTCTCTTGAATGCACTTGATGTATTTTCCAAAGCTTACTTTCTCTGATGAATACCCCCTCTTAAATACTTCTCCAACCTCCAAATAGACCTTCCTGACCGTTGGATTGAAGAAACTAGCCGTTTATAGCCGTTGGGAGTCCAAAAAGCACTTCTGCACAACTAGCCGTTATACTTCTGCCCGTGCTTGGGTCGACCCAAACTTTTCTTGGGTCGACCCAAACCACTGTTCATCAGATTTGGGTCAGCTCAAACTTTTCTTGGGTCGACCCAAACCACTGTTCATCAGATTTGGGTCAGCTCAAACTTTTCTTGGGTCGGCCCTCTCAGAACCACAGAACCTTGCATTTCAGCCTTTCTTCACTTGGGTCGACTCAATATTTCTTTGGGTCGACTCAAGGTTCAGTTGGGTCGACTCAACTTTTACTTGGGTCGACCCTCTCAGGGTTTCCAGAGAACCTTTTCTGTCATGTATTCTGTCATTGTCTTTGGGTCGACCCTCTCACTGTTTGGGTCGACTCAAGCTTGGGTCGACTCAACTTCATCTTGGGTCGACCCTCTAAGTATTTCCAGAGAACCATTTTCTCGAGTCTTTGAGAGGCTTGAGGTTTGGGTCGACTCATGCTTTCCTTGGGTCGACCCAACTTACTGTTCATCTGTGCCATTTTTGCAGAAGTGTGCCAAATGCTTTCTTGATGTGCCGGGGTCGACCCAATCAACCTTGGGGTCGACTCAATCCACACTTTGCTGCAACTCAAGGTTAGATTCATCCAAATAAACAATGAAATGCATTTATACAAATATACTGAGAGTAACAGACTTATAAATGAAGTATCGAATTAACTTGTAACATACTCTTGATTATTGCTTGTTAATCATCAAAATAACACTATCATCCTCAATCTCCCCCTTTTTGATGATTACAAAATATAGAGTATGAGCCTATTGATACTTATCTTAAAATCAGTTTTAAAAGGGCTCAAGTTGCTGAATTTCAGCTTTTCAAATATGAGAGTGAAGTCTCCCCCTATATCATTCAAATGTTGCCAATTTGACTTTTTGAATTGCTCCCCCTTTTATTTATAATTCATTAAAGATGAAACTCCAAAAATTTGAGATAAAACATGAGTTTCAGGTTATGTATCGAGATGTGAAAGGTGCGTGCCAAATTCTGAAATTCTATGTGCCAAATTTTGAGATTTGATAGAAATTTTTGATTTGATCATTTTCATTGTTACAAATTGCTCCCCCTTAAATGTATATGCTTTCCTATATGATTTTCAATTTGTTTTACAAGTAATTTCTCTTTTCTTACACAATTTCTTATTTCTCCTTGTTATTTCTCTTTCTTTACTTCAACTTCTTATTACTCTTTCTTTACTTCTCCCCCTTTTTGTTATCATCAAATAGGTGCATGGGAAAAGACACAATAAATAACAAACATTCAAACTTCATTGATCAAAATAGGAACATTTTAGTACATTCATGCCAAAAACAAAAGCAATTACAATGTTCCTTAATCAAAGTTTAAAGATACATGATAAACACAAAATACATATGAGAAATAGATATCTAGCCTAGGCTCTAAACAGAAATGCTAATATCAGCCTAGGGAGTATCTAATGGCTGGGATCTAGTCCTCATCCTCCTAGTGTACGTGGCGAGGAGAGGTCGGCTCTGTAGCTTCTCTTTCCGCACGTTGGATCCGTGAGACTCTCCCGGATCGCTTGGCTACGGCTCTCTTGGGTCCCATTTCTCCAAGATCTTGAAGTAATCTAGTGTTTGGAGATGATTGGAGGAGATTGGAGAGTGGGGAATAAGGTTTTCGGAAGAGGACAAAGGGTAAACAGTGCCCTAGAAGCTCACGGGTCCCCTTTTAACAGTAGGGTCCTGACGTTGGGTCGACTCAAGAATTTTCTTGGGTCGACTCAACGTTGGGTCGACCCTATTCTGGGTTGGGTCGACCCAAGTTCAGAAATTTTTTCTTTCTCTTTCTTTTCGCTTCAAATAATTTTCCTTGCTTCCAATCCTTACAAATTCTTTCTGGGACAATGATACATGAGTAAGAAATCTATAGATTACAAGTTTGACTCATGTTTCATGGGTTTTTAGAAATGGGAAGAATGTATCATGAGACTGCTTGCTCCCTTTTATATCTCTTCAATAAAAAAAGGATCACATATGCCTAATTTCCTCCTTAGCGTGCAGACTCTATCTTCACTCAAGGGTTTTGTGAATATGTCAGCTAATTATTTTTCAGTACATATATGCTCAATACATATGTTTCCATTTTGCACATGATCCCTAATAAAATGATATCTTATTTCTATGTGTTTGGCTTTAGAAATGAGACATTTAAGATGTGAGCCAAAAGAGATCTCTAAATGTAGATTCCAAAGATATTTTTCAAATCAAGTGTAGATGGAATCTTTTTCAAGTTATTTCAAGGAGTATCAAGAATAATATTCAAAGAAGGCACGAATGAAAATTCAACACCTTTATATATATATATATATTAAGTATATAGCAAGATGAGAGCAATTTAATTAATTTTCAGAGTATAGTATAAGAGCAAATAAAGATCAAAACTTATATACTCGAAAAACATAAGATTATGTTGAATCCTTAATTCTTAATGACTTCAAAGTTCTTTCATGATATAAAAGTATTGGGGCATAGATACCAAAACATGAATTTATGCAGTGTAGGATACATAAAATTTAAGGCTTTGAAAGTTCTTTTAGAGCTCTCTTAAAGACTTTCTTTTACTCCTTTAAAGATCATAGCATCAAAATCAATTAAAATGAATTGGCTCAGGATTGAAACACTAAAGTGCAAGCCAATAAGAACTCATAAGTAGATTCCAAGATAAATTTTCGAAACTAAAACAGATGGAATCCTTTTCAATTAAATTTTCAGAAATAAATGATTTACCAATGAATATGTTAGAAGTATGCCCTAGAAGCCAATCTGGCTAACACATTATTAATTCTGGAACATAATTTTGTACTTCACTTTATTATTATTGATTAATAAATGGGCATTCTTTTCATTCATATTGTTTATGTGTCTATGAATCGTCCAAGGAATTAATAAGATGATGATACATATTCTCAAGAGTTGAGAATTTGAGCCATGTATCATTGGTGATTAATTTCTAAATGCTCCTGATCAATGGATCATCACGAGGACGGTGATCGATCTGATCAGTGCACACATCGCTTTCCTTATGGATGGACGAGACTCGAGTCCACAGTGTAGGGACACTGAAGTGATAGTGCAGGTGCTTGTTAGAGAACAAGGGTACTGAGCGTGACCAACACAAGAAGTCACTTGGATGTCTATCCACTCGTCAGTGACTTGCTTGATGTTGCAGTAGTGTGACTGGTCCTTTGACCTGCGGTGCTTCAGCTACTCACAGTAAGGTTATTGTAGTTTGACTACACGTATACATGGTCTCTAGTCATATGGGTCCTTGTAGTGTAGATTGGCTGCAGTAAGTTCACTGTAGGAGTAGGGTATGCACTTACATGGAATCTATCGACCTTGATAGAAGAGGAGTGATCCTATGTGATTTGTTAGACTGAGTTCTAAGACCTTGGCCAGGGCAGTAATGTAAAGTTGAGAAAGAGTTTTCCACTATCGAACTCGAGTCGAATAAATCTTGACATATGACAGACGAAGGGGTTTGACGAGTTATCCATGACCTCCGTCCTGTAGGGATCCACGATAGTAGGACTGTATCACACGATAACTGCACCTAGAGGTTCATCATTCTATTCTACTGGGTAGCCACTACATGCTGCTAGGTGTCACTGGTGGATGGTGGGACTCACAGGGATTATCTCGATGATCGATAAACCCTAAAGAGTAGAGTTGGAATCGTTCCAATCCATTGAAAGGTGTTTTCAATGATATTGTGATAGAGATCATAATATATCTCACTACTAGTCAGAGTAGAACCTATGGGGTCACACACACTAGAAGTAATGACCGATCCGATGGTTGAATCGTGATTAGGAATCACAAGTAATCAATTTGATTGATAATAAGTTGAAGAAGGAACAAAGGGAATTGATTAATTGGACTTAAAACAAGAGTCCTACTTGGAGTAGGATTCATAGAGTCCTAATTGGATTAGGACTAGAAATCCTACTTGGACTGGGATTCCTACTTGGACTGGAAATCCTATTTGGAGTAGGACTAGGAGTCCTACTTGGAGTAGGATTCATAGAGTCCTAATTGGATTAGGACAGGAATCCTACTTGGACTGGGATTCCTACTTGGACTGGGAATCCTATTAGGAGTAGGACTAGGATTCCTACTTGGAGTAGGATTCCTATAATCCTAATTAGATTAGGAGTTTTGAATTAAATTTGGATTCCTACTTGGAGTAGGATTCCTAGAGTCCTAATCGGATTAGGACTTCGAATTCAAATTAGAGTCCTAATTGGATTAGGACTAGAATTAAACAAGTCCTAATTGGATTAGGATTTCTTAAGTCCCAATTAATTATTAATCCAATGAATCAAGATGGCTCCTAATTAGATTAGGATTGAAGAGTTCAATTGAGTCATGGTTCATTCAAGTTCTAATTGGATTAGGACTAGCATAGATTGAACCCAATTGATTCATGATTTGGACTAAACCAAATAGGAGCCCTAGATGCTATTTAAGAGGAGGCTTGGGGGCTGACCTAATTCATATGTGAAGCCCTCCTCCTCTCCATCACGTGGCCACCCTCCTCTCCTCTCTTTTCAGCCACCAACAACAAAGGGAAGAAAAGGATCTTGGTGGCCTCCTTCTTCCTCCACCATTTGGTTCCAACGCAAGGAAGAAAAAGAAGGCTGCAGGGCTTCGTTCCTCTTCTTCTCTTCATCCTTCTTCTTCCTCCTTCCAAGCACAATCAAGGATTGATTGAAAGGGAGGATATCAGCCATCAAAGTTATCTCTGCAAGGGAGCTAGCACCCCGGGGAGATAGAAAGCTTGGATCGGTTTTCTGCTTCGTGTGGATACCCGTAGAGGCCGGGCACTTGAACGGCTTCAAGCGAACCTTCATCCTAAACCACGATCATCAGTTTGCGGTGATCATCTACCCGCACAAAGGTGAAGATCTGATCTTCCTAATTGTTTAAAAAGTTTTAATCCTAATCCATCTACGAACGGTTTTTGAAATAACGTTCATGAGATGAACGTATGACCCCGTGCATGCCTTTTCCGCTGCATCTGAAAAATTTTTAATTTTCTGCGGCATGGGCGGGTTCCCAACAGTGGTATCAGAGCCTAGGCTTCGTAGATTATGATTAGGATTAAAAGGATCAAGGCATATTAGATCTGAAAATTAAAGGATTATGCCTGCTGATTTTTATGCATGCAGAATTTCAGGTTGCAGAATTTTTCTGCATGCTGAATTTTGGTATGCATTGATTAATGATTCTGTTATGTAATTAATATGATTACAATTATTTAAGAATCATCCCTTGCATGATCAGCGACTCATGAGATGAGGTAATCAATTAAGTTTCAGATCTGTAAATTAAAATTATGCATGTGATGCGAATGGTGATGATCATGGATGACCCTTTTGTGAATGTGCTGAAATGTTCTGCAATGCCTGAAATGTTCTGTGATGTTATGTGATAACATGTAAATCATTTTTTCAGATGCCTGCGAGCATCTTAAATTCATGTATTAGAGACCTGCGTGTCTCATCGAAAAAGGGTTGTAATTATTCTTTTATTTTGAATTTTATCTGGGATGTAATCTGTGATGTTTGTTGCACGTCGATGGTTGATCGATGTATGCCTCCTACAAGCAAGCCTTGCGCGGATTGAGATCATAGGTTGATTGAAGATGGATCAAGGAGTTGATTACAATTGAACCTAAGGGATCAAGATCGAGTCAAGAGTTGAAGACGATCAAACCAATTGACGTGCATGTGCTTGTACTATGACCCATCCTGGATCCATGATCATCACCAGTTACATTTACTTTCTTATATATATGCCTGGATGTTTAATGTTTATGCCTATGCATAGCGGGTAGATAGAAGTGTGCATAAGATGCGAGTTGCCAATCGAAAGAGACCTAAACTAAAACCTCCTCAATCAAGTCGAGAGTGAACCAACATGAGCGGGTCATATTAGATTAATTGATCTAATTAGTGTCTAGGAAAGCATGAAAGGTGGTTACTTAATTAGGACCTTACTCTCTGAGTAAGGGGAGCCTCCCACCTGCTTACCTGGCCAATTGTTCGATTACCTCTTATGAAGAGCTCAAGTTGCAAACACTAAGACCTAATTAACCAATATTAAGTCAATAGGTCTTCCACTGTAGTAGAGCTGCTAAGGTCTTTCTGATGTTGATTTGTCTCGGCTGGATACAGTGGGCAAGTTGCGGGGGGCTGGACCTCTCTATAGACATGAGATGTTGTAGGGTAAAGGTGGGGTTGGGCACCAATAACTGTTAGGTGAGGACCCAATGACGACTTTATTCCTACGGTTATACGGTGGGTTTGACTTAACTAAGAAATGGGACCAATAACTGTTAGGTGAGGTCTTCATGGCTTAGAGACCAAGTAGCACTGCAACATGCTTAAGAAGCATTGTACAAGAGTTGTACATTCATCAATTTATGTGTCACCAATAACTGTTAGGTGAGGTGGCATGTAAATCGGTGGGACCGCAGTACCCACTAGAAACCCTAGTCGCGTAGGATTTCCGTTTCCCTACCAGGAGAGTGTGAGGGATTCGAGAAAATAGTGGGAGGTACATTTGTTTTAAAAGACCCTAGAACAAATTAGGATTAAGTACAAAATTCTAACTAGAATCTTTACTCTCTGAGGATTATAAAGTCAGCTTCTAGACTTTTAACTCATATCCTATAGAACAACCGTTTGACCAAACCCAATTATAAAGACTGGCTCAGCAAATTTCAAAAATAATTTTGAATTATGAAATTAGGGTATGTGCTAGACCATGGAATCCCTATGTTACCAATCTGTCCGATCACTGATCAGCGTAAGACGCATGCTAAAGTGGACGAACAATGACAATAAGGTTAGGTGCTGCACAATGGCATCCATGTCCAATGAATTACAATGCCAGCATGAGAACATGAAGACTGCCAGGAACATATTAAATCACCTGCAAGAGTTGTATGGCAATCAGAGTCGCGCAGCATGTTTTGAAGTGTCCAAGAGGCTCTTCAAGGCAAAGATGCGCGATGGACAGTCTGTCCATGATCATGGTTTGACCATGATAAAGGACTTAGAGAAGCTTGAGAAGCTCGGCATGACCATGCACAAGGAATTGCAAACGAATTTGATCCCACAATCCCTTCTAGCTTCATATGAACAGTTTATAGTAAATTACCATATGAACAAGATTGTATGCACTAAAACAGAATTGTTAAATAAATTGGTAACTACCTTAGGGGCCTTGAAGAGTTCAAGGGGCATCGTTCTCACTGTCGAGCTGGTTTCTACTTCCAAGAGAGAGTCTATTTGGAAGAAGAAAAAGCCTGCGAAGAAACAGAAGACCGAGAAAATGCCAAATAAGGAAGTTCTAAGAAAAAGGCCAATTGCAAGAAAAAATGTTCCATTGCATCATGGACGGCCATTGGAAGAGGAACTGTCCTACATACATGGAAAAGCATAAAGAACATAAAGGGTGACAGACCTTCAGAAGGTATGTCAGATATGCTCAGGGTACTTAGAAACTGTTATCTGTTGCTAGCAGAAATTTGATTTCTGTATCTTAGCACAGAAAAATCTTTTTAAGACTGCTATTCCATTTATTTGAGAAATAAATTAGGTTCAATGTGGTTTTATGATTGACAGTCTCTATTACATACATATGGATGTATCTGTGAATATATCTGAGCAAACAGTGAATACCATAGGATCTAATAGATCCAAAAATGAGATAAAACTAAAGTATTTGTGGCACCTCAGGCTTGGCCATATAGGAGAAGACAGAATAAACAAATTGGAGAAACATGAGCTTTTGGGCTCATTGACTTTCGAGTCATATTTGATTTGTGAATTCTGCCTTCAAGGAAAGATGGCCAAGTTATCCTTTGTAGGACACAGGGAGGTCCACTGAAATACTTATCCTAGTACACACTGATGTGTGTTGCCCATTCGATGTGCAGGCTAGGGGTTATAATTTTTTACTTCATTTACTGATGATTACTCACGATATGGATATGTGTATGATACACAAATCTGAAACTTTTGAAAGGTTCAAAGAGTTTAAATATGAAGTAGAAAAACATACAGAAAAACTCACTAAGGTTCTTCGATCAGATTGAAGAGGTAAATACCTTAGTGGAGAGTTCTGTGATTATCTCAAGGAGAATGGTATAGTTTTATAATGGACTCCTCCTGGTACACCTCAGTTCAACGGAGTGTCGGAGAGGAGGAATCGGACTCTATTGGATATGATCCGATCCATGATGAGCTTTACTGATTTGCCCTTGTTTCTTTAGAAGATGCCCTATTTTCAGCTATTTACTTATTGAATAGAATTCCCTCTAAAGTCCGTTCCTACCACACCATATGAGATATGACATGGTAAGAAGCCGAGTCTTGGTCATCTCAAGATTTGGGGATGTCCGGCCCACGTCAAGCGACAACAGGCGGACAAGTTAGAGGATAGGACAATTAATGCTCGTTTTATTGGATATCCTAAAGAGTCATTAGGATACGACTTTTCGTCCCAAAGGATCACAAAGTGTTTGTGAACCTAGATGCTATCTTCATGGAAATAGTTTATCCTTGACAGAGATAGTGGGAGGAAAATTTGAGCTTGAAGAGAAAGTCTCTAAACAGCAACGAGCCATTGTGCCTATAGAACCTATTTAAGCCAGTACACGTAGTACCTCCTCCACCTCGAAAATATAGTAGGATCTCCCGTCCGTCTGAAAGGTACTTAGGTATGCTTACAGAGGATGTACAGGAAGTGTTTCTCATGAGAGATAGGGATCAAGGTAAGGATCTTAAAACCTACAACGAGGCGATGTTAGACAACAATTCTGAGAGATGGCTGGAAGCGATGAAGTTAGTGATGGACTCCATGCATTTCAGCCAAATCTGGATCTTAGTGGATCCACCAGAAGGTATAGTACCTATTGGGTGTAAATGGATCTACAAGAGAACATTAAGTTTGGATGGCTAAGTAGAGACCTATAAAGCAAGGCTAGTGGCGAAAGGTTATAGTCAGTGCGAAGGCATTGATTATAAGGATACTTTTCACCTGTAGCATTGCAAAAGTCCATTCGAATATTGCTTGTTGTTGCAGCATATCATGATACGATGATGGTGATCACAAGGTCTGTAAGCTGCAAAGGTTCATCTATGGACAAAAACAAGTATCTTGGAGTTGGAACACTCGTTTCAACGATATAATCAAATCGTTTGATTTCATCAAGAACGAAGAGGAGCCATGTGTCTATAAGAAAGTTAGTGGGAGGACTATTGCATTCTTCGTATTGTACGTGGATGATATCCTTCAAATTGGCAATGATATTTCCATGCTAACTTAGGTCAAGTTTTGGTTGTGTAAGGAATTCTCCATGATAGACCTTGGGAAAGCATCCTATATTTTAAATTAAGGTCTATAAAGATAGATCTAAGAGGATGCTTGTCCTATCACAGCATATGTACATAGAGGGAGTGCTGAAGAGGTTCGGCATGAAAGACCTCTAAAAGGGGATTATTACCCCTTAGGCATGGGATAAATCACTCCAAGAAGATGTGCCCTAACACATATGAAGAGATTCAACGGATGAGCAAGATCCCTTATGCTTCGGCTATAGGGAGCCTCACATATACCATGCAATATACGTGATTTGATATAGTATATGCTGTGAGTGTCACGAGCATATATCAGTCAAATCCAGGCAAGAAGTGCAAGATAGCTGTGAAGAACAGTCTTAAGTACTTGAGAAGAACTAAGGACATGTTCTTGGTCATTGGGAGAAGATCAGAGTTGAAGGTAGAAGGATGCACACATATTGATGATAGAAAGTCTACATTAGAATATGTGCAATGGTAGTTCAATAAATTGGAAGAGTTCCAAACAACCGATCATTATAGATTCTACCTTAGAAGCTGAATGTTAAGCCGTCTCTAAGGGTGCAGTGAAAATCTTTTGGTTTAAGAAGTTCATTGCAGAGTTAGGTGTAATGTCATCAGATGTCATAACACTCTACTGCGATAACAAAGGCACCATAGCACTAGCTAAGGAGCCAAAGGTCTCACCAGAAAATGAAGCACATAGAGCAGCAATTTAACCTAATAAGCGACTACCTCGAAACGAAATAAGTAGAGGATCAGAGAGTAGACTCCACAGAAAATGTGGCGGACCCATTCACTAAGCAGCTAAGTCGGCAGAAAATTGAAGCGCATCTTGAGAAGATGGGGCTTAGGTTTATGGCTGATTGGCTTTAGTGCAAGTGGGAGATTGTTAGAAGTATGCCCTAGAAGCCAATCTGGCTAACACATTATTAATTCTGGGACATAATTTTGTACTTGACTTTATTATTATTGATTAATAAATGGGCATTCTTTTCATTCATATTATTTATGTGTCTATGAATCGTCCAAGGAATTAATAAGATGATGATACATATTCTCAAGAGTTGAGAATTTGAGCCATGTATCATTGGTGATTAATTTCTAAATGCTCCTGATCAATGGATCATCACGAGGACGGTGATCGATCTGATCAGTGCACACATCGCTTTCCTTATGGATGGACGAGACTCGAGTCCACAGTGTAGGGACACTGAAGTGATAGTGCAGGTGCTTGTTAGAGAACAAGGGTACTGAGCGTGACCAACACAAGAAGTCACTTGGATGTCTATCCACTCGTCAGTGACTTGCTTGATGTTGCAGTAGTGTGACTGGTCCTTTGACCTGCGGTGCTTCAGCTACTCACAGTAAGGTTATTGTAGTTTGACTACACGTATACATGGTCTCTAGTCATATGGGTCCTTGTAGTGTAGATTGGCTGCAGTAAGTTCACTGTAGGAGTAGGGTATGCACTTACATGGAATCTATCGACCTTGATAGAAGAGGAGTGATCCTATGTGATTTGTTAGACTGAGTTCTAAGACCTTGGCCAGGGCAGTAATGTAAAGTGGAGAAAGAGTTTTCCACTATCGAACTCGAGTCGAATAAATCTTGACATATGACAGACGAAGGGGTTTGACGAGTTATCCATGACCTCCGTCCTGTAGGGATCCACGATAGTAGGACTGCATCACACGATAACTGCACTTAGAGGTTCATCATTCTATTCTACTGGGTAGCCACTACATACTGCTAGGTGTCACTGGTGGATGGTGGGACTCACAGGGATTATCTCGATGATCGATAAACCCTAAAGAGTAGAGTTGGAATCGTTCCAATCCATTGAAAGGAGTTTTCAATGATATTGTGATAGAGATCATAATATATCTCACTACCAGTCAGAGTAGAACCTATGGGGTCACACACACTAGAAGTAATGACCGATCCGATGGTTGAATCGTGATTAGGAATCACAAGTAATCAATTTGATTGATAATAAGTTGAAGAAGGAACAAAGGGAATTGATTAATTGGACTTAAAACAAGAGTCCTACTTGGAGTAGGATTCATAGAGTCCTAATTGGATTAGGACTAAAAATCCTACTTGGACTGGGATTCCTACTTGGACTGGGAATCCTATTTGGAGTAGGACTAGGAGTCCTACTTGGAGTAGGATTCATGGAGTCCTAATTGGATTAGGACAGGAATCCTACTTGGACTGGGATTCCTACTTGGACTGGAAATCCTATTAGGAGTAGGACTAGGATTCCTACTTGGAGTAGGATTCCTATAATCCTAATTAGATTAGGAGTTTTGAATTAAATTTGGATTCCTACTTGGAGTAGGATTCCTAGAGTCCTAATCGGATTAGGACTTCGAATTCAAATTAGAGTCCTAATTGGATTAGGACTAGAATTAAACAAGTCCTAATTGGATTAGGATTTCTTAAGTCCCAATTAATTATTAATCCAATGAATCAAGATGGCTCCTAATTAGATTAGGATTGAAGAGTTCAATTGAGTCATGGTTCATTCAAGTTCTAATTGGATTAGGACTAGCATAGATTGAACCCAATTGATTCATGATTTGGACTAAACCAAATAGGGGCCCTAGATGCTATTTAAGAGGAGGCTTGGGGGCTGACCTAATTCATATGTGAAGCCCTCCTCCTCTCCATCACGTGGCCACCCTCCTCTCCTCTCTTTTCAGCCACCAACAACAAAGGGAAGAAAAGGATCTTGGTGGCCTCCTTCTTCCTCCACCATTTGGTTCCAACGCAAGGAAGAAAAAGAAGGCTGCAGGGCTTCGTTCCTCTTCTTCTCTTCATCCTTCTTCTTCCTCCTTCCAAGCACAATCAAGGATTGATTGAAAGGGAGGATATCAGCCATCAAAGTTATCTCTGCAAGGGAGCTAGCACCCCGGGGAGATAGAAAGCTTGGATCGGTTTTCTGCTTCGTGTGGATACCCGTAGAGGCCGGGCACTTGAACGGCTTCAAGCGAACCTTCATCCTAAACCACGATCATCAGTTTGCGGTGATCATCTACCCGCACAAAGGTGAAGATCTGATCTTCCTAATTGTTTAAAAAGTTTTAATCCTAATCCATCTACGAACGGTTTTTGAAATAATGTTCATGAGATGAACGTATGACCCCGTGCATGCCTCTTCCGCTGCATCTGAAAAATTTTTAATTTTCTGCGGCATGGGCGGGTTCCCAACAGAATACAGATGAAAATCCAACTTTCAAAAGATATTCAATGAAGCACAAAGTTTAATACCACTTTACATTTAGTATTCTTTGTCTCATCTTTAGATGCGAATTTATACGATTAAGTTCTATATGATCTCTCACTCTGAAATTTTCTTTCTTCCCCTTAATTAATCATTCCATTTGAGAGTTTAGAGTTTGAAGATAATTTTCAATAAAGAGATTGAGTATTTAAAGCTCCCCCTCAAAAGATGCATTTTCTTTCAAACCTTTTTTTTGTTCTTCTATAATATCAAGAATGTAGAGTGATCTAGAATTTTTCAAAATTTATGGCAATCACTCTTTTTAATCTTTCAAGAATAAATTATATTTCCTCTTATTATTTTTTTTTTGAATATGTATGGAAATATTAATCAGAAAATAATTCTTTTGAAGCTCAAATTTCTTTTAAAAGTAATTATATTTTCTTTCCTATAAGAATTATTGAAATGAGTTGAAATATTCTAAGCTTTAGGATCATTAACTCTCTTCTTAAAAATAGCTTTTCTTTTTAATGATAGAAGCATTTAATTATGTAGGAGTGTATATTCAAAATATTAATTTCTTAGTCATAGTTTTTTAGTAATGTATATATGAAGCACCATAAATCTTTTTAATATCAAAATAATATCATATGTTTAGAACCATTTATTTGCAATCAAGATCATTGAAAAACACATCATTTAGACCAATTTTAGTACACTTATAAGATAAAAAATGATATGTTTCAGATGCGTATCGGAGCAAACAACCAAGGTATCCAAAGTAATTCTATTTTTCTTAAACCGTAGTTTTCATCTAGAAATCATATTGAGTTATTCCCCAAAATGATGCAATCATTGAAGTATATAATGAAAGTTACAAAAATGCAACGATAGAAGCATTTTTAAATTAAGTTTAAGCTTTTATCCTTAAGGTGTGTTTTCAAGTGATCGAAACTTCATTTGGCTTTTCACAAGCTTTTTATATACTTTCATTTATCTTGTCATTCATTTCCTCATTTTTGAATTTCTTCCTTTAACAACTCCGTGAATATTCTAATCTTCATTTCTTTTGGTTTTACTTTTCTGTGCTCTATACTCTATTTGCTCCCTATCCGATGGAGTTGGAAGGGGCACGAGGTACTACCACTAGCCTCCCTTTTGTGCCGTCCCTAATATGCCCTACACCGAATAGTTGGGTCAAATAGTGTCGGGTACTATCACTAGCCTTCCCATTGGCACCATCCCTATGATGAGCAATATAGAAGGGTTAAAATGTTCACTTCAAACTTTTTCTGTAATTAATTACGGATTTTATCTCTTCCAAAAGGAATGTTCATATTAGTCTCACAAATGTGCCAAATATATTATGCTTGTTTTGCTTTTCCTAAAGATTGGAGTATTTGCCTTTACTTAGATTTTACTTTCCTTGAATAATTGTTCATTTTCTTTTCTTTATCTCTATTTCTTTTTGTTATTCTCAAGTAATTTACATGAAAGAGCAGAATAAAGAAATAATCTTATGTATCATATAGATGTATATCATGCAAACAACATTTTCATTATGCTCAAGAATTCATAGCTTCTCACAAGTCAATTCAAATCAGCATTTTAAGCATATACTTGTGTATTTCATGGTTATGATATAGGCAAAGGAACATTTTAGTTTGAGCAAACCATGAATCAATTTCTAAAAGCATAAGTCAATTAATATATATATAGACATGATATCAAGAAATTAATAATTAAAGATTTTAACCATGCCACAATAAGATTTAAGTTATTGACTTTGCTCAGCTAATTTATGAGAGAGGTATCTAAAATTACCGATTCATTCTATATTCTTCAAGTCAAACTAGATTTCTTATGTGTGAACATTTGGCTGAAGAAGGTCCTCTCTCTTATTTGCATGTGAATGTTTATTGTATCTTACGTGGAGGTGTCCTTCAAGTTGAAATCTCTCATTTTCTTGCTCAAGGATCCTGCATTATTAACAAACTCCTTTTCTTTCTTGAAAGAAAGTCATTAGTTTCTTCAAGATACAGAACATTCATCCAACATATTTTTAACTAGATGACTCAATATAAGATATGACAATAGTTGAATGTTGAGTCACTTTACTCAAGAGATTGCCTAAATATAAGCAAGCACATATCACTTGAACTAAAAAGATAGTTTCATTAACCAAGATGGTTCAAGGACAAGCATGTGAGGCAATAGAAAGATTCATCAAAGTTAAATCAATTTTTTTTTTTGTTTTCAGAATCAATTTAACTTAGATTCTATTTGCATAAGATAATTATCAATAAAATATACAAGTTGAATTTTAATCAGATTATCTTAAGTAGTTGTTTCTATCAAAATTCTGATTATGATTTAGCTTTCAACACAGATACTCTTGTTTCAGGAAGACAAGCAATCTTCTTTTAAAAAAAATAAGAAATATTTTTGACTTATGAGAGATAGCTCAAGAAAATTAATATTCATGCTTTAACAGATTTTTATGCTCAGATTAAACACGATGAGTTAAAATTAATCAGTGGAATTTGAGATCATTTTAGGAAAAGATATTAATCATGGATACAATGATTATGCTCAATGAAATATTTTAATGATCAGATTTATTGATTTTGAATTTTAGAATAGTCTTGAGCATTACTTGTAAGAGGAAAGACGATTTGTTATTATAGAAACTTTTAAGTAAGTTTCTTATTATGATCATAACACATTAATCATTTATGATTGAACCAATTTGAAATGATTATGATTTAACCTATGATTCATATATGAGACTTATAAAGCAAATCATAATACATTTCAGATAATCATATAAGGAATGAATGGTATAATAACATGATGAATTACATTCATACCTTCACGAAGGATAACCTAAGATTTTATAAGTATTATGCTCAATAAAGTTTTAGCATGAAATCAGCATCAACCATTTATATTAGAGAAGAAATTTAGATTTTGAAAAACTTAAAGGAGAAGGTTATACATATTCATTCATTGTTTTCTTATTATCATGCAAGCACTAGAAAAATTTTATGCTAAGATCGTTGAGATAAAAATTCAACATATGAGGCATTTAAGAACTTTGATGCAGAGAGTATCGTAATTTCATAAAAAGATAATTTTGATACACGATGTAGAATGTTAAACCTTATACTAGATTTAATGAATAAATTGAGACTTATCTTTAATTATGTGTCAACGCACCCATTTGTATGAAAGTTTCATTTGTTCCATGGGTAGCTTGGCACACTTACATCTACACCCTCATATTTTCATTTTGGGTACCCAAGCTTGCTTGGGTCCTTGAGGGTTAGTGCATATGGTTCCTTTTGGAACCCAAATCTGTTTAAACGTAATAACTTTACCATTTGATTTATTCGTATTAGAACCATAGGTAAAGTTTTTATGCCCAATCTTTTTATGTTTGAAATAAGTTATCTTATTTAATGGTTTGCTTGGCGAATTGATAACCTTTTTCTTTAGGGGTTTATTGTTGAGCAAAGAAATCCAGCCAAGTCTTGATTTATCAAAAACAGCATGTTGACTTTCAAACATCGTTTTTAATCTTTCTGAACTTACAGTGAATTTGTTAATAAAAGATTTCAATTGGTTAACTTCTTCACTTAAGTTTTGATTTTCTTTAATTAAATTCTGATTTTTCTGAATCAATTCTTCTGAATTTAATCTTAAGCGTTCATTCTCAGAATTTAATTTGTCTTTCGTTTCAGTAGTAGAACTTTTTTTCCTCTGACATTTTCAGATGTAGCTTTTTATTCTTTAAACTAAGCTTCTTATTCTTTAAATTAAGCTTCTTGTATTCTAAGTATAAATCAAAAAATGCATCATGAAGTTCATCAAATGTAAAATCAGATTGAGCTTCAGTATGTACTTGATTTTTGAATGAGAAATCACTTTGTATTCGAGTACATACCTCATCTTCATGTGCCACAAAGCATAGATTTTCAATTTCAGTTTGCTGCTCTTCTTCTTCGGAGCTAGTTTCAAATTCACTAGAAATGTTAGTGCATTCATATTTAACTTCAAGCATACTCCATATTTTCTTAGCAGTCATGCAAAAAGATATGTTATTAAGTTCACTATCATCCAATGCACAATATAGAATATTCATGGCTTTTGCATTTTACTGAGCCATTTTCTTATCATGATTAGCATTTGTATGTAGCCCATTGACTATGATACTCCATAAATCATAGTCATGTGCTTGAATGAAAATGCGCATGCGTGCTTTCCAATGTGTGTAGTTTATACCATTAAATAGTGGAGGTCTATCAATTAATTGTCCCTCACTCATAGAACATCCCACTTGGGTTGTCATGATCTTTAACTCTTGATTGTGAGATCAATGAGTACTATTGGAGCACCTTGCTCTGATACCACTTGTTGCCCAAGGTGACAAGCCAAGAGGGGGGGGTGAATTGGTTTCTCTTAATTTTAACTATCTTACTTATGTTAAATGATGAGTTAGTGGAATTAAACAAATCACAATACAAACAACAAGAAGTATAGTGGTTCGGTGCTCTCCTTAGCACCTACGTCCACTCCCCAAGCGACCCTTTGGGAATTCACTATAATCCTGCGGATTACAGTTGGATTGTTTTCCGGGCTCATAATCCAAAAATCTTTACACTTTGGTTTTCCGGGTTCACCAAAAACCTATGTTGGTTTTATGGGCTCACCAACGAACCTATGTTGGTTTTTCGGGCTCACCAACAAACCTTTACAATTGGTTTTCCGAGTTCACCAATCAACCTATTCCGTTGGTTTTGCGGGCTAACCAACCAACCTTTACAAGTAGTTTAACAAATAAAGGAAGAAGATTTAAACTCCTAGATGAGCAAATATAACAATATAATCTACAAAGAAGAGTTTAGAGAATAGTTATCGCTTGATGTGACTTCTCTCTTCTTTGTCAAGGATGCTTCACTCTTCAAGGGTAGATGGAGCTCTTAATGACTCTTGAAATCTGCTCAACCACTTTCTTTTGACTCTTGAATGAAGCTCTTGGATGAAGCTTGCCTTGCTAGGGTTCTCTCTTGAATGCACTTGATGTATTTTCCAAAGCTTACTTCCTCTGATGAATACCCCCTCTTAAATACTTCTCCAACCTCCAAATAGACCTTCCTGACCGTTGGATTGAAGAAACTAGCCGTTTATAACCGTTGGGAGTCCAAAAAGCACTTCTGCACAACTAGCCGTTATACTTCTGCCCGTGCTTGGGTCGACCCAAACTTTTCTTGGGTCGACCCAAACCACTGTTCATCAGATTTGGGTCAGCTCAAACTTTTCTTGGGTCGACCCAAACCACTGTTCATCAGATTTGGGTCAGCTCAAACTTTTCTTGGGTCGGCCCTCTCAGAACCACAGAACCTTGCATTTCAGCCCTCCTTCACTTGGGTCGACTCAACATTTCTTTGGGTCGACTCAAGGTTCAGTTGGGTCGACTCAACTTTTACTTGGGTCGACCCTCTCAGGGTTTCCAGAGAACCTTTTCTGTCATGTATTCTGTCATTGTCTTTGGGTCGACCCTCTCAGTATTTCCAGAGAACCATTTTCCCGAGTCTTTAAGAGGCTTGAGGTTTGGGTCGACTCATGCTTTCCTTGGGTCGACCCAACTTACTGTTCATCTGTGCCATTTTTGCAGAAGTGTGCCAAATGCTTTCTTGATGTGCCGGGGTCGACCCAATCAACCTTGGGGTCGACTCAATCCACACTTTACTGCAACTCAAGGTTAGATTCATCCAAATAAACAATGAAATGCATTTATACAAATATACTGAGAGTAACAGACTTATAAATGAAGTATCGAATTAACTTGTAACATACTCTTGACTAATAAATCTCCCGGAGTCAACTCGAGTCTCAGACTTTGGTTCATATTGATTTCTTAACTTATCCAAAATGTCTTGAACCAAATCTAGAGACACTTAACCATAAATTTACAAGAATTTCACTGAAACACTAGATTGAATTCATTAGTAAACATAAGATATACTCAAATACTTTGAGCTCATCAAAATCAAATAGGGTTATAATCAATCAATCCACAATCTCCCCCTTTTTGATGATGACAAAACATTGAGTATATGTAAAGTGAATTGCTCAACAAACAAGGAGATTTATAGTAAAATTTTAAAATGAATTCAAGTGTCTAGTTATTTTAATTTATCCAAAACTGAAAGGTGTGAAACAGTAAATTTTGAAGTTAAAGCTCTCCCTTTCATTTGGAATTATATAAGCCTTCATGTCATGCAATCAATTGTTTGGCTTATATATATTTAATGATTTTGCTTTCTTAAAAATTTAGATTCTCCCCCTCAACACATGCATTCAACTTTGTTTTTATTCTCAGAATTTTCTTTTGGTGCATTGAAGCTTTTGAACTTAAATTTTTGGTTTTTAGAGAAAAAATCTGCCAATTTGTTCTTGAGTATGATTCAACTAATCTCCGAATATCCCTTGAATAGATTCTGGAGATTACTCCATTAGGAGCCCCAACAGAGAGATAATGAGCCTCGAGGTATCGAATCCACTAAGAACAAATTATTGTGTGTTTTAAAAGTTTTCTTTTTATTGATTTTCATTGATTCCCTTTACATGTCTATTCAATATATTTCTCCCCCTTTTTGTCATCATAGCAAAAAGGAAGAAAGCACACCACACAAGCAATTAGAGATTAAATTTGCACAGTATTGAAGAAAATTGTCTACTCATTGTATTGATGTATATGTAGGTACACTTGTGAATGCAAAGAGTAAAGCAATAAATACATGTCTCAAACTAAAAAAAAAATAAGCTAGGGCTTCTTGGAGGAGGATGTGGCTCCCTTGGGCAGTCTTGATTGTTCCATGAGTAGACTGACCCCATCTGTGACGTGCCCTAGCTGTGTGATGATCGCCGAGGTGGCCCTACTATGAATCGAGGAAAGCTCAGTCAGGCTCTCCTGGAGTGTGTCCAACTTTGCGATCAACACATTCGCCAGTCGCTCGGCCCCCTGGCTCTGGCTGCCCATGTCGTGTCGGATGTCATCTCGCATCTTCCGTGTGTTGCTTGTGACATCGCTCATGTTTGAGAATTGGGCTTGTATGAGGCTTCTGACATTGTAGATCTCCTCCCTCAGATGAGCCGTCATCTCGGTCAGGGCTGTCAGTGAGGGAACCAATGCAGAAGAGGGGGCAGTGGAGGGAGCAGTCGCTGGACCTCGGAGCTCCCTCAGTAGGTCGTCCCGAAGATCCCTCACTATCTCCTATCGCAACTCCCGGAGCTGCTCAGGTGATATCCGGACCTCTGTCGGCTGAGTGGGTGGTGCTGAAGATGAGGGTCCGGTTGAGGTGGATGGTGCTGAGGTGGAGGGATAGGTGGGAAAGTCTAAGTCAGGATCAGGACTGGGGGAGTGTCTAGCAGTAGGTGTGGAGGAGGATGGTTTCCTGACCCAGGTTCCCTCTACCTTATGAAATCCCATCCTGTGTAGGGTTCCCTCACTCATGCGATCTGTCCATCGCAGTGCGCGAGAGGGTTTTCCCTCAGGAATGGGGATCTCGGACTCCCTAAAGATCAGGGTGTACATCATCCCATAAGGAAGGGTGAGCCTAGGTCTGTCTAGTGGCTCACATAGGTATTTGTAAATGAGTTTTGGGAAGTTAATTGGAGTATCCTGAAGGATGTAGAACATAAGGGCTAGGTCCCTCTTAGATACAAAATCGAAGCGGCCGGTCTTAGGGAAAAGGATCCTAGAGATGATACTCAAGAGGAGCCGCATTTCAACTGACAGTGAACTAGCGGACACCTCATCTAGTGGGGACTGGGGTGGACTCCCTAATATGGCCGTAAGGGCCTCAGTCCTATCGGCCGGATGAGTAGGAGATACCCCTACTTGGAGATACCCCTACTCAGTCCTGTATCCCACCATTCCCCCTGGACACGGTACCATAGAACTCCCTAACTAGCCCTGGGTATGTGGGGAGATCTAGGGAACAAAAGAACTCGAGTTTCTGGGCCCTCAACCTATCTCCTATAGTGAAGCCCTCCCGGGAGAGATAGTCGAAGTTGACGTATCTCCCGGTGGAGACCGCCTTCCCGGCGCACGGTCGCGAGGGAACCGGCCTCGGCGGGGAACGAACCGGAGGTTGTGGCCTCACGGGATCATTCCGAGCCTTGGACCGTCGCTCGGCGCCGCTCACGGGTTGGGGCCTCTTCCGGCTTGGGACAACCGTCTTACGGGGCATGTTTGACCTAGGGATGGGGTAAAACCCTAATGGACGGAAGAACCTTGACGAAAAAACCCTAACGGAGGTCGGAGACGATGTCGGAGACGGCTCTAGGGTTTTGTGAACAGTGGAGGCGATGAATGGAAGTGTTGATTAAACGCTTGGATTAGGGTTAAAAACTCAGATCCCGACCGCGAGTCGACTCGACCTCGAGTCGACTCCAAAATATGCGCGAGTCGACTCCCCTTATGCTGCCATCGACCTCGAGTCGACTCCCGTCTATGTGCGAGTCGACTCCCCCTCATGAGCCGACTCTGAAACGTATCCGAGTCGACTCGAACTCTGGCACGTACCTAAAAATCATGCTATTTTCGTACCAACCAAGGGACAATCACGAAGTTATGATCTGATTTGATGATTATCGATGAGAGACTCTATATTTAACACAACCTAATCATCAAAATCAATGAACCAGAAGAGAACATCACTAGGATGGATCAATCACTCCTAATCCTCTCCTAAGCACACTAAATCTCTCTTCACTCAAGGGTTTTGTGAAGATATCAGCTAATTGATCATCAGTGCAAACAAATTGAAGTGTCACATCACCATTCAGTACATGATCTCTTATGAAGTGATGTCTTATCTCAATATGTTTAGTTCTTGAATGCTGAATTGAATTTTTAGTTAGATTAATGGCACTTGTATTATCACAATTAATAGAAATTTTATCTTGTTTAATTCCATAATCTTCCAGTTGTTGTTTGATCCATATGATTTGAGCACAACAACTCCCAGCAGCAACATATTCAGCTTCAGCAGTAGATAATGTAACCGAGTTTTGTTTCTTGCTATACCATGAGATTAAATTTTCTCCTAAGAATTGACATGACCCGCTGGTGCTTTTTCTATCAAGTTTACAACCAGCAAAGTCTGAATCTGTGTATCCTATTAAGTTCAGGCTAGATTCTTTAGAATACCATAAACCTATATTTTTCGTTCCTATTAGATATTTAAAGATTCTCTTGACTGCAATTAGATGAGATTCCTTAGGATTAGACTGATATCTAGCACACATGCATACACTAAACATGATATCAGGTCTACTTGCAGTGAGATATAATAAGGATCCTATCATACCTCTATACATCTTTTGATCTACAGATTTACCTGATTCATCTTGGTCTAGTTTGCATGATGAGCTCATGGGTGTGCTGATTGACTTGTTTTCCTCCATATCAAACTTCTTAAGCATCTCCTTGATGTATTTAGCTTGATTGATGAAGATCCTTTTTTCAGATTGTTTGATTTGAAGTTCGAGAAAATAGTTCAGCTCTCCCATCATGCTCATTTCAAACTCACTCTGCATCAAGTCAGCAAATTCTTCGCAGAGGCGATTGTTAGTAGCACCGAAAATAATATCATCAACATAAATCTGCACTACTAACATATCTTTGTTTTTCTTCTTTAAAAACAGTGTTGTATCTACATTTCCCCTAGTGAACTCATGTTCTAGTAGAAATTTGCTAAGTCTTTCATACCATGCTCTAGGTGCTTGTTTCAAACCATAAAGTGCTTTGTTCAATTTATACACATGATTAGGGTATTGATGATTTTCAAAACCAGGAGGTTGTTCCACATGCACCTCCTCATTAATATACCCATTTAAAAATGCACTTTTTACATCCATTTGAAATAATTTGAAATTCTTAGAGCATGCAAATGCTAGTAATAGTCTAATTGCCTCAAGTCTAGCTACAGGAGCAAAGGTTTCATCAAAATCTATACCTTCTTCTTGATTATAGCCCTTTGCTACTAGTCTAGCCTTATTCCTAATTATAATTCCATTTTCATCAAGTTTATTTTTATATATCCATTTGGTACCTATAATTGAATATTCAGAGGGTCGTTCAACTAGGTTCCATATCTTGTTTCTAGTAAATTGGTTTAATTCTTCTTGCATCGCATTTATCCAATTTACATCTTTTTCAGCTTCTTCTATGTGTTTGGGTTCAAAATGTGAGACAAAAGCTAGATGGTTATTTAAGTTCCTAAGAGATGCTCTAGTCCTAACAGGTTGAGATGGATCATCTAAAATTAATTCCTTAGGATGCCCATGAGTATACCTCCAAGCCTTAGTCAGCCCATGATCCACAATAGCCTCTTGGCTTGATGATGCATTTCCAATTAATTTTTGATCATCTTCTTGTAATGTCATCTCATCAATCTTTTCTTCAAGTATTTCAGCATCATCATCAAGATCAACTCTCTTGCTAGAAGAGATATCACTAGAATCATCAAAAACTACGTGTATAGATTCTTCAATAACAAGGGTTCTTTTATTAAAAACTCTATAGGCTTTACTAGTTGTAGAATACCCCAAAAATATACCCTCATCAGATTTAGAGTCAAATTTACCTAGATTATCTTTCCCATTATTATGAACAAAACACCTACATCCAAAGACATGAAAATAGTTTACTTTTGGTTTTATGTTTTTCCAAAGTTCATAAGGTGTTTTCTTTATAATGGGTCTCAATACAACTCTATTTAATATATGACATGAGGTATTAATGGCTTCTCTCCAAAAGTACTTAGGGAGATTACTTTTACATAGCATGGTTCTAGCCATTTCCTCTAGGGTTCTATTTTTCCTTTCTACAACTCCATTTTGTTGTGGTGTCCTAGGTGCAGAAAAATTAAGAGTTATTCCCTTTTTACTACAAAACTCATCAAATAAATGATTTTCAAATTCGGTTCCACGGTCACTTCTAATAGCTATGACTGAAGTATCTCTAGCATTTGTTACTTCCTTATGAAATTTCTTAAAAATTGAAAATGCTTGATCTTTATGAGCTAAGAACATGACCCAAGTATATCTAGAAAAGTCATCTACAATAACTAGACCATATTTATTTCCACCTAGACTTGTGGTTCTAGTTGGTCCGAATAGATCCATGTATAGTAGTTCTAGAGGTCTAGAGGTGGAGACACAATTTATGGATTTAAATGAGTTCCTTGATTGTTTGCCATATTGACAAGCTTCACATATTTTATTCTTCTCAAACTTTAGTTTTGGCAAACCTATCACGGAATCTCTTTTAACTAGTTTTGATATTGTGTCCATACTTGCATGACCCAACTTACGGTGCCATAACCAACTAGCATCATTATCCTTAGTTTCATTAACAACTAAACATGGGTTATGTTTGGCAAGATCCTCAAGGTCTACTACATACACATTCCCACATCTTATTCCTTTAAAACTAAACTGTTGTCATTTGAGTTGGTTATGATGCATAATGATGGTTTGAACAAAACATCAAAACCTCTATCACACAATTGACTAATGCTAAGTAGATTATGCTTAAGACCATCAACATATCTAACATTATCAATAAAGGTTGAAGGGGTGATTTGTACTTTACCTATACCAATGATGTGACCTTGGTTATTGTCTCCAAATGTCACAGCACCTCCCTTCTTAGCCTCAAGGGTGAAGAATTGGTCTTTGTCACCCGTCATGTGTCTTGAGCAGCCACTATCCAAGTACCAACAATTTTTGTCGACCTTGGCTGCAAGACACTCCTACACAAGCAAATCATACAATTTTAGGTACCCAAGTTTTCTTGGGTCCTTCATGGTTAGTAATGTTGGTTCCTTTTGGAACCCAAACCCTTTTATTTTTTTTTTAATTTTTTCTTTCCTATAATCACACACATTTGCTTTATGTCCTAATGTTCCACAGCAAAAACATGTTACTTTCTTAGTTTTGCTTTCCCCTGCTTTAACAAAGAAATTACTAAGAAGTTTTTGCTTATTTTTAGGTTTATACCCTAAACCAGCTCTATTGAACACAGCTCGTTGACTATTAAGTATCATTTCTAATTTTTCTAAGCTATAAGTAAATTTTTCTACAAAAGGCTTGTACTTTTCAAGTTCTAGTGCCAATTTTTGTTTTTCTGTTCTTAGTCCATTTAGGTCTTTTGTAAGACTCTCTTTTAAGATTTGTTTATTGTTTTTAAGTTCGAATATTTCTTTGGTCAGCCTTTCGTTATCTTTAGTTAAGGTATTAGTCTTTTGAATTAAGATTTGGTTGCTTGTCTTAAGTTCTGAATTTTCTTTAATAATAACATCTTTATCCTTAACTAATGTATCATACTTACGGAGGTGAGTTTGGTTAGTTAGTTTCAATTCTTTGTTTTTAAGGTTTATTGTCTTATACTCGTCCATTAATTCATTGAAGGCATCATATAACTCATCGAAAGTAAAGTCTAAATGTGTTCCGGATGTTACCTCATTGTCGTTAGCCATAAAACAAAGGTTGGCCTTTTCTTCTTGTTCCTCATCCGATGATGATGATGATGAGTCGGAGTCCGATAGGGTGGAGACAAGGACTTTCTTTTTCTTGTACTTGCTCCCCTTCTTCAGCAAAGGACACTCAGCTCTGAAGTGCCCCGGCTTCTTACACTCATAATATCCAAACCCCTCATTTTCTCTTTCCTTACCTTTATCCTTGTGATAGGAATTTGAGGGGCCTCTACTTTGATGAGAGGACTTCTTCCGGTTGATGAATCTACAGAATTTTCTTACAAGGAGTGCCTCATCATCATCTTCCTCATTGTCTTCCTCTTCACTGCTACTGCTGCAAGACACATCTTTGTTAGTGGAAACAGATTTTAGTGCTATTACCTTTTTCTTGTGAGAGGACTCTTCTTCATTGTATTGTTTCATCGTTAGCTCATGCGTGATGAGGGATCCAAGTAGCTCCTCGAGTGGCAGCTTGTTTAAATCCTTAGTCTCTTGGATTGCCGTCACCTTGGCTTTCCATGACCTTGGTAGACAACGAAGAATCTTCCTGACAAGCTCACTGTTAGTATAATTTTTGCCAAGGCTTTTTAGGCCATTGACAATGTCAGTAAATCTAGTGAACATGCAAGTGATTGTTTCATTAGAATCCATCTTAAATAATTCATATTTATGAACTAATATATTTATTTTGGATTCTTTTACTTGATTTGTGCCCTCGTGGGTCACTTCAAGTCTATCCCAAATCTCTTTTGCAGAAATGCAAGTAGAGACTCTATTGAATTTATTTCTATCTAATGCACAATAAAGCACATTCATTGCTTTGGCATTTAGTTGTGCCTTCCTAATGTCATTGTCATCCCAATCCTTTTCAAGCTTGGGTATAGTGACACCCTCTACATAAATGGATGGGATGTATGGTCCATTTAGAATGGTGGTCCACATCTCATAGTCTTGGGCTTGGATAAATATTCTCATCCTAGCCTTCCAATATGTGTAGTCGGATCCATTAAAGAATGGAGGTCTATGTGTGGACTGGCCCTCAATGTGAGAAGATCCAAATGGGGTTGTCATTTTGATCTTTTACTCTTTGGGTAGTAGAGTTCCGGCTCTGATACCACTTGTTGCCCAGATAGACAACCCAAGAGGGGGGGTGAATTGGGTTTTAAAATAATTATTACAATTTAAATGTTTGTGGATAACTAATTAATACTTTTTGCAAGTTGATTAATTAGATGCTATGTGCAGTGAATGAAATGAAAGTAAAAGATGACAAGGCAATCACAAACACAATGATTTTATAGTGGTTCGGAGCTAACCCTTGCTCCTACGTCCACTCCCCAAGCCTCACTTGGGAATTCACTATAACCCCTCGGATTACAGCCGGTTGTTTTACAAGCTCACAACCCAACTTGTTGTTTTGCGAGATCACAACGAACTCGGTCGGTTTTTCCAGGCTCACCGACTAGAACCACCCGATTGTTTTTCCGGGCTCACAATCAAACCCTTACACGTTGGTTTCAAC
This sequence comes from Phoenix dactylifera, assembly GCF_051530095.1. Classification (NCBI taxonomy): domain Eukaryota; kingdom Viridiplantae; phylum Streptophyta; class Magnoliopsida; order Arecales; family Arecaceae; genus Phoenix; species Phoenix dactylifera. The sequence goes on from NC_143203.1 coordinate 9,051,523, forward strand.
CTAGGCTCACCAACAAACCTTTACACCCTTGATTCAATCCCCTGATTGAATCAAGTAAGGAACAAATGGTTTGAAGAACAAATAGAAAAATAAAGCTTCTTAACAAGCAGATATACAGCGATATAAATAATAGAGAAGTTAAGAGCCCTCAAACAAGTTTATGATGATGTAGAGGAGGGCTTCTTGAACTCTGGGTCTCCTCTTGAATGTCTTGAAGACTTGAAGGCTGAAGGAGACTTCTTTAATGCTGGGAAGAGTTGGTTGAATGGAGTTAATGGCCCTCTTCCTTCTTTTCCGTTGAAATCCTTTGGCAGATGAAGATTTTGTGTTTTCTTTGAAAGGAATATCGCTTCTCTACCTTGCTACAGTCCTCTGTGGCTATTTATGCCATTCCCCACGGAAACAAGCCGTTAGACACAATTATCTAGCCGTTCTGTACATTCTGCACATCCTGACAATGTTTCCGTTGGGATCGGAGTCGACTCGCGCGATCTAGAGTCGACTCGGCTGCAGCAGGAGTCAACTCATGCTTTTCTGGAGTCGGCTCGGCAACTGTTCCGGATTTGAATTAAAATGCTCTTCTCGACTGGGAGTCGACTCGACTTAACCCGGAGTCGACTCCCCAAAGTCTGGAGCTGACCTGGCACTTTTGGAGTCGGCTCATTCCAAGGAATCCATAGATGTATTCTTCAACTTTGCTCACTCGAGTCGACTCGGAAATTCTGGGAGTCGACTCGGCGCTCAGAGTCCGAACTCCCGAGCTTCTGTCTTTTAGCTCGTGCTGTCTTGGAGTCGACTCGGCTATCAGTATCCGAAAAGCAGTCTTCTGTCTTTTTGGGGTAGCGCTGCCTTGGAGTCGACTCGAACTGTCTTGGAGTCGACTCGCCTCTCAGAGACAAAAATACTGTCTTCTGTCTTTTTGGGGTCGCGCTGTCTCGGAGTCGACTCGGCCTTTGCGGGAGTCGACTCGGCTCTCAGTGTCCGAAAGTTGCTCTCTGACTTTTGCCTTGTATTACACTGAGAGTCGACTCTCGCTTCCTTTGGAGTCGACCTGCCAACCATCGGAGTCGACTCGCGTTCCTCAGGAGTCGACTCGGCTCTCAGGGTCCAAAATACCTTCTCTGTCTTTCTGTCTGTAACTCCCTGGAGTCGACTCATACTACCCTGGAGTCGACTCGGCTAGCATCGGAGTCGACTCGCGCTCTTCAAGAGTCGACTCGCTGACAGGTTTTGAGTTGGATCTTTCTGTTCGTCTGTCTGTTCTCAGTCGGAGTCGGCTCGTAATGTACAGGAGTCGACTCGAGCCTGTGCCAGTGCTTCTGATACGCTTGGAGTCGACTCGTAATATCCCGGAGTCGACTCGAGTCTCAGACTTTGGTTCATATTGATTTCTTAACTTATCCAAAATATCTTGAACCAAATCTAGAGACACTTAACCATAAATTTACAAGAATTTCACTGAAACACTAGATTGAATTCATTAGTAAACATAAAATATACTCAAATGCTTTGAGCTCATCAAAATCAAATAGGGTTATAATCAATCAATCCACATCAATCTACTTGGGTTGAACCCAATCCAATTAGGTCAAACCCTGATGCAGCCCAAATTGAATCCTATTCAATTTGACTCAACCTAAGCCCAATTACTCAATCAAATTGAGTTCATTAGCAATCTAATTGCTAATTAATCCTCCAATAATTTAATAATTATTTTAATGCAACTTTTGCTTTGGATAATTTGTCAATCGAATTGACCAAATTATCCTTGAATGATTCTTAATCATCAATCAGCCATTTGATCAACCTAGAAACTTCTATGCGTGTGACCACATAGGTTCAAACCTAAGCCAGTAGTATAGGAACGTCTTCCTATACTAATCGATGTGACCATCTAGCAATGGTACCCGATGTTCGAATAGGCCGAACATATGCGAAGCAAATATTCTGGAACCCTGAACTATGGTTACTGTATAATTCAATCCCTTTGACTCCTAATGCCAGGATGACTTAGAGCTCACTGTCAACCCTATAATTAGGACATCCATTATGTGATTAACTTTAGATATCTCGTGACTCCTCACTGGGATTACCCTGGCCAAGATTTTGCTAAATTAATCACAAGACATTATCTCCTATTTCCAGGAGGGGTCAATTCCATCTCGACTCACAACTGACTACGCAAGTACTTAACTGCACCCAGTGACCTTTCGTCACTGAGTTAGAAATTCAGATAGTCCGGTACCAAAGTACAGTTAATTACTTGCTAGTCACAGGTTGCGATCTCAGGTCAGAGGGCCAAATTTATATCCATATCCACTCGGAACATCTCTTGACAGTAGAGCATTTTCGAATTGGTCACATTCGGTAAAATGTACTCCTATACTTCACCTATGTGGCATACCAGTGTCTCCACACTCCTTGGTTAAGAGGACAACCAACGTATATATCACACAACGACCTAATCTCGATAATATTGTCGTCCTAGTAACAACATATCATTTGGTTGCGAACAAGTTTAAGAACTCAAAGATAAATCCTTCTTTATCATAACATAAGTTCTAAGGACTTCATCATATAAGAATTCATTTGAAGATGAAATAATGAATAATGCCAAATAACACTTTATTAATTTATCAATTCATTTATAAAATTCAATCATCAATATGCTGACGATTGACATTTAGGATACAATTTCCAACAATCTCCAGAATCCATTTGATGGATATATCGAAGATTAATTGGAATAAAGTTCTTAAGTTTCAGATCTGATAGTTAATCATGCATAAAAGTTTTAGCATAATTTTTTAAATGATTCCGGCATAATCCTATGTATTTTTAATGTGCTGATTTCTAGATTTGATCTTGTAAACATGCATGAATTAAATTGTTTGATTCATTTTTTCGCTGCATTTTTGAAACTTAAAAAGAACTACATGTGGCTTGATTCCCTTTGTGAAGGGGTACGTAGGCAACCCGATCAGGTTCAGCCATGGTTTTCAAAAAAAAAATTCAGCATACTAAACACCGAGGAACCTAGGATGCACTTTCAGTGGTATCAGAGCCAGGTTCATGTTTAAACTTTTATTGTTTTAATTCTTGCAATTAAATATGAAATCATTAACATATTTAGATTAGATCTAAAGTGCTTTTTATAATTGATTTAATTGCTGATTATGCATGATTAAGTAGATCTAAAATTTGGGATGCATATGATGCATGTTTGTATTGGAATTAGTAACATGAATAAATCTGAAATCATAATATTGTTTAGATTAGATCTAAATAAATTTTATGATTCATATGATCTCTGATTTTAATGAATAAATCAGATCTAAAAATAAAAGAAAAAAATAAATACATAAAATGTATGTTGTTTGTATTAATTCATGTTGTTATGTATATGTGATGCATGAACATAAAACATAATGACTTAAACATGAATTAAATCTGATTACATGTGATTAATTACAAAAACTCAGATCTGAAAATGTGTTTTAAGAACTGAAAGATTGAAATTAATATGTAATTAAAAAGAAATATACAATGATCAAAACTTTCATAAGTCTAAACTTAATTAAAAATTAAGTGTTATGAAATAGAATTGTAACTCAATTAATTGACATTGCATAATTCTTTGGACATATGAGTTAGCTTGAATCAAGTTTCTAGGATTGGGTTAGACCTAAGATTAGAATTATACATGGATTAATAGAATTAATTGATCAAATCTAATTAAGTAGTAACTTGATTAGGTCAAGAAAATTCTAGGTCAATTTACAATAGTTGTAGATGGATCAAGTACATATCTTTGATTAGACCAAGATGGAACTTGATTTAGGCTCAGAGGTGTAGCCCGAGTTATTTAAGTAATCAAATCGAAATTGATTAACCAGTCGGTGTCTAAGGTAAGTTTGGCAGACTCGACCGGTGATTTTTAATTGGAAGCTACTCGCACTGATTCGTCTTTGTCGAGTTAATGGCATATTTCTTCCACCGATCTCACTTACCTGGCCGACATAATCAATCACATTTTGATTGGATCACTTAATGATTTGAGTTAGCCCATGCCTATAAGAAAAATCAGTTTGACTAATTTAGGTGCCTCCTTAACCGGTTTGAGTCTAATCTGATTTGGTGAAGTCAGTGGAAGAAATTAGACTAACCGGACCCTCTTATCTATCCCAATTATGAAATCCTCTAAAATTATTAGATCCTTAAAATGAAATGGTTATGGGGATAACTAGGTCATAGCCTTCCATTAAGTTGGGTGATAATGGGCCCAATATTTTGATAATTATTGGAGGCGCGACATGCCTAGTACTTATCAAGCATTGAAATTATCATTCAATATATGATGAGTTAAGTGTACCTTCAATAGACAGTCGGGTGAGCCGAGCCACACTCAGGCTTGGTCGTCTATTAGTTGATTAGACTTAACCCTATCATTTAATGGTTGGATCTGACTAGGGTATTCGGTGGAGGCGCCACACACCTGCTGGAAAACCTAGAACAAAATCATCAATAGAAGTTGCTTGGTGAAGCAATTGGTTAAGAACCTACCAATAGGTGCATATGGGTTGGCCGAGCCACACTCGGGCCTATATGCGATCTACTGGGTTCTAGTGCCCACTAAAGAATTAGAAGTAATTTTTCAAATTAGAGATAGAGGCTACCAATTTGTATAAAATAGTGGAAATACCTTTAGACTAAAGTCCAAGTCTATTGAGTTTAGTCAATTCATATACTAATAGCCAAATTTTCATTTTATGCAGAAATGGCCACTAATTTATCACTTCGCTCATTGTTGGACAATGACAAGTTGGCTGGTCCAAATTTCAATAATTGGCATAGAAAATTGAAAATAGTGCTAGAGCATGAGAGGATCCTTTATGTGATAACGGATCAAGCACCTGAGCAGCACGCTGCTAATGCATCAAGATCGGCCAGAGATACTTATCAGAAGTAGCTCAGTGACCGGATCACTGTTCGATGCATCATGTTGGCAGCAATGAGTGATGAGTTTAGTAGGCATGTTGAGAATACGCAGCCGGAAGATATCATTCAAGTGTTGAATGAATCATTCGGCGTTCCTGACGACGTTGAGAGGCACAAAACTAGTTGTGCCATCTTCAGCGCCCGAATGAAAGATGGAACCTCGGTAACTGATCATGTACTGTACATGATTGAGTTGATCGAGCGTCTAAGCTCTCTTGGCTTTTTCCTTCATGATCAATTGGAGAAGGATGCCATACTAAACTCATTGCCTGGATCATACCGTCATTTTCTCACTCATTTTCGTATGACAAAATCTGTAGTGAATTATCACCAATTGTTGGGGTTACTACAGATGTTTGAGAATGATCACCAACTTCTTAAGAAGACGGTGAACTTAGTGGAAGGTTCATCCAAGAGTCGCCCCTTTAAGAAAGGAAAAAAGAAAAATAAAATCTAAAAGAAACAGGTGCACCATGCTCAGCCTAGTTAGAAAAAGAATAAAAAGGCTGATCAGAGCAAGGCGGAGTGCTTATTCTGCAAGAAGTAAGGACATTGGAAGAGGAACTGTCCTCTTTACATTGCATCCCTCGATCCGAACCGGCCTAAGAAAAGTGGGCAATCAGTTGCCAATCAAGGTACTTATATGATAACACCTTGCAGTTTTTCTATTTATGATAATTCGATCTGGGTATTGGATACCGGTAGTCCTTTTAATATTTGCAATTCGTTGCAGGGGCTGCAAGTCAGTAAGAGGTTTGAAGAAGGAGAAAGGTTCCTGAATGTTGGAGATGGAAGACCAGTTCTAGTTTTAGCTTTAGGAATTCTTAAACTTGAATTCAGCTCTCATGTAAATGTTCTTAGTGATTGTCACTATTGTCCAAGTTTTCTATTGAATATCATTTTTGTTGGCCTTTTGGCCAAAAATGGTTATGAAATATCAACAAAAAAGGATTATTGCAATGCCATTTATATGGTGTTGTTGTAATGAATGGAATTCTGAGTAATGGCATTTACATTTTGTCACAGCCTGTTCATGTAATGTATAAATTCAATAAGCACCCTAAAATAGATAATGTCACGGATGTCTACCTTTGTCATCATAGGCTAGGTCATATTAACAAGAACAGGATGAACAAGCTAAGTAAAGAGAGAATCCTCGATATTAATGATTGTGAATCATTGACAACCTGTGAATCATGCCTTCTTGGTAAAATGACCAAATCATCTTTTACCGAAAAAGGTGAACGAGCTAGTGATTTATTGACCCTTGTACATTCTGATGTATGTGGGCCAATGAGTACAAATGCTAGAGATGAGTATTCATATTTCATTACATTTACAGACGACTTTTCTAGGTATGGTTATGCCTATTTAATGAGACATAAATCTGAATCATTTGAAATGTTCAAATTATATCGTAATGAAGTAGAAAAATAAACTAGAAAGAGTATTAAAACTCTTCGATCAGATCGAGGAGGTGAATACCTCTCCAGTGAGTTTTTGACATATCTAGGAGAAAATGGGATTCTCTCCGAATGAACTCCTCCTGGTACACCACAATATAATGGTGTGTCAGAAAGGAGAAATCGAACTCTGTTAGACATGGTTCGATCCATGATGGGGTTTGCTAATCTGCCCATATTCTTTTGGGGATATGCTCTTGAGTCAGCCTGCTATATTCTAAATAAGGTTTCAAGTAAGTCTGTAAATAAAATACCACATAAGATGTGGACTAGACATAAGCCGATGCTCTCTCACCTTAGGGTTTGGGGGTGTCCGGCATACGTCAAACGTTTGAAGACAGACAAACTTGAACCCAAGTCTGACAAATATTTTTTTGTTGGTTACCCTAAAGAAACTAAAGGATATTACTTCTACTTTGTTGAAGAACAAAAGTTGTTCGTAAGCAATAGAGCAATTTTCTTAGAAAAGAAATTCCTTGATGAAGGAATAAATAGCTCTAATGTTGAGCTTAGAGAAGTTCAACATGTAGAATATCCGACACCATCTACTGAACCAGTTGAGTCGGATTTGATTAGATCAGATCCAGAACCCATATTAGATGCACCATTAAGGAGATCGGGTAGAGTACTACGTCAGCAAGATAGATACTTTGGTTTCTTGGTCCGGAACGGGGATCCTATCGAACTTGATGAAAATGATGAGGATCCAATCACATATATAGATGCAATGCAGAGGTATGACTCTGATAAATGGTTTGGAGCCATGCAATCCGAAATGGAATCCATGAAGGTCAATAATGTATGGACATTAGTTGACCCACCCGAAGGGATTAAATCCATAGGATGTAAGTGGATATTCAAAAGGAAACGTGGCGCAGACGGAAAGGTAGAGATCTATAAAGCCCATCTGGTTGCCAAGGGATATCATCAACGTTATGGTATTGACTATGATGAGACGTTTTCTCCTGTGGCAATGCTCAAGTCCATTCGAATTGTGCTTGCGATAGCAGCACATTTAGACTATGAAATCTGGCAAATGGATGTAAAGACCGCATTTCTAAATGGAGATTTAGAAGAGAAAGTGTATATGATACAACCTGAAGATTTTACATCTGCAGATGAGTCTAAAGTGTGCAAGCTTCAAAAATTCATTTATGGATTAAAGCAAGCTTCACGGAGTTGGAATATACATTTTGATAAGGTAATCAAAATATATGGCTTCATTAAGAATGAAAAGGAACCTTGCATTTATAAATGGGCAAAAGGTTCAGTTATTATATTCCTTATTTTGTATGTGGATGACATTCTTTTAATCAGAAATGACATTCCTGCATTACAAGGAATAAAGGTTTGGCTATCATCTCAATTTGCCATGAAGAATTTGGGAGAAGCATCTTACATCCTAGGGATGAAGATCTATAGAGATAGATCTAGAAGATTGCTTGGATTATCCCAATCCACATATATTGATACTATACTGAAGAGGTTCAGTATGATTAATTCCAAGAAAGGCTATCTTCCGATGGGCCATGGAATTAACCTCTCTAAAAGGGATTGTCCGACAACCCCGCAAGAAAGAGAGAGTATGGATAGAATTATATATGCTTCGGTAGTGGGATCTATAATGTATGCCATAACATGTACTAGACCAGACGTGGCATACTCGCTAGGAGTAGTGAGCAGATACCAGTCTGATCCAGGTAGCAACCACTGGAAGGTTGTAAAAACCATCCTTAAGTATTTGAGAAATACTAAAGATCAGTAGCTTGTCCACGGTGATTCTGACTCAAAACTTGAGGGATATACCGATTCAACTTTTCCAATCATATCAAGATGATAGCAAGAGCGTGTCGAGATATATCTTCACTCTTAAGGATGGGGCCATCTGCTGGAAGAGTTCCAAGCAGCATACAGTGGCAGATTCTACATGTGAAGCAGAATAAATCGCAGCATCTGATGCTGCCAAGGAAGCTATATGGTTGCGAAAGTTCATCACCGAGCTTGGATTGACATCCTCCATTGATGGTCCAGTGCCTATATTTTGTGACAAGGCCATAGCTCAAGCAAGAGAACCCAATGCACATCAGCGGACCAAGCATATTCTACGTCGCTACCACCTGGTTCGAGAGATCATCGAATGAGGTGATATTAATCTTCAAAAGATTGACACAAAAAAAATCTGGCTGATCCACTTACCAAAGTCCTCGGCATCAAAGAGTTCAACGAACACAAGTCGAAGATGGGTATTAGATACTGTGCCGATTGGCATTAGGCTAAGCGGGAGTTGTTGGGATTTGTATCCTAAATGTCAATCGTCGGCATATTGATGATTGAATTTTGTAAATAAATTGACAAATTAATAAAGTACTATTTGGCATTATTCATCATTTCATCTTCAAATGAACTCTTATATGATGAAGTCCTTAGGACTTATGTTACGATAAAGGATGATTTATCTTTGAGTCCTTAAACTTGTTCGCGACCAAATAATATGTTGTTACTAGAACGACAGCATTATCGAGATTAGGTCGTTGTGTGACATATACGTTGGTTGTCCTCTTAACCAAGGAGTGTGGAGACACTGGTATGTCATATAGGTGAAGTGTAGAAGTACATTTCACTGAACGTGACCAATTCTATAACGCTCTACTGTCGAGAGATGTTCCGAGTGGATATGGGTATAAGTTTGGCCCTTTGATTTGAGATCGCAACCTGTGACTAGCAAGCAACTCACTGTACTTTGATACCAGACTACCTAAATTTCTAATTCAGTGACGGAAGGTTACTGGGTGCAGTCAAGTACTTGCATAGTTAGTTGTGAGTCAAGATGGAATTGACCCCTCCTGAAAATAGGAGATAATGTCTTGTGATTAATTTAGCAAAACCTTGACCAAAGTAATTCCAGTGAGGAGTCACGGGATATCTAAAGTTAATCACATAATGGATGTATTAATTATAGGGTTGACAGTGACCTCTAAGTCATCCTGGCATTAGGAGTCAAAGGGATGAATTATACAGTAACCATAGTTCAGGGTTACAGAATATTTGCTTCACATATATTCGGCCTATCCGGACATCGGGTACCATTGCTAGATGGTTACATCGATTAGTGTAGGAAGTCGTTCCTATACTACCGGCTTAGGTTCGAACCTATGAGGTCACACGCATAAAAGTTTTCTGATTGATCAAGAAAGTTGATGAATGATTAAGAATCATTCGGGGTAATTTGGTCAATATGATTGGCAAATTATCTTATAAAATAATTAAAGTAATTATTGGAGAATTAATTAGTAATTAAATTACTAATAAACTCAATTTGATTGAGTAATTGAGCTAAGGATGAGCCAAATTGAATGGGATTCAACTTTGGGCTCAATTAGGGTTTTGACCTGATTGGATTAGGTTAGGACCAAAAGGACTTAAGCTGATCAAATTAATTTTAAATTAATTTGTACTTAATTGGGGATTGACCTAATTAGATTAGGTCCAACACAAAGTAATTAATTCAATTTGATTGAGTTTGGATGAGCCAAAAATTGAATTGGATTCAATTTGAGCTCAATCAGGGTCTGACCTGATTAGATTGGGTTCAACCAAATTGCTTTGTTTTAATTTGGGTTTGACCAAATTTGATTAGGTGTAACCCAAGGGGATTAGGCTCAGATGATGTGGCAATTAGTGGGGACATGGAATTGGATTTCATGAATTTTAAATAAACCAAAGTTATTGCATGGCGCATGGACACATTGCTTGACACATGGCGACATTGTTTGTTGTTTGAATTTGAATTCAAATATTAGGCAATATATTAAATAATTTCATACATCAAATTACTTTTCAAGCTAGCATGTGAACCTTTGAATCATTTAAATTCGAATTTCAAATGAAATATATGCGACAAGAGGAAGAAAAATTCTGCCGCATGGATTTCAAATTCCTCCCCTCTTGCGCATGTGTTTAAAATTTGAATTTAAATCAGATTTGGTTGAGATCTGATTTGGGTTGTTCCTATTCCATTGCATGCACCAACTAAAGGAGGTTTTCTGAAGATAATTTTTGAATTTTGAATGAAATTTGGAGGCCATTAAAAGGGGTCAAACATGGGCGCCGGCAACACATCCATTGCAGCCTTCTTCCTCACATGCCTCCTCCTCTTCTTCTCCATTTTAGATAGAATTTTCAGGGTGAATATCTAGAAGATTCAAGATCAGATCTGAGTCCTCTACTTTCCTTACAAACCTCATCTCCATCTGCTTCAAGACGATTGATCAAGAGTTGATTGAATCCCAGCGAGCAGATTTCAGCTTTCAAGTGTTCTGCAGCTGCTAGCACTGTTGCGGAAGAAGATCCTTCAGGGCTTCGCGTATACTTCTCGTAGAGGCCATTCGTGTGCGTGGCTGCGAAGTCAAGGATCAGATCCATAATTTTCATCCATCATAAAAGGTATTAATCTAGCATTAATTATTTATTATGGTGTCAAGGTCTAGGTCCAATTTTCCGAGGTTTTACCCTCTTTTGGGGCTCCTCACAGAGATATCTCCAGAATCCATTCGATGGATATTTGGAGATTAATTGGAATAGAGTTCTTAAGTTTCAGATCTGATAGTTAATCATGCATAAAAGTTTTAGCATAATTGTTTAAACTATTCAGGCATAATTGTAAGCATGCATGAATTAAATTGTTTGATTCATTTTTCCGCTGCATTTTTGAAACTTAAAAAGAACTACGTGTGGCTTGATCCCCCTTGTGAAGGGGTATGTAGGCAACCCGATCAGGTTCAGCCATGATTTTCAATAAAAAATAATTAATTCAGCATGCTAAACAACGAAGAACCTAGGATGCACTTTCACTGAAAGAAGAACATACTCAACTTACTGGCTCTATGTCTGCACTAAACAGCAAGATTGAGAAGCTGATAGAAGAGCCAAAGGAAGATCAGTTTGGACCTTCCTCTTCAAAACCTTGAACCTAGGCTGAACTTGGGTTAAACCTTACCTAAGCTTAGACTGAAACCTATATTTTCAAAACATAACCTTGTACTGAGCTATGTTTCATGTCTACTTGGCACACTTGTTTACTCACTGATACCATATTTTTTTTAAGTGTACTTCATTTATCAATGGCAATGAATATTTACCTTTCTTGAAATATATATAATTTCTTGGATTGTATGCTGTTCTGATACATCTATTGAATCTGATACCCTCTCTCCTTAACACAACTATTAATGATTAAGTTAACAAAAAGAGGAAAATTGACATCATTTTTCCTTCCTTTTGTTGATGACAAAAAGGGGGAGAAAGTTAGATGTGAAAAGAATTCCGAATTCCAATATGAGAAATGAGAAATATGAAAAGTATTCAGAATTCCAATCTCTACACTAAAAATAATATATAGGAAAAAATTTAAATTATAATATATAGATATGGAATGGTTTGCACTATTTAAAAAAACTTAAGAAAAGAAGAAGAAAAAGGACTCTGCATAATTTGAATGTTTGTAACTGATAGGGGGAGATTTTTTTTTCTCCTTAACTTGTTGAAATTATGCATATATCTCTAAATGTCATATTTGCACGCAATTTTATTATAAAATTCTTATAATTGCTATAAAATTTATTGCGAAATTCTTTTAAACTCAATGATTTTGTCATCATCAAAAAGAGGGAGATTGTCAATGTTGGGAACCCGCCCATGCCGCTGATATTTCAAAAATTAAATCAGATGGCAGCGGAATCGGCATGCACGGGATCGACGTTCATCGCATGAACGTTGTTTCGAGACCTTTCGTAATTAGGTAAGAATTAAAACTTTTAAAACTAATAGGAAGATCAAATCTTCACCTTGCGCGGGTAGATGATCACCGCAAATCTGAATTCGTGGTTTTGGAAGAGGGTTCGCTTGAAGCCGTTCAAACGTCCGGCCTCTACGGGTATCCACACGAAGCAGGATCCGATCCAAGCTCTCTATCTCACCGGGGTGCTAGCTCCCTTGCAGAGATAGCTTTGATGGCTGATGTCCTCTCTTTCAATCAACTCTTGATTGCACTTGAGAGGAGGAAGAAGAAGGATGAAGATGGGAAGAAGATCAAAAACCCCTGCAGCCTTCTTCTCTTTTCATGCGTTGGAGCCAAGGAAGAAGACCAAGAGGAGGGAGACGCCTCCTCTTCTTTTCCCTTTGCTGATGGCGGCTGAACCAAGAGGAGGAGAGGGGCTTCCACGGCTTGAAGAGGAGGAAAAGAGATGCACTAGGGCGCCGGCCCTAGTCCTCCTTTAATAAGGATGAAGGGCTCCTACAAGTTAGGAGCCCTTGACAACTTTCCAAGAGGGGGCGCCGGCCCCCTCTCTCTTCATGTCGCACCTAATCAAGTGGAGAGGGGCTGATGCCCCTCTTACTTGGTTAGCCTAATCCTCTTCCAAAGAGGATTAGGTCCCTCTTTCATGGTTTAATCCTAATCTAATTAGGATTGGCCAAATTGGGTTCAATCTATGCTAGTCCTAATCCAATTAGGACTTGAATGAACCATGACTCATTTGAACTCTTCAATCCTAATCCAATTAGGAGTCATGTTGATTCATTAGATTAATAATTAATTAGGACTTAAGGAATCCTAATCCAATTAGGATTTGTTTAATTCTAGTCCTAATCCAATTAGGACTCTAATTTGAATCCAAAGTCCTAATCCGATTAGGACTCTAGGAATCCTACTCCAAGTAGGAATCCAATTTTGATTCAAAACTCCTAATCTCATTAGGATTGAGGAATCCTATTCCAAGTAGGAATCCCAGTCCTACTCCAACTAGGATTCCCAGTCCTAATCCAATTAGAACTCTGGGTATCCTACCCGAAGTAGGATTTCTTGTTTCAAGTCCAATTAATTAATTCTCTTTTCTTCTTCAACTTCTTATCAATCAAATTGATTACTTGTGATTCCTAATCACGATTTCAACCATCGGATCGGTCAATACTTCTAGTGTGTGTGACCCCATAGGTTCTATTCTGACTGGTAGTGAGATATATTGTGATCTCTATCTCAATATCATTGAAAACTCCTTTCAATGGGTTGGAACGATTCCAACTCAACTCATTAGGGTTTATCGATCATCAAGATAATCCCTATGAGTCCCACCATCCACCAGTGACACCTAGCAGCATGTAGTGGCTACCCAGCAGAATGGAATGATGAACCTCTAGGTGCAGTTAATATGTGATACAGTCCTACTATCGTGGATCCCTACAGGACGGAGGTCATGGACAACTCGTCAAACCCCATCGTCTGTCATATGTCAAGATTTATTTGACTTGAGTTCGATAGTGGAAAACTCTTTTTTCACTTTATATTACTGCCCTGGCCAAGGTCTTAGAACTCAGTCTAACAAATCACATAGGATCACTCCTCTTCTATCAAGGTCGATAGATTCCTTATAGGTGCATACCCTACTCCTACAGTGAACCTACTGCAGCCAATCTACACTGCATGGACCCATATGGCTAGAGACCATGTATGTGTGCAGTCAAACTACAGTAACCTCACTGTGAGTAGCCGAAGCACCGCAGGTCAAAGGACCAGTCACACTACTGCAACATCAAGCAAGTCACTGACGAGTGGATAGACATCCAAGTGACTTCTTGTCTTGGTCACGCTCAGTACCCTTGTTCTCTAACAAGCACCTGCACTATCACTTCAGTGTCCCCACACTGTGGACTCCAGCCTCGTCCATCCAGAAGGAAAGTGATCTGTGCACTGATCGGATCGATCACCGTCCTCGTGATGATCCATTGATCAGGAGCATTTAGAAATTAATCACCAATGATACATGGCTCAAATTCTCAACTCTTGAGAATATGTATCATCATCTTATTAATTTCTTGGACGATTCATAGACACATAAACAATATGAATGAAAAGATGCCTTTTATTTATTCAATAATAAATAGTCAAGTACAAAATTATGTCCCTAGAATTAATAATGTGTCAGCCAGATTGGCTTCTAGGGCATACATCTAACAATCTCCCACTTGCACTAAAGCCAATCAGTCATATATCTAAGCCCCATCTTCTCAAGGTGGGCTTCAGTCTTTTGCTGATTTAGCTGCTTAGTGAACGGGTCTGCCACGTTATCCGCGGAGTCTACTCTCTGCACCTCTACATATTTCTTCTCAACATAGTCGCGTATGAGATGGAAGCGCCGCTCTATATGCTTAGACTTCTGATGAGACCTTGGCTCCTTAGCAAGGGCTATGGCGCCATTATTATCGCAGTAGAGTGTTATGGCATCTGATGTCATCACGTCCAACTCTGCAATGAATTTCTTGAACCAGAAGCCTTCCTTAGCAGCTTCAGAGGCGGCGATGTACTCAGCTTCCATGGTAGAATCAGCAATGATCGGTTGTTTAGAACTCTTCCAATTTACCGCACCACCATTGCACAAGAACACATATCCAGATGTTGACTTCCTGTCATCGACATCAGTCATGAAATCTGAATCTGCGTACCCTTCTATCTTTAACTCTGATGACCCTCCAAAAACCAAGAATAAATCTTTAGTTCTTCTTAAGTACTTAAGAATATTCTTCACAGCTGTCCAGTGTTCTTCACCTGGATTCGACTGATATCTGCTTGTGACACTCACAGCAAGAGCTATATCAGGTCGTGTACATAGCATGGCATACATGAGGCTCCCTATTGCCGATGCATAGGGTATCTTGCTCATGCGTTGAATCTCTTCAGATGTGTTGGGGCACATCTTTTTGGAGAGATGAATTCCATGTCTTAGGGGTAAGAGACCCCTCTTAGAGTTTTCCATGCTGAACCTCTTCAGCACCTCCTCTATGTACATTTTCTGTGATAGGCCAAGCATCCTTTTAGATCTATCTCTATAGACCTTTATACCCAAAATATAGGACGCTTCCCCAAGATCTTTCATGGAGAATTCTTTTGACAACCAGACCTTGACCGAGGTTAGCATGGGAATATCATTCCCAATCAGGAGAATGTCATCTACGTACAGTACGAGAAACACGACAGCACTCCCACTAACCTTTTTATAAACACACGGTTCCTCTTCGTTTTTGATGAAATCAAACGTTTTGATTGCGTCATCGAAACGAGTGTTCCAACTCCGAGATGCTTGCTTTAGTCCATAGATGGACCTTTGCAGCTTGCAGACCCTGTGATCTCCATCACTGGAAGTGAAACCCAAAGGCTGTTCCATATAGATATCTTCATCAAGATATCCATTCAGGAAAGCAGTTTTCACATCCATCTGCCAGATTTCATAATCATGAAATGCTGCAATGGCAAGCAATGTTCGGATGGATTTTAGCATGGCTACAGGTGAAAAGGTCTCCTGATAGTCAATGCCTTCGCGCTGACTATACCCTTTCGCCACAAGCCTTGCCTTATAGGTCTCTACCTCTCCATCCGAACATATCTTCCTTTTGTAGATCCATTTGCATCCAATAGGTACAATACCTTCTGGTGGGTCTACTAAGGTCCAGACTTGGTTGGAATGCATGGAGTCTAACTCTGACTTCATAGCTTCCAGCCATTTCTCGGAATCGATATCAGATATCGCCTCGTTGTAGATTTTGGGATCCTGTATGTGATCCCTATCTCCCACTAGGAACATTTCCTCGATATCCTCTTCTAGTATACCTAAGTATCTATCGGGAGGATGGGAGACCCTACTAGATCTACGAGGTGGTCGAGGGACATCGTGTACTGGCTCTGTATGAATGGGTTCAATAGGATCCATGACTCGTTGCTTTTCAGAGACTTTCTCTTCAAGCTCAATTTTCCTCCCACTGCCTCTATCAAGGATAAACTGATTTTCCAAGAAGATGGCATGACGGCTCACAAACACATTGTGATCCTCCGAAACGTAAAAATTGTATCCTAATGACTCTTTAGGATATCCTATAAAACGAGCACTTATGGTCCTAGCCTCTAACTTATCTGCCTGTAGTCTCTTGACGTGGGCCGGACATCCCCAAATCTTGAGATGACCCAGACTTGGTTTCTTACCATGCCATATCTCATACGGTGTGGTAGGAACGGATTTAGAGGGAACTCTATTCAATAAATAAATCGCTGTGAGTAAGGCATCTCCCCAAAGGAACATAGGTAAATCAGTGAAGCTCATCATGGACCTGACCATATCCAATAGGGTCCGATTCCTCCTCTCTGACACCCCGTTGAGCTGAGGTGTACCCGGAGGTGTCCATTGTGAGACTATACCGTTTTCTTTGAGATAGTCCCGGAATTCCCCACTAAGGTATTCTCCTCCTCGATCTGATCAAAGAGCCTTAAGAGGTTTTCCAGTTTGTTTTTCTACTTCATTCTTGAACTCTTTGAACTTTTCAAAAGATTCAGACTTGTGTCTCATAAGATACACATACCCATACCGTGAATAATCATCGGTAAAGGTAATGAAGTAAGAATAACGTCCCCTGGCTAGCACATCGAATGGGCCACATACATCTGTATGTATTAGGGTAAGTACTTCAGTGGTCCTCTCCCCATGTCCTACAAAGGGCAGTCTAGCCATTTTTCCTTGAAGACAGGACTCGCAAACTGGATATGACTCGGAAGTCAATGAGCCTAAAAGCCCATCTTTATCCATTTTGTTCATTCTGTCCTCTCCAATATGGCCAAGCCTGAGGTGCCACAAATATCTTTGGTTTATCTCATCTCTGGATCTTTTGGATCCTTTGGCACTCACTTCTTGCTCGGTAACATTCACAGATACATCCATATGTAAATGATAGAGACTGTCAATCATGAAACCACGTGCGACTATTTTATTTCTTAAATAAATAGAACAGCAGTCTTTGTCAAATGTAAAAATATGACCTTCCTGTGCTAGACATGAAACAGAAATCAAATTTCTGCTAGCAGCAGGTACATAATAGCAGTCTCTACGTACTAAACTAAATCCAGACGGTAGTCGCAGATGGTAGGTGCCCACAGCCACAGCAGCAACTTTTGCTCCGTTGCCAATCCGAAGGGTTACCGCACCTTCCGCCAGCCTTCTACTTTCCTTTAGACCCTGCATGGTAGTGCACAAATGAGCACTAGAACCAGAATCTATAACCCAACTAGAAGTAGAAGAAACCGTTAGATTAGTTTCAATTATGAGCAAGTCTATACCTTCTGAAGGTGTGTCACCTTTCTTGTTCTTCAGGCTCTCGAGGTATGAAGGACAGTTCCTCTTCCAGTGGCCTTCGACATTGCAGTGGAAACATTTTCCTTTGTCGTTAGCCTTTTTCTTTTGAACTTCCTTCTTTGGCTTCTTGTCTTTCTTCTGCTTCTTTGCAGGCTTCTTTTTCTTCCAAGTAGATTTTCTCTTGGAACCAGAAGTCAACTCAGCAGCAAGGACATTGCCCCTTGAACCTTTCAAGGCTCCCTCAGCAGTTACCAACATGTTGATTAGTTCAGTCTTAGTGCATTCAATCTTATTCATGTGGTAGTTTACTATAAACTGACCAAATGAATCAGGAAGTGACTGTAGGATCAAATCCACTTGTAATTCCTTGTGCATGTCCATACCGAGCTTCTCAAGCTCCTCTAGGTCCTTGATCATGGTCAGACCGTGATCATGGACAGACTGCCCTTCGCGCATCTTCGCTTTGAAGAGCCTCTTGGACACTTCAAACCGAGCTGTGCGACTCTGCTCACCATACAACTCTTGCAGGTGTGCCAGTATTTCCCTAGCAGTCTTCATATTTTCATGCTGGCATTGGAGTTCATTAGACATGGATGCCATCATATAGCATTTCACTCTAATGTCATCGTCCAACCATTTTTATGCATCTCACGCTGAACATCAGTAGGACGTGCTGGTAGTGTGGGGATATCTGAATCGAGTATGTAGTCTACTTTCTCACAGTCCAAAACAATTTTGAGATTTCTAAGCCAGTCCTTGTAATTGGTTCCGGTCAGTCGGTTGGTCTCAAGAATACGGGTCAAAGGGTTTGAAGCTGACATTGTATCTGCAGAGAGTAAAGATTCTAGTTAGACTTTTGTACTTGATCCTAATCTGTTCTAAGGTCTTTTAGAACAAATGTAACTCCCACTATTTTCTCGAATCCCTCACACTCTCCTGGTAGGAAAACGGAAATCCCACACGACTAGGGTTTCTAATGGGTACTGCGGTCCCACCGATTTACATGCCACCTCACCTAACAGTTATTGGTGACACATAGATGGATGAGTGTACAACTCTTGTACAATACTTCTCAAGCATGGTGCAGTGTAACTTGGTCTCTAAGCCATGAAGACCTCACCTAACAGTTATTGGTCCCATTTCTTAGTTAAGTCAGACCCACCGTATAACCGTAGGAATAAAGTCGTCATTGGGTCCTCACCTAACAGTTATTGGTGCCCAACCCCACCTTTACCCTACAACATCTCATGTCTATAGAGAGGTCCAGCCCCCCGATGCAACTTGACCACTGTGTCCAGCCGAGACAAATCAACATCAGAAAGGCCTTAGCAGCTCTACTACAGTGGAAGACCTATTGACTTAATATTGGTTAATCAGGTCTTAGTGTTTGCAACTTGAGCCCTTCATAAGAGGTAATCGAACAATTGGCCAGGTAAGCAGGTGGGAGGCTCTCCTTACTCAGAGAGTAAGGTCCTAATTAAGTAACCACCTTTCATGCTTTCCTAGACACCAATTAGATCAATTAATCTAATATGACTTGCTCATGTCGGTTCACTCTCGACTTGATTGAGGAGGTTTTGATTTAGGTCTCAATTGGGTTTGCTACATCACATGTAAACCTATCTACCCGACTCGCATTCACATCACATGCAAACGGCACATCACAGGCAGTTATAATCGCAGCATCAAATTAAAGCTAAACTTTAAATAGGTGATGATCATGGATTCTAATTAGGTCGTATTACAAGCACATGCACATCAATCGATCAAGTGGTCTTCAACTCTTGAATTGGTTCCAAGCCTCCTTGATTCGATCCTTGATCAACCCTTGATCCCATCGCCATCAACAGCTTGGATCACCTTTCATCTCATGCTTTTGCTTCAGCTTGATCGTTGATGTACATCACATCACAGAAATACAACCAGATGTAAAATAAAAATAAAAATAAATTACATCTCCTTTTAGGAGGCACGCAGGCCTCTCAAAACATCAAATAAGATGCATGCAAGCATCTGAAAAATTACATGACATCGCAGATCACATCGCAGGTCATTACATTTGATACCAAAAGGGGTTGAATCCTATGATCATCACCGTATGCAACAATTATAATTTTCAGATCTGAAAACTAACTGATTATATCATGACATAGGTCGCTGATCATGCTAATCATGATTCTAAACTTTGTAATCCCATTAACAATGCAATTAGAATCATCTTTTTATCACATAAAAATCAGCATGTAAAAAATCAGCACCCCTGAAAAATCTGCATGCAGAATTTTTCAGCATGCATGATCATTCAATTTTCAGATCTAATATGCCTTTAGATATTTAATTCTTACCTTAATCTACGAAGCCTAGGCTCTGATACCACTGTTGGGAACCCGCCCATGCCGCTGATATTTCAAAAATTAAATCAGATGGCAGCGGAATCGGCATGCACGGGATCGACGTTCATCGCATGAACGTTGTTTCGAGACCTTTCGTAATTAGGTAAGAATTAAAACTTTTAAAACTAATAGGAAGATCAAATCTTCACCTTGCGCGGGTAGATGATCACCGCAAATCTGAATTCGTGGTTTTGGAGGAGGGTTCGCTTGAAGCCGTTCAAACGTCCGGCCTCTACGGGTATCCACACGAAGCAGGATCCGATCCAAGCTCTCTATCTCACCGGGGTGCTAGCTCCCTTGCAGAGATAGCTTTGATGGCTGATGTCCTCTCTTTCAATCAACTCTTGATTGCACTTGAGAGGAGGAAGAAGAAGGATGAAGATGGGAAGAAGATCAAAAACCCCTGCAGCCTTCTTCTCTTTTCATGCGTTGGAGCCAAGGAAGAAGACCAAGAGGAGGGAGACGCCTCCTCTTCTTTTCCCTTTGCTGATGGCGGCTGAACCAAGAGGAGGAGAGGGGCTTCCACGGCTTGAAGAGGAGGAAAAGAGATGCACTAGGGCGCCGGCCCTAGTCCTCCTTTAATAAGGATGAAGGGCTCCTACAAGTTAGGAGCCCTTGACAACTTTCCAAGAGGGGGCGCCGGCCCCCTCTCTCTTCATGTCGCACCTAATCAAGTGGAGAGGGGCTGATGCCCCTCTTACTTGGTTAGCCTAATCCTCTTCCAAAGAGGATTAGGTCCCTCTTTCATGGTTTAATCCTAATCTAATTAGGATTGGCCAAATTGGGTTCAATCTATGCTAGTCCTAATCCAATTAGGACTTGAATGAACCATGACTCATTTGAACTCTTCAATCCTAATCCAATTAGGAGTCATGTTGATTCATTAGATTAATAATTAATTAGGACTTAAGGAATCCTAATCCAATTAGGATTTGTTTAATTCTAGTCCTAATCCAATTAGGACTCTAATTTGAATCCAAAGTCCTAATCCGATTAGGACTCTAGAAATCCTACTCCAAGTAGGAATCCAATTTTGATTCAAAACTCCTAATCTCATTAGGATTGAGGAATCCTATTCCAAGTAGGAATCCCAGTCCTACTCCAACTAGGATTCCCAGTCCTAATCCAATTAGAACTCTGGGTATCCTACCCGAAGTAGGATTTCTTGTTTCAAGTCCAATTAATTAATTCCCTTTCCTTCTTCAACTTCTTATCAATCAAATTGATTACTTGTGATTCCTAATCACGATTTTAACCATCGGATCGGTCAATACTTCTAGTGTGTGTGACCCCATAGGTTCTATTCTGACTGGTAGTGAGATATATTGTGATCTCTATCTCAATATCATTGAAAACTCCTTTCAATGGGTTGGAACGATTCCAACTCAACTCATTAGGGTTTATCGATCATCAAGATAATCCCTATGAGTCCCACCATCCACCAGTGACACCTAGCAGCATGTAGTGGCTACCCAGCAGAATGGAATGATGAACCTCTAGGTGCAGTTAACATGTGATACAGTCCTACTATCGTGGATCCCTACAGGACGGAGGTCATGGACAACTCGTCAAACCCCATCGTCTGTCATATGTCAAGATTTATTTGACTTGAGTTCGATAGTGGAAAACTCTTTTTTCACTTTATATTACTGCCCTGGCCAAGGTCTTAGAACTCAGTCTAACAAATAACATAGGATCACTCCTCTTCTATCAAGGTCGATAGATTCCTTATAGGTGCATACCCTACTCCTACAGTGAACCTACTGCAGCCAATCTACACTGCATGGACCCATATGGCTAGAGACCATGTATGTGTGCAGTCAAACTACAGTAACCTCACTGTGAGTAGCCGAAGCACCGCAGGTCAAAGGACCAGTCACACTACTGCAACATCAAGCAAGTCACTGACGAGTGGATAGACATCCAAGTGACTTCTTGTCTTGGTCACGCTCAGTACCCTTGTTCTCTAACAAGCACCTGCACTATCACTTCAGTGTCCCCACACTGTGGACTCCAGCCTCGTCCATCCAGAAGGAAAGTGATCTGTGCACTGATCGGATCGATCACCGTCCTCGTGATGATCCATTGATCAGGAGCATTTAGAAATTAATCACCAATGATACATGGCTCAAATTCTCAACTCTTGAGAATATGTATCATCATCTTATTAATTTCTTGGACGATTCATAGACACATAAACAATATGAATGAAAAGATGCCTTTTATTTATTCAATAATAAATAGTCAAGTACAAAATTATGTCCCTAGAATTAATAATGTGTCAGCCAGATTGGCTTCTAGGGCATACATCTAACAGTCAATCCTAAAGGATGAATTTTGATGATTACAAAACACTTGAGATATATTATGTGCTAATGATGTTGGTTTAATTGTGAAATTTTATAAGTCAAGAAAAATCAGAAGAAATGAAGCACTGCAAAATCATTAGTTCTTCACAAATACTTCATTGGATATGTTCTAAAAGGAAAATGATCTTAAAATAATCCATGGAGATCAAAGATAAATTCTAAAGTTTTCTGTCTGAAAAACTTGAGTCAACCCTAAGCAAAAAGGACAAGTTTGAGTTGACTCTGGCATGTTTTCATCAAGTGGCCCAGTCAATGAGTCGACCCTCATATTGCAAGAGTCGACCCTGTTGTAGTTCAAATTAAACAGAAAGATTTTACCGCTTGAGATAAAGTTTAAAGAGTCGACCCTTGTTCAAAATGAGTCGACCTTCGAAATTGAAGAGTCGACCCTTGAATTTGAAGAGTCGACCCCAGTTCAGTCTCAATGTCAACAAAAAATTATAATATGAGTCGACCCTTGTGCTTAAAGATGCGACTCCTGAAGACGATGAATCGATCCTTGTGTTTAAAGAGACGACTTCTGAAGAAAATGAGCCGACCCTTAAGATTGAAAAGGCGACCCTTTGAAGTTGTCACAGCAAGAGCCATCTCAATATCTTGAAGTGCCTACCCAGAATAAGCATGAGTCGACCCCTGAGTTACATGAGTCGACCCTTGTACTGCTGGGACCACAACGGAAAGCTTGCAACAACTTTTATCTTCTTTTGTAACAGAAAAGATTCCCATCAGAACAGAAAAAAAGAAATTCAAATCCTGTTGAGGAATTCATCTATAAATTTGAGGCAACCTTAGAAGGGAAACAACAAAGAAGAAAGAAAAATTCTGTCAAAGCTTAACAAAAAGAGAACAAAAAGCTTAACAGTTCATCATCCTCACCGACATTCATCTGAATCTTACTCCTGTGAGGAAATTAGTCAAAGTTTCTGCGAAAACCTAGGAAAAAGAAAAAGGAAAAAAGGAAAGGGTGACGGGCCGGCCCGAAAAGACCGGGCCCATCCCCCTTATTACGATCGTGCCCTAGGCACGATCGTGGAAGAAGGGGAGTTGCAAGGGGGGGTGGCGTTAGAGGCGATCGATCGCCGGGTGGGGGGGGGGGGTTGAGCGCCGGGGAGAGGCGGCGGATCTCGCGAGCCGGCCAGTTAAGGAGGAAGCCCCAAAGCCTTCCTCTTCCCTTCGGTGAAGACCCTCCACAGCTTGGGATCCAAGGGTTTCCTCAAGGCTTCCTCTCCGATTTCGCCGTCGGAAAGGCCGCCGGAGCACCCCCACCGGACCGAGGTAAGCATGGTTCCTTCCTTTGTGTTTTATTTTCTGGATTTGGGGCAGCGTGGGTGAAGTTTTGGCCGGCGAAACCATCGGAGAGAGATCTGAAACAGGGTACCCCTGTTTCGGCCCCTTTCTTCCAGATCTCACCGCCGCCGGCCGTCGAGTTGGCCGGGATCCATGGTGGTTGGGGTTTGCCGGTCCTGTGTGAGGGTCGGAGAGGGTTTTCTAGGGCTTTGTTGGGGATGGGAAGTGGTGAACCGAGGTCTTCTCCTCGTGGTTCCACCTTCTTCCCTCTTCCTCTCGTCGGCTGGCCGCCGACCGGTGACGACGGTGAGAGCCACTATGGCTGCCGTCGGGTGGGGGAAGCCGAACCACCGTGATGATGGCCGTCTGTTGATGCTTTAGGGGAGGAAGAGCTTGCCGATTCTTGGGAGGAAGAAGAAGAAGAGGAAATCTCTTCTTCTCTCTTTCCCTTGGCCGGCCACCATCGTCGGCGACTGCAACAGTGGCGGCCGGCGATGGTTCGGCCAGTGGTGGCCGAGATGCTGTCGGGTGGAAGGAGAGGGCACAACCATGGTGTGCCTGCTGCCCTTGGACCAAAGAAAATCAAGGAGGGGAGGTGTACTCCCAACCATGAAGAGAGAGGGATCTTCCCTTCTTTTGATCCTTTCACCGGGACCGGCCATCGTCTCCGGCGTGGCTGCGGCCACGGCTGGCGACGACATAGGCCGGTGGTACAGGGTGGGAGTCGGGCCACCCCAACTGCCCTAGATTTGGAGGGATTAAGATGTTTGGGGACCTGGTGATGGACCCCATAGTAAATGTGAATTATAGTTTTAGAATATTTAAATATTGAATAATTTAGTGTGTGAAATATAATTGATGTTGTAGGAAAAGAGTCAGTGGTGCCAGGAGATTTTGATCAGGAGACTCAGCACCCCAGCGCGTAGGTTGTGATTCGGATCTGTGCTTGTGTCAGTCTACAATTTCGGTAAGAATCCCTACATCTGAGCACTTTTATTTATGCATATATTGGATTTATCGTTGGATATATTTTATCAGTATGTTGCTATTTGTTTTTGAGCTTGTATGACACTATGAGGTGTGCATTTTGTTTATTATGAAAGTATTGGAATAATTAAATTGGGAAGGAATAACATATTTTTTAGAAATTATGAAAATATGTGACGTGATTGAAATATGATTAAACATGTAAAACTAGACATGTAAAATGGGTTGGACTAACCTTGTCATGAGATAGCCTCTACGAGCTTATGCGTAGGATAGCTGCCACGAGCTTATGCGTAGGATAGCCTCTACGAGCTTATGCGTAGGATAGCCTCCACGGGCTTACGCGTGGGATAGTCTCTACGAGCTTATGCGTAGAATAGCCTCCACGGGCTTACGCGTGGGATAGCTGCCATGAGCTTATGTGTGGGATTTGTGCAGTCTTGGACTGGGTCATGAACTTGGTTAGTCCAAAGCTAGATGTGAAAAGTCTAAAAACTTGGGAATCAAAGTAATACGGGAATGGATCACATAATGTGAAAAAAAAGATTTGTGTATATGTACTGATTATATACACTTGTTGTTTGTTGAGCTTTTGAAAAGATGAAATGGTATTTATTTGATGTTTTGATTATTTTATTATTATTACTGTGTGTGGCTGTTGGGATTCTTACTGGGCTGGAAAAGCTCATACTACTCTTACTTTCTTTTTTAGAGGCACTGGATTTGTAGAGTCCATCGGGTGGGACGAGAAATGAGATCAGCATGGAGTCTGACTGCTAGATGGATAGAAATTAATTTATCTTTTGCTTATGGACATTTGAATTTATGTAATCATTCAGTACATTTTGGTTGGTTTGGTTTAATTACATTAATCATGGAATTATTGGAATTAATTGTTTATCTTAGGCCTTGCATGATCTTTAGGGCACTGCTCTAGGGCTCATGCGGCCGGTCATGTACCGGACTCGGGTGATGGGTTCGGGGCGTGACAGATTTGGTATTAGAGCTTAAGGTTAAGATATTCTAAGATTTAGGTTCAGGTAAGTGTAAGTGGGGAATTATGATAAAAAACTATCAGAGCCTTGGTTTATAATCACTTGAGATTGTAACAGGAATGATATTATAATCTAAGGTTTAAGACCACTAGGGACTGTGGCCTTAGTGGCATTAAAGTTTGATATTTAAGATCATCAGGGATAGTGATAAAATCAAAATTGGAGCATATGTTTAAGATCACTAGGTATTGTGGCAGAAATATATCATAGCTTAAGGTTATGATCACTTGGGACATGACAATTAAATTCAGTGCTTAAGGTGTGAGATCACTGGGCATTGTGATAAAATGTATGCATCGGATTTGGTTTTCGATGAGTGTGGAAGGAAAGTATAAATTGTCTTTGATTATGATAAGAGAGGTTTGACCTAAGATGAGCGTAGGTCGGCAATGGCATATCGGTTATGCCATGTTCAGATATTATTTAAATGATCTGAAAGTTCAAACTTGATATGGTTTTTGATGTGATCGTACTTTTGGTTTTGCTGCTAATTATTAGAGTGGGATTTGTATGTTGATTTAGTATTGGAGTGAGCTAAGAAGATTTCATAATATTGAAAAGAATATTTTTTGAGGTTAAATCTGTATGTGGATTATATTTGGAATTGACATGTTTGAATATTGTAAATTTGCATATTTCTATTAGTGGATTAAATTCTTAAGGCCATATTGTATGCAAATTGGTGGGGTATTCTAATTATTTGAATTTGTATATTTGGATTGGGCTCCTGAATTTTTCTTATAATTGTTGGAGATTATTAGATGTGTTAACATGAACTCAAGTCTAGGTTTCTGATCTAACCAGAAATCTTTGTCATTGTAAAATACAATATTGAGTAGAGATTTCGATTTTGAGATGCTTATGTGAGTTATTATGTGTAGCATTGATCATAGACATTAAGGATTTTGGTGAAGAAGGATTTGGAGGTTGATAGAGTTAACACTCTACTGCGATAATAATGGGGCCATAGCTCTTGCTAAGGAGCCAAGGTCTCATCAGAAGTCCAAGCATATAGAGCGGCGCTTCCACCTCATACGCGACTATGTTGAGAAGAAGTATGTCGAGGTGCAGAGAGTAGACTCCGCGGACAACGTGGCAGACCCGTTCACTAAGCAGTTAAGTCAACAAAAGACTGAAGCCCACCTTGAGAAGATGGGACTAAGATATATGACTGATTGGCTTTAGTGCAAGTGGGAGATTGTTAGATGTATGCCCTAGAAGCCAATTTTGGCTGACACATTATTAATTCTGGGATATAATTTGTACTTGACTTTATTATTATTGAATAAATGAAAGGCATCTTTTCATTCATATTGTTATTGTGTCTATGAATCGTCCAAGGAATTAATAAGATGATGATGCATATTCTCAAGAGTTGAGAATTTGAGCCATATATCATTGGTAATTAATTTCTAAACGCTCCTGATCAAGGGATCATCACGAGGACGGTGATTGATCCGATGAGATCAGTGCACACATTACTTTCCCTATGGATGGACGAGACTCGAGTTCACGGTGTGGAGACACTGAAGTAATAGTGCAGGTGCTTGTTAGAGAACAAGGGTACTGAGCGTGACCAATACAAGAAGTCACTTGGATGTCTATCCACTCGTCAGTGACTTGCTTGATGTTGCAGTAGTGTGACTGGTCCTTTGACCTGCGGTGCTTCGGCTACTCACAGTGAGGTTATTGTAGTTTGACTGCACACATACATGGTCTCTAGCCATATGGGTCCATGCAGTGTAGATTGGCTGCAGTAGGTTCACTGTAGGAGTAGGGTATGCACCTATAAGGAATCTATCGATCTTGATAGATAAGGAGAGATCCTATGTGATTTATAAGACTGAGTTCGTAAGACCTCTGCCGGGGCAGTATGCACAGTGGAGAAAGAGTTTTCCACTCTCGAACTTAAGTCGAATAAATCTTCACATACGACAGACGATGGGGTTTGACGAGTTGTCCATGACCTCCGTCCTGTAGGGATCCACGATAGAAGGACTGTATCACATGATAACTACACCTAGAGGTTCATCATTCTATTCTACTGGGTAGCCACTACATGCTGCTAGATGTCACTGGTGGATGGTGGGACTCATAGGGATTATCTTGATGATCGATAAACCCTAATGAGTAGAGTTGGAATCGTTCCAATTCATTGAAAGGAGTTTTCAATGATATTGTGATAGAGATCACAATATATCTCACTACCAGTCAGAGTAGAACCTATGGGGTCACACACACTAGAGGCATTGACCGATCCGATGGTTGAATCGTGATTAGGAACCACAAGTAATCAATTCGATTGATAATAAGTTGAAGAAGGAACAGAGGCAAATAATTAATTGGACTTAAAACAAGAATCCTACTTGGACTGGGATTCCTACTTGGACTCGGAATCCTATTTGGAGTAGGACTAGGATTCCCACTTGGAGTAGGATTCCTACAATCCTAATTAGATTAGAAATTTTTTGAATCAAATTTGGATTCCTACTTGGAGTAGGATTCCTAGAGTCCTAATCGGATTAGGACTTCGGATTCAATTAGAGTCCTAATTGGATTAGGACTAAAATTAAACAAGTCCTAATTGGATTAGGATTTCTTAAGTCCTAATTAATTATTAATCAAATGAATCAACATGACTCCTAGTTGGATTAGGATTGAAGAGTTCAATTGAGTCATGGTTCATTCAAGTCCTAATTGGATTAGGACTAGCATAGATTGAACCCAATTGATTCATGATTTGACTTAAGCCTAATTGGATTAGGACTAAGCCACAAGAGGGACATCTAATCCTCCTTGGAGGAGGATTAGGTTAACCAAATAAGAGGGGCATGAGCCCCTCTCCTTTTCTTGGTGCGGCATGAAGAGAGGGGGCCGGCGCCCCCTCTTAGGAAATAACTCTAGGGCTCCTAAATTGTAGGAGCCCTAGATGGCTTTATAAGGAGGCATGGGGCCGGCGCCCTAATTGAGATGATTCCCTTCTCCTTGCAGCCGTAGCCACCCTCTCCTCCTTCTCCATCTTCAGCCGCAAGCAAAGGAAAGCAAAGGAAGATTGTTTGGTGGCCTCTTCCTCCTCCCTTCTTCCTTCCAATGCAGGGAAAAGAAAGAAGGCTGCAGGGGCTTTGATCTTCTTCCTCTCTTCATCCTTCTTCTTCCTCCTCCCAAGCACAATCAAGGGTTGATTAAAAGGGAGGATATCAGCCATCAAAAGTTATCTCTGCAAGGGAGCTAGCACCCCGGGGAGACAAGAAAGCTTGGATCGGTTCCTGCTTCGTGTGGATACCCGTAGAGGCCGGGCACTTGAATGGCTTCAAGCAAACCTTCATCCAAAACCACGATCATCAGTTTGCGGTGATCATCTACCCGCACAAGGTGAAGATCTGATCTTCTAAGTTTTTTAAAAGTTTTTAATCCTTATCTATCTACGAACGGTTTTAAACAACGTTCATGCGATGAACGGTCGATCCCGCTTATGTCGATTCCGCTGCCATCTGAAATTTCTAAATTTTTTCTGCGGCATGGGCGGGTTTTCTAACAAGTCCAACTCGTCCGCAACCTTCCTCCCAGCTCACGAATCCGTTCGTAATCATCCTTATCCCACAGATCAGCCAAAGCCTTTCCTTCCCGCGTCCGCATTTTCCAGCGTTCTTCCGGATCAGCTCTCCCTCCGAGTTGCACGTCATTCACATGTGGATAAGCTCCCCAGCATCCGTGGAACAGCACCCTGCATTTTCATCTCTGAGAGCATCCAATTGACCGTGCATCCCAAACTTCACGAAAACAGAACAACCATCTCCTGCATCCCAGAACCGTGTCTTCTCCACGTTCTCGCCAGAGTGAAGTCCAGCACCTCCCACGGATCCATATCTATGCACTCGGGAGAATAAGAGCCCCATTGTTTACGGATAAGTCCCAATGTTCGGGTATCTCGTGGCCAACTAGGATAGCATCCCGAACAACTGCCCATCCTCTTCTTCTTCCGCTTATCCCATGCATGCGAACTTCAGCGCCTCAACCTCCTGAATCAGTCCAGATAGGCTTTGATCCTCCTAGATTTTCTATTCTGGATCGAGCCAGCCTTCATCCCGTTCACAATGAACTTCCATCATCCACGGGATAAGGCCTAGTCATCCATTCTTAGCATCCCAGCTTTTCGGATCAACTCCATCCAGCGTCGGATTCCCCTGCTTCGGAATAGATTCCTAGCGATTTTCCGTAATCCATCTTTATCTCGTGGCCGGCCAAGTCCCAAGCCTCACAACCTCCTCCCATGTCTAGCTGCTCACCCGCATGCATCCCGAGCTTCACGGATCGTTCCCCCATCCACGGACGAGTCCAGTTCTTCATCCAGCAATCTCAGCCGTGCGCGTCACTCCCGCATTCGTATACTCCGTGATCCAACTCCATCCGAACTTCTTCGTGTCTTCCAGCCATCCAGATCAGAGCCAGCAGCATGTCCACCGCATCCAAGGATCAAGGAGCAGAGTCATCCGCCTTCCAACCGCATCCCACTTCCTTTCTGCATCCTTATCTTTCCACTCGCACGTGAAGCAAAACAGGGGATGCCGAGCCTATATAAAGGAGACCTCTCTAGCAAGAGAAAGGCATCTTTCTGAGGGAGTTCCACCGAGCGTGCTAGGGAGATGTCAGTGATCAGAGAAAGGGAAGGAAGCAGTCTTCATGGAGGGCTAATCTTCACTGGGGCTGGATGCAGCCCTAACAAAGGGACACGGATTTTGTTTATTTAATTTCATGTTCTTTAAATTGTATAGACATTCTTGCTCTTAATAAATATTCTTTTATCTCGTGCTTAAATTTTGTGATTTTAAGTATGATGTCTATACAAATGTTTTTCATGATCATTAAAGTAAAAATAAGATAGTTCATGCTTAAGAAAGATGCGGTGTGCTGCCACCTTAGACTAGGGTATACATTTCATGCTAACTGAAGATGGACTATGCCTAAATTACTTGTGTGAAATTTTACTTGAATGCTTATTAGGCTTGTAGCCAAATTGCATAACAATCCAAGAATGAAATAAATTACAAATAATTCTTGTTGCTATGTTAGTGGTGAATTCCTGGTCCTAGACTCTTCTACTTATATTATTTCCAATTGCATTCTTTATCAAATTACACAGGTTAATATTCTCCATTAATTCATCTTTCAATTGAGAAGAAAACAAATGTACCCCAATTCCTGTGGATCGACACCCGTAATCACTATCCTACAAGATACATGCTATTGCGTGGTCTTTAAAGTTGACTATCAATTTTTGGCGCCGTTGCCGAAGATTGCTAGCATGGTTGTTTTCTTTTTGTTTATTTTTATTTATTTATTTTTAGCGATTGGATACATCTATTTTCTTATATTGCTATATTTTTGAGATGTACTAATCATTATTTATTTTGTTAGAATTATCAAAAAAAATAAAAAAGAAAGAAGGAAAGAATTTTGGACGACTCGAGGACACGTATTGAAGAGGTTTGATCAATTAGCTTGCTGAAATTTTTGCTTGGTAACCTCTAAACCTCTCTTGTCTTTATTTTTTTGCGCATCAGCTTGCAAACGTAGTGGAAAAGCTCGGCACATACGTCTTGGCATATGTGTGTCTAGTCTGTCGCCCCCTTTAAACTACGAGTGCTCGAATAGGTATTATTTAGGTTGCTCATGCATTTGAATCCTTGTTGTGATTGTTTGATTTAATTTGAGCAAGGCGTGTATTATTGCTTGACACACCACTTAATATATCACGCACATAGTAAGGGTAATCATCCCAACAAGATAAGAACCGGATTTCATCACCAGATTCTTGCCCAAATTAGGTGAACCAATTCTCACATAGCTATCACTTTAATTAAAATCAATTAGACGTTGGCCCCTAGGGACATTCGAGCTCAATAGGACGAAGACCACTGAAAGTTGCACCAATTTCGCTCTGCGGCTCAGTTGATGTCTAGGCAAGCTTTGTCCCTCTAAGGAAGATAGTTCATCTGTTCGAGGAAAGTGGTTCCTAAGTGGGATCTTTGCGAACGCATCGTGACCCCACCACTTACCTGGGAGCTTACCTGATCAACTCAGTTCATAAGACCAGATTGGAGGCTTAGGTGCCCTCTTCAACCCAGTTAGGAGCTGTCTAGTAATTTTAGGGCAAACACAAGGATTTGATGTATTTTTATTGCATGCTTCATTGTACTCAATTAATCAGAAGAGTTTTAGTATATGCAAGGGTGTCGTTATAGATCTCCTGAACTAGTACTTTTTGACCCTAAAATAGAGCATTCTATTAGGGCCCTTCGAGCCGAAATCCGCACCTATAGAACCGTAGGATCTGCTCCACCTGTCGAGATGGCTGAAGAACAACCCAAGCTGCTAAAGGAGTATTTCACTCCTTCCATTTATACCTCCCCATCTTGTATTCGGCTACATGATACCACTGCTGCTGTACAATTTGAAATCAAGTCTAGTGTCATCCAAATGCTTCCCTCTTTTTATGGACTCAGCAACGAAGACCCATACAAGCATCTAGATGAGTTTTTTAAGATCAGCACTACTGTCAAAATTCAGAACTTCACTGATGATGCTTTGAAACTTAGGTTGTTCCCATTCTCCCTTAAGGATAGAGCTAAGCAGTGTCTCCATTCATTAGAAGCCAATTCTATTCTTTCATGGGCCCAAATGCAACATGAATTTCTATAAAAATACTTTTTCATAGGAAGAACGAACCAATTTAGGCGTACTATCACAAGCTTCTCCCAATCTGATGGGGAAGAATTTCATGAAACCTAAAAAAAGTTTAGAGATTTACTCCGAAAATATCTGCATCATCAAATACCCAAATGGCAATTAGTGCAATGCTTTTATGACGGGTTGTCTGAACGAAACCGTCAGATGGTTGATGCTTCTTGTGGGAAAACTTTCATGCTTAAAAGTATTCATAAGGCATGGCAATTGTTTGAAAATCTCAATAAAAATTCCCTCCACCATGCCTCCTCCGCTCGTCAAGCACCCTCAAGTTCCTAAAGAAAAGGGACTATATATGAAGTTAGCCAGTCAATAGGTCTATCTGACAAAGTAGATGCACTGTCCCACAAGTTGGATCAATTAATGTCTAGAGAACAGCTTCCAAATTTTTCCCAAGCACAAGTGTATGCCCTCTGTTCTAGCCCGTCTCATCCCGTTTATGAGTGCTCTTCGGCAGCTCAATTTTCTGAATTTCTGCCCAAACACAGTTCTGACCGGATAATGATCCATATTCCACTACTTATAATCCGGGATGGTGCGACCATCCAAACTTTTCTTGGAAGCAGCAAACTCCTAGTACTTCCCAACCTCATTCCTAAAATTTTTAGTCTTTCTAGAATGTTTATCCAAATCGTCCTCCTACTCACTATTGACAATTTCAACATGTCTCTCCTCCAGCATCCCAAAGAGATATGGCTTTTGAGCAAAAAGTATTGACTGCCCTTCAAGGACTAGAAGCCAATACACAATTGTTGCACTCCCATACCCAGTCTATTGCCAAATTAGAAACCCAGATAGGGCAGCTAACTAGTGCACTGAATAAGAGAGAGGAAGGCAAGCTTCCAAGTCAACCAGTGAGTAATTTGAGGGGGCAATACATGGCTCAAGAGACTCACCCGAATGATGTTCATTATGAGCAAGCTAACTCCATGACTACCCTAAGAAACGGTCGTGTGATGGATAATAAGGTTGGTGAAGAGAGCATAAGGAAAATGATGACAAGGGTGTGATTGTGCCTAAAGAAAATCCAAACACTTTCTCGTCTCCATCTAGTCCAGTATCGACCACACCTTTTACACCGAAGGCCTCTTTTCATCAATGTCTAAATGCACCTTCTCCCTTTGGCATGAAAAGAACTTCCTTAGAAGAAATGATGGAGGTTTTCAAACAAGTCAAAATCAACCTCCCTCTCCTTGATGCCATAAAACAAATCCCATCCTATGCTAAATTTCTCAAAGATCTTTGTACCCAAAAACGAAAATCTAGGACACATGTGCCTAAAAAGATCTTCCTAACTGAACAAGTGAGCTCCTTACTTCAGCACAAAAATCCTCCTAAGTTCAAAGATCCGGGTGCACCTACCATCTCTTGTGTGGTAGGAGACAATTCGATTGATCAAGCATTTTTAGATTTAGGGGCAAGTGTGAATCTTCTCGCTTACTCAGTTTATGAGAAATTCGAATTCGATGAATTGAAGCCTACTTCGGTGTCTCTGCAATTGGCTGATAGATCTATAAAAATACCACGAGGAACAATTGAAGACGTCCTAGTCAAGGTAGACAAATTTTATTTCCCAATCGATTTTATCATCCTTGATATGGAGCCTATGTCTAACTTTAAGAAATAAATCCCTATGATTTTAGGGCGTCCCTTTTTAGCTACAGTCAATGCGTGTATAAATTGTAGAACTGGGGTGATGAATATATCTTTTGACGACTCCAATCAGGACACCTTATGATGGGTGCTGAAGTCAATTCAGACTTCAATCTTTCGAAAGCAGTTACACAAGTTGGTGAAAAATTGAAAACAGTATCTTTGGCCAACAAATCACATAAGGATTTTGATATTTTGCTAAAATCCTTGATAAAGCGGCGGTAAAAACCCGCATGCCCTAAAAATGATCGAATTTTCCTAATAGTCTTAGGAGGTGGCAATTTAGCAATTAATTCTACTTTGACCTTATCCACCTCAATTCCCCTTTGTGACACAATGTGTCCTAAAACAATACCTGATTCTACCATGAAATGACACTTCTCCCAGTTAAGAACTAAGTTTTTCTCTTTACAGCGTTCTACAACAAGTGTCAAGTGGTGCAGACATTCATCAAAATTGGATCCAAATACAGAAAAATCATCCATAAAAACTTCTAAAAATTTCTCCACCATGTCGGAGAAAATACTCATCATACACCGTTGGAATGTAGCTGGTGCATTGCATAGCCCAAAAGGCATGCGACGATAGGCAAAAGTGCCATAAGGACAGGTGAATGTGGTTTTCTTTTGATCCTCACGTGCGATAGGGACTGTTAGAAGTATGCCCTAGAAGCCAATCTGGCTGACACATTGTTAATTCTAGGGACATAATTTTGTACTTGACTATTTATTATCGAATAAATAAAAGGCATCTTTTCATTCATATTATTTATGTGTCTATGAATCGTCCAAGAAATTAATAAGATGATGATGCATATTCTCAAGAGTTGAGAATTTGAGCCATGTATCATTGGTGATTAATTTCTAAATGCTCCTGATCAATGGATCATCACGAGGACGGTGATTGATCCGATCAGTGTACAGATCACTTTCCTTCTGGATGGACGAGACTTGAGTCCACAGTGTAGGGACACTGAAGTGATAGTGCAGGTGCTTGTAAGAGAACAAGGGTACTGAGCGTGACCAAGACAAGAAGTCACTTGGATGTCTATCCACTCGTCAGTGACTTGCTTGATGTTGCAGTAGTGTGACTGGTCCTTTGACCTGTGGTACTTCGGCTACTCACAGTGAGGTTATTGTAGTTTGACTGCACACATACATGGTCTCTAGCCATATGGGTCCATGCAGTGTAGATTGGCTGCAGTAGGTTCACTGTAGGAGTAGGGTATGCACCTGTATGGAATCTATCGACCTTGATAGAAGAGGAGTGATCCTATGTGATTTGTTAGACTGAGTTCTAAGACCTTGGCCAGGGCAGTAATATAAAGTGGAGAAAGAGTTTTTCCACTATCGAACTCGAGTCAAATAAATCTTCACATATGACAGACGATGGGGTTTGACGAGCTGTCCATGACCTCTGTCCTGTAGGGATCCACGATAGTAGGACTGTATCACACGATAACTGTACCTAGAGGTTCATCATTCTATTCTACTGGGTAGCCACTACATGCTACTAGGTGTCACTGGTGGATAGTGGGACTCACAGGGATTATCTCGATGATCGATAAACCCTAATGAGTAGAGTTGGAATCGTTCCAATCCATTGAAAGGAGTTTTCAATGATATTGTGATAGAGATCATAATATATCTCACTGCCAGTCAGAATAGAACCTATGGGGTCACACACACTAGAAGTATTGACCGATCTGATGGTTGAATCGTGATTAGGAATCACAAGTAATCAATTCGATTGATATTCAGTTGAAGAAGGAACAAAGGAAATTAATTAATTGGACTTAAACACAAATCCTACTTCGAGTAGGATTCCTAGAGTCCTAATTGAATTAGGACTGGGAATCCTAGTTGGAGTAGGACTGGGATTTCTACTTGGATTAGGATTCCTACAATCCTAATTAGATTAGGAGTTTTGAATTAAAATTGGATTCCTACTTGGAGTAGGATTCCTAGAGTCCTAATCGGGTTAGGACTTCGGATTCAAATTAAAGTCCTAATTGGATTAGGACTAAAATTAAATAAGTCCTAATTTGATTAGGGTTTCTTAAGTCCTAATTAATTATTAATCTAATGAATCAACATGACTCCTAATTGGGTTAGGATTGAAGAGTTCAATTGAGTCATGGTTCACTCAAGTTCTAATTGGATTAGGACTAGTATAGATTGAACCCAATTGATTCATGATTTGGTTAAACCCTAATTGGATTGGGACTAAACCAAATTAGGGCCACCCAATCCTCATTAGATGAGGATTAGGGCAACACAAAAGGGAGGGGCTCACGCCCCTCCCCTTTCTCCTCCTTGGTGCGGCAACACAAGAGGGGCCGGCGCCCCTCTTGGAAAGCAATCAAGGGCTCCTAACTTGTAGGAGCCCTTCATGCTTTAAAAAGGGGTGAGGGCGGCAGCAAGGGCTCCTAAGAGATTTTCCTCTTCCCTTGGAGCCGTGGCCACCCTCTCCCTCCCTTGGTTCAGCCGCCAGCAAGAAGAAGGGAAAAAGAAGCCATGGCGCCCTCCTCTTCCTCCTTTCCTCCTTCCAACGCAGGAAAAGAAAGTAGGCTGCAGGGGCTTTGCTTCTTCCTCTTCTTCATCCTTCTTCTTCCTCCTCTCAAGTATATTCAAGAGTTAAAAGAAAGAGAGGAGATCAGCCATCAAAAGTTATCTCTGCAAGGGAGCTAGCACCCCGGTGAGATAGAGAGCTTGGATCGGATTCTGCTTCGTGTGGATACCCGTAGAGGCCGGACACTTGAACGGCTTCAAGCGAACCCTCTTCCAGAAATCCTACGATCATCAGATAGTGGTGAAGTTCTACCCACTCAAAGGTAAGTAGTAGATCTGAAATTAATCATGTCTTTTAATTTTAATCTCCCCTTTAGATTTCATAAAACTGAGTTAGAGAACTCTAGAAAATTTTTGAAATCTACGTTCCCTATTACGTTCATGAGATGAACGCCCCCGCACGTGTCTTTCCGCTGCGATCGTCGCAACGCGTGTGGGGGTAATCCAATAGTGGTATCAGAGCCGCGTTTATGGGATTTAGATTAAAATTGATAGGCTTGATTAGGATTTAACTTAGATCTGAAAAATTTATATGCTTGCTGAAATTTCTGCGTGCTGAAATTTCAGATTTCAGCATGCAGATTTTGTTTGGAAAAACTAGATCTTGCATGATTAATTTTAATTACAATGAGATTGCAATAATTAAAATCATATCTTGCATGATCAGAATTTCAGTTGATGGCATATTTAATCAAAATTTCCAGATCTGAAATTACATAAGAAGTATGTGATAAGATTCATTTAAAGATTCATGATCATGAAAGATAAATTTCTATTTATGCCTAAGCTTAAAAGGAAATTGATATTTGCATGATATGCATAAGATATGATCAAATCATAGAATCATGTTTATTAAAGGATAATTTTGTTTAGGATTGTGCTTAAAAGAAAATTAATATATGCATGAGATGTATATATATGTTAAGCAATTTTTACATGAGATGTATATATATGTTAAGCAATTTTTACATGAGATATGAATAAAAATCCAAATAGGTTAGGACATTTACATAAGATGTAAACCTAAACTAATATGCCATTTACATAAGATGTAAACACATAACATATGAAAGGATTTCATATTCACATAGGATGTAAACCTAAACAATATGATGTTTACATAAGATGTAAACGCATAACATCTGAAAGCAGTTTTATATTTACATAGGATGTAAACTTGAACCAATGTGACATTTGCATAAGATGTAATTATATAACATTTGGTTTGGAGTAGATAGGTTTACATGTGATGTAACAAACCCAATTGAGACCAAAATTAAAACCTCCTCAATCAAGTCGAGAGTGAACCAACATGAGCAAGTCATATTAGATTAATTGATCTAATTGGTGTCTAGGAAAGCATGAAAGGTGGTTACTTAATTAGGACCTTACTCTCTGAGTAAGGGGAGCCTCCCACCTGCTTACCTGGCCAATTGTTCGATTACCTCTTATGAAAAGCTCAAGGTTGCAAACACTAAGACCTGATTAACCAATATTAAGTCAATAGGTCTTCCACTGTAGTAGAGCTGCTAAGGTCTTTCTGATGTTGATTTGTCTCGGCTGGACACAGTGGTCAAGTTGCATCGGGGGACTGGACCTCTCTATAGACATGAGATGTTGTAGGGTAAAGGTGGGGTTGGGCACCAATAACTGTTAGGTGAGGACCCAATGACGACTTTATTCCTACGGTTATACGGTGGGTCTGACTTAACTAAGAAATGGGACCAATAACTGTTAGGTGAGGTTTTCATGGCTTAGAGACCAAGTTACACTGCAACATGCTTGAGAAGCATTGTACAATAGTTGTACATTCATCAATCTATGTGTCACCAATAACTGTTAGGTGAGGTGGCATGTAAATCGGTGGGACCGCAGTACCCACTAGAAACCCTAGTCGTGTGGGATTTCCGTTTTCCTACTAGGGGAGTGTGAGGAATTCGAGAAAATAGTGGGAGTTACATTTGTTCTAAAAGACCTTAGAACAGATTAGGATCAAGTACAAAAGTCTAACTAGAATCTTTACTCTCTGAGGATTATAAAGTCAGCTTCTAGACTCTTAACTCATATCCTTTAGAACAACCGTTTGACCAAACCCAATTATAAAGATTGGCTCAGCAAATTTCAAAAAATAGTTTTGAATTGTGAGAAATTAGGGTATGAGCTAGACCATGGAATCCCTATATTACCAATTTGTCCGATCACTGATCAGCGTAAGACGCATGCCAAGTGGACGAACGATGACAATAAAGATAGGTGCTACATAATGGCATCCATATCCAATAAATTATAATGCCAGCATGAGAACATGAAGATTGCCAAGGACACATTAAAACACCTGCAAGAGTTGTATGGTGATCAGAGTCACGCAGCTTGGTTTGAATGTCCAAGAGGCTCTTCAAGGCCAAGATGCGTGATGGGCAGTCTATCCATGATCATGGTTTGACCATGACAAAGGACTTAGAGAAGCTTGAGAAGCTCGGCATGACCATGCACAAGGAATTGCAAACGGATTTGATCCCGCAATCCCTTCCAGCTTCATATGAATAGTTTATAGTAAACTACCATATGAACAAGGTTGTATGCACTAAAATAAAATTGTTAAATAAATTGGTAACTACCTTAGGGACCTTGAAGAAGTTCAAGGGGCATCGTTTTCGCTGTCAAGTTGGTTTCTACTTTCAAGAGATAGTCTATTTGGAAGAAGAAAAAGCCTGCGAAGAAGCAGAAAACTAAGAAAACACCAAGTAAGGAAGTTCCAAGAAAAAGGCCAATTGTAAGGAAAAGTGTTTCCATTGCATGGCCATTGGAAGAGGAACTGTCCTACGTACATGGGAAGCATAAAGAACATGAAGGGTGACAGACCTTCAGAAGGTATGTCAGATATGCTCAGGATACTTAGGGACTGTTACCTATTGCTTGTAGAAATTTGATTTCTGTAGCACAGAAAATTTTTATTAAATTGATTCAACATGGTTTTAAGACTGACAGTCTCTATCACATACATATGGATGTATCTGTGAATATATCTGAGCAAACAAGTGAATACCATAGGATCTAATAGATCCAAAAATGAGATAAATCTAAAGTATTTATGGCACCTCAGGCTTGGCCATATAGGAGAAGACAGAATAAACAAATTGGAGAAACATGAGCTTTTGGGCTCATTGACTTTCGAGTCATATTTGATTTGTGAATTCTGCCTTCAAGAAAAAATGGCCAAGTTATCCTTTGTAGGACACAGGGAGGTCCACTGAAATACTTACGCTAGTACACACTGATGTGTGTGGCCCATTCGATGTGCAGGCTAGGGGTTGTAATTTTTTACTTTATTTTACCGATGATTACTCACGGTATGGATATGTGTATGAGACACAAATATGAAACTTTTGAAAGGTTCAAAAAGCTTAGATATGAAGTAGAAAAATAAGCACAAAAACTCATTAAGGTTCTTCGATCAGATCGAGGAAGTGAATACCTTAATGGAGAGTTCCGTGATTATCTCAAGAAGAATGGTATAGTTTCATAATGGACTCCTCCTGGTACACCTCAGCTCAATGGAGTGTCAGAGAGGGGGAATCGGACCCTATTGGATATGGTCCAGTCCATGATGAGCTTCACTGATTTACCCTTGTTTCTTTAGATAGATGCCCTATTTTCAGCTATTTACTTGTTGAATAGAGTTCCCTCTAAAGTCCATTCCTACTGCACCATATGAGATATGACATGGTAAGAAACCAAGATTTGGGGATGACCGGCCCACGTCAAGAGACTACAGGCAGACAAGTTAGAAGCTAGGACCATAAGTGCTCGTTTTATAGGATATCCTAAAGAGTCATTAGGATACAATTTTTACGTCTCAGAGGATCACAATGTGTTTGTGAGCCGTCATGCCATCTTCTTGGAAAAACAGTTTATCCTTGATAGAGGCAGTGGGAGAAAAATTGAGCTAGAAGAGAAAGTCTCTGAAAAGCAACGAGTCATGGATCCTATCAAACCCATTAATACAGAGCCAGTACACGATGTCCCTCAACCACCTCACAGATCAAGTAGGGTCTCCCATCCTCCCGATAGATGCTTAGGTATACTAGAAGAGGATATCGAAGAAATGTTCCTAGTGGGAGATAGGGATCATACACAAGATCCCAAAACCTACGACGAGGCGATATCTGATATCGATTCCGAGAAATGGCTGGAAGCCGTGAAGTCAGAGTTAGACTCCATGCATTCCAACCAAGATTGGACCTTAGTAGACCCACCAGAAGGTATTGTACCTATTGGATGAAAATGGATCTACAAAAGAAAGATAGGTTCGGATGGAAAGGTAGAGACCTATAAGGCAAAGCTTGTGGCGAAAGGGTATAGTCAACGCGAAGGCATTGACTATCAGGAAACCGTTTTCACCTGTAGCCATGCTGAAATCCATCCGAACATTACTTGCCATTGCAATATTTCATGATTATGAAATCTAGCAGATGGATGTGAAAACAGCTTTCCTGAATGGATATCTTGATGAAGACATCTATATGGAACAGCCTTTGAGTTCCACTTCCAGTGATGGAGATCACAAGGTCTGTAAGCTGCAAAGGTCCATCTGTGGACTAAAGCAAGCATCTCGGAGTTGGAACACTCGTTTCGATGACGCAATCAAAATGTTTGATTTCATCAAAAACAAAGAGGAACCATGTGTTCACAAAAGGGTTAGTGGGAGTGCTGTTGTATTTTTCGTACTATACGTGGACGACGTCCTCCTGATTGGAAATGATATTTCCATGCTAACCTCGGTCTAGGTCAGGTTGTCAAAAAGGTTCTCCATGAAAGACCTTGGGGAAGCATCCTATAATTTGGGAATAAAGGTCTATAGTGATAGATCTAAAAGGATGCTTGGCCTATCACAGAAAATGTACATAGAGAAAGTGCTGAAAAGGTTCAGCATGAAAAACTCTAATAGGGGTCTCTCACCCCTAAGGCATGGAATTAATCTCTCCAAGAAGATGTGACCCAATACATCTGAAGAGATTCAACGCATGAGCAAGATCCCCTATGCATCAGCAATAAGGAGCCTTATGTATGCCATGCTATGTACATGACTTGATATAGTACATGCTGTGAATGTCACGAGCATATGTCAATCAGATCCAAGCAAAAAGCACTGGATAGTTGTGAAGAACAGTCTTAAGTACTTGAGAAGAAATAAGGACATATTCTTGGTCTTTGGGAGAAAATCAGAGTTGAAGGTAGAAGGATGCACACATATTGATGATAGAAAGTCTACATCAGAATATGTGCAATGGTGGTTCAGTAAATTGGAAGAGTTCCAAAACAACCGATCATTATAGATTCTACCTTAGAAGCTGAATGTTAAGCCGTCTCTAAGGGTGCAGTGGAAATCTTTTGGTTTAAAAAGTTCATTGCAGAGTTAGGTGTAATGTCATCAGATGACATAACACTCTACTGCGATAACAAAGGCACCATAGCACTAGCTAAGGAGCCAAAGGTCTCACCAGAAATTGAAGCACATAGAGCGGCAGTTTAACCTAATAAGCGACTACCTCGAAAGAAAATAAGTAGAGGAACAGAGAGTAGACTCCACAGAAAATGTGGCGGACCCATTCACTAAGCAGCTAAGTCGGCAGAAAACTAAAGCGCATCTTGAGAAGATGGGGCTTAGGTTTATGGCTGATTGGCTTTAGTGCAAGTGGGAGATTGTTAGAAGTATGCCCTAGAAGCCAATCTGGCTGACACATTGTTAATTCTAGGGACATAATTTTGTACTTGACTATTTATTATCGAATAAATAAAAGGCATCTTTTCATTAATATTATTTATGTGTCTATGAATCGTCCAAGAAATTAATAAGATGATGATGCATATTCTCAAGAGTTGAGAATTTGAGCCATGTATCATTGGTGATTAATTTCTAAATGCTTCTGATCAATGGATCATCACGAGGACGGTGATTGATCCGATCAGTGCACAGATCACTTTCCTTCTGGATGGACGAGACTTGAGTCCACAGTGTAGGGACACTGAAGTGATAGTGCAGGTGCTTGTTAGAGAACAAGGGTACTGAGCGTGACCAAGACAAGAAGTCACTTGGATGTCTATCCACTCGTCAGTGACTTGCTTGATGTTGCAGTAGTGTGACTGGTCCTTTGACCTGCGGTACTTCGGCTACTCACAGTGAGGTTATTGTAGTTTGACTACACACATACATGGTCTCTAGCCATATGGGTCCATGCAGTGTAGATTGGCTGCAGTAGGTTCACTGTAGGAGTAGGGTATGCACCTGTATGGAATCTATCGACCTTGATAGAAGAGGAGTGATCCTATGTGATTTGTTAGACTGAGTTCTAAGACCTTGGCCAGGGCAGTAATATAAAGTGGAGAAAGAGTTTTTCCACTATCGAACTCGAGTCAAATAAATCTTCACATATGACAGACGATGGGGTTTGACGAGCTGTCCATGACCTCCGTCCTGTAGGGATCCACGATAGTAGGACTGTATCACACGATAACTGCACCTAGAGGTTCATCATTCTATTCTACTGGGTAGCCACTACATGCTGCTAGGTGTCACTGGTGGATAGTGGGACTCACAGGGATTATCTCCATGATCGATAAACCCTAATGAGTAGAGTTGGAATCGTTCCAATCCATTGAAAGGAGTTTTCAATGATATTGTGATAGAGATCATAATATATCTCACTGCCAGTCAGAATAGAACCTATGGGGTCACACACACTAGAAGTATTGACCGATCTGATGGTTGAATCGTGATTAGGAATCACAAGTAATCAATTCGATTGA
Organism: Phoenix dactylifera; assembly: GCF_051530095.1. Taxonomy (NCBI): domain Eukaryota; kingdom Viridiplantae; phylum Streptophyta; class Magnoliopsida; order Arecales; family Arecaceae; genus Phoenix; species Phoenix dactylifera. The sequence goes on from NC_143203.1 coordinate 9,095,017, forward strand.
TATTCAGTTGAAGAAGGAACAAAGGAAATTAATTAATTGGACTTAAACACAAATTCTACTTCGAGTAGGATTCCTAGAGTCCTAATTGAATTAGGACTGGGAATCCTAGTTGGAGTAGGACTGGGATTCCTACTTGGAATAGGATTCCTACAATCCTAATTAGATTAGGAGTTTTGAATTAAAATTGGATTCCTACTTGAAGTAGGATTCCTAGAGTCCTAATCGGGTTAGGACTTCGGATTCAAATTAAAGTTCTATTTGGATTAGGACTAAAATTAAATAAGTCCTAATTTGATTAGGGTTTCTTAAGTCCTAATTAATTATTAATCTAATGAATCAACATGACTCCTAATTGGGTTAGGATTGAAGAGTTCAATTGAGTCATGGTTCACTCAAGTTCTAATTGGATTAGGACTAGTATAGATTGAACCCAATTGATTCATGATTTGGTTAAACCCTAATTGGATTGGGACTAAACCAAATTAGGGCCACCCAATCCTCATTAGATGAGGATTAGGGCAACACAAAAGGGAGGGGCTCACGCCCCTCCCCTTTCTCCTCCTTGGTGCGGCAACACAAGAGGGGCCGGCGCCCCTCTTGGAAAGCAATCAAGGGCTCCTAACTTGTAGGAGCCCTTCATGCTTTAAAAAGGGGTGAGGGCGGCAGCAAGGGCTCCTAAGAGATTTTCCTCTTCCCTTGGAGCCGTGGCCACCCTCTCCCTCCCTTGGTTCAGCCGCCAGCAAGAAGAAGGGAAAAAGAAGCCATGGCGCCCTCCTCTTCCTCCTTTCCTCCTTCCAACGCAGGAAAAGAAAGTAGGCTGCATGCAGGGGCTTTGCTTCTTCCTCTTCTTCATCCTTCTTCTTCCTCCTCTCAAGTATATTCAAGAGTTGAAAGAAAGAGAGGAGATCAGCCATCAAAAGTTATCTCTGCAAGGGAGCTAGCACCCCGGTGAGATAGAGAGCTTGGATCGGATTCTGCTTCGTGTGGATACCCGTAGAGGCCGGACACTTGAACGGCTTCAAGCGAACCCTCTTCCAGAAATCCTACGATCATCAGATAGTGGTGAAGTTCTACCCACTCAAAGGTAAGTAGTAGATCTGAAATTAATCATGTCTTTTAATTTTAATCTCCCCTTTAGATTTCATAAAACTGAGTTAGAGAACTCTAGAAAATTTTTGAAATCTACGTTCCCTATTACGTTCATGAGATGAACGCCCCCGCACGTGTCTTTCCGCTGCGATCGTCGCAATGCGTGTGGGGGTAATCCAATAGGGACTTGGTTATATCCAGAATAACCATCGAGGAAACAGTAATGGGAGTGGCCAGCTAGCCGTTCTAGCATTTGATCGATGAAGGGTAGAGGAAAGTGGTCTTTCCTAGTCATGGCATTAAGCTTCCTATAGTCGATGCATACTCGCCATCCCGTTTGGACTCGAGTAGGGACTAACTCATTGTGATCATTTTTCACCACAGTGATGCCAGACTTTTTAGGTACGACTTGAACTGGGCTTACCCACTGACTATCAGAAATAGGATATATAATCCCTGCATCTAAAAGCTTGATGACCTCGGCTCGAACTACGTCCTTCATGATTGGATTAAGTCGCCTTTGTGGTTCTCTAGAAATTTTTGCATCTTCTTCTAAATGGATTTTATGTTGGACCACATAAGGACTAATCCCCTTAATATCAGCTATAGACCAACCAATAGCTTCCTGATTCTTCCGAAGGATACTTAACAGCTTCTCTTCCTGTTCTTTAGTTAGATTCGATGCAATTATAACATGTAAGGTCTTGTTTTCTCCAAGAAATGCATACTTCAAGTTTTCGGGAAGGTCTTTAAGTTCTAATTGTGGAGGTTTGACATTGGATGACACTAGCTGAGATTCCGAAATAGGCAATGATTCAAACTTGGTGGCCCATCTGCTAGTATCCATCACAGGAATGGAATCTAACAATGCATTAACCTCTTGACTTGACTCACAATCTTGACCAAAATTAGCCAAACATCTTTCTAATGGGTCAGAATAACTCGACTCTTCAAAAGAACTGCTAATTATATTCTCAATCATGTGAATTTCTTCCAAATCGTCCATCTCAGTTGACTGACTACTACTATAAAAAACATTGAGCTGGACAGTCATATTCCCAAAGGCTAGAGTCATTATTCCATTTCGGCAACTAATCACAGCATTTGAAGTGGCCAAAATGGTCTACCTAGGATCACCGGGATGTGACTTTCTGGATTTTTTACTGGTTCAGTTTCAAGGACTACAAAATCCACAGGATAGTAGAATTCATTAACTTTTACAATCACATCCTCCACAATTCCTTTGGGATACTTCATAGTCCGATCTGCTAATGACAAGATAATGTTTGTGGGCTTTAATTCCCCCAAACCTAGTTCGGTGTAGACAGAATAGGGTAATAGGTTTACACTTGCTCCTAAGTCTAATAGGGCTCTCCGAATGATGGTTTCTCCTATTTTAATTTCAACAGTGGGGCAACCAGGGTCCTTGTATTTTGGGGCAATCTGTTGTTGAATAAGAGATGAGGCTTGTGCCGCCATCACAGCTTGCCTAGGAATACTAGTTTTTCTTTTCACCGTGGTTAGGTCTTTTAAGAATTTTGTATAGGAGGGGATCTGTCTGATGGCATCTAGGAAGGGTAAATTTATTTGAATATTTTTAAAGACTTCCATGATTTCATCGTACTGAGATTTTTTCTTTGAGTCTTGTAGTCTACTAGGAAAGGGAGCCTTAGGTGTGTAAGTTTCTATTGGTTTCTCCTCTATTCCTTGTGTTCCCTGTTCTTGTGCCTTTTTCTGGATGGGGTTTGGTTCATGTTTTTCTTCTTTTTCTTGCACAGGAAGTTGGACTTTGTTGTCCACTTGCTTGCCAGACCGTAAAGTGGTAATTGCCTGGACTTCATGGGTAGGGTTTCCATTAGAATCAATCTGAAACTGGCCTCTCGGCCCTTGATTCTGTTGCCTACTAGGGTTAGGCACTGGCTGACTAGGTAGTTCACCTTTCTTTCTATCCCCTAGAGAGTTTGCTATTTGACTTAGACTAACCTCAAGTTTTGCAATCGCTTGCGCATGGAATTAGTTAGTCTGGGTTTGAGCCATGTTGGTCTGTTGTTGCTGTTGGATGAAGTCTTGTTGCTGCTTCATCATGTTAGCCATCATGGCTTCCAATGATGTAGTTTGCTGAGGGATAGGGGCACTATAAGTAGGAATAGGTGGAGCCAATGATTGGTTTATTTGTGAGGAACCTATCCTGGGAAAATTCTTTTGAAAACCTGGTGGACCACCTTGATGTTGAATAGGTTCATTTTGCTTGTATGAGAAATTTGGATGGAACCTATTATCAGGGTGGTAGACTGGGCTGAATGAATTGGGAGTGGGCTTCTTGAAGGCACTATATGAGTTTAGAGTATTTGCCTGCTCAGCCTTAATGTTGGGTAAACTAGGACAACACTCCACTAGATGCTCAGAACTGTTACACAAGATACATAAACTTTGTGACTCGTGATCCACTTTCATGACGGGATTTAACTCTTTATATGAACTTGAGCTAGTGAAAACAGTGAAAGCATCAAACTTTTTGCTTAAGTTGTTCATTCCAGTCACCAGATTGGACATGACATTTTTTAGTTCTGGGTCTACTTTCATTTCATAATTGCCTGGTTTTCTAGATCCGAACTCATCTCTATTTACTTCCTCACCATAGCTACTCCAATTTTGGGCGTTCTCGGCTAAGTCAACAAGAAATTCATAGGCTTGATCCGGGGTTTGGTTCATGAACCTACCTTTGTGCATGGACTTGATCATGTTTCTATGTGCCGGAGGTAGTCCTTTATAAAAGAAATGTACTAGATCAGCCTTGTCAAGCCCATGGTGCGGGCACTTGACCAAAAGATCATGGAATCTTTTCCAAAGTTGGAAAAATTCCTCCTCAGATTTTCCTCTAAAGGTTCTGATGGCATCCTTAATTTTTTCAGTTTTTACCATGGGATAGAACTTAGCCATGAACTTCCTAGATAGTTGTTCCCATGATGTGATGGAATTTGAAGCAAGGGAATACAGCCATGCAGCAGCATGATCCTCTAAAGTCATGGAAAACAACCTTAATTTAATACCCTCTTCATCTAAGTTTTGATTTCTAAACGTTTGACAGATTGTCAAAAATTTGTTTAGATGAACGTAGGGTTGTTCACTCTCGAACCCATGAAACTTGGATAATATGTTTATTGTTGCAGCCCGAATCTCGAATTGGGCTGCATTATTGATTGGTAATACTATGCAAGTAGGGGGACTAGCAGATGCGGGTGCAAACAACTCATTCAAAGTTCTAATATGTTCACCCATTGTAGAGATCGACGGTTGGTTTACAGTTCGCAGGTTGTGATGAAAAGTTCTGTCAATCTCAGGATCAAATGGGGTTAACTTATCCCTTAATGACCTTCTACCATGCATACATTTTCCACAACTTAATTAGACTCGATTTTTAAACGAAATTCTAAAAGATAAGAAGAAAGGCTAGACCAAGATGACCACAATCAACACCACACAATGGATTGGCTCTTTAATCTTGAGGTTAAAAAAAAGGTTTAATAGCTTTTAATCTAGTTGCACAGAGATTTATCAGGTTAAAAAGTTTCTGAAATTCTCTCCTAGATTAGACAGCTCCTAATCTCCCTTTCAGATTAAGCTTGAGCTTACCAGTTAAGCGATCCAGTAACCAGTGATCAGGAAAGTCCCGGGGTGTGTGGTGGTGTCAGAAGGGATACACCGATACCACAATACCCGTAACAGTTCTCACTGTTGTAAAACTTTCCCAGACATCACCAAGTACTAAATTCTCACTGGAGTGGCTTTCAGCCACTTCTTTCCAAGAGCCTAATTGAGCTCGAAAACCCTAAGGCCAACGTCTAATTTGATTTTAATTTAATTTGGCTTAGGATATGTATGCAAGGTGGTGATTTTTGGGCTAAGGACAGGTGACCTTATCTTTTTAATGGGTTTTGTCCTTAAATTATTTTTTTATATAGCAATAACTTGAATGTAAACTAAACACAATCCTTATGTGTCAGTCAATCTCCGAATGCCCGTTGAATAAGCTCTGGAGATTACTCCGTGAGGAGCCCCAATAGAGGTATGATAACCTCGGAGGATTGCACCCTATCAATTACTAGCAAAAATAATAATTTTTTTAAAATTTTTTTTTGATTTAATTTTTTTTTCTTTTTAAATTTCAAATTTCGAATCTCATAATTCAAATTTGAATTTAAATTTTTTTTGAATTTTGGAATTTTGGAATTTTTTTTTTGAATTTTAAATTTCGAATTTCAAATTTCAGAATTTAATAAACTACGAAATTATTAACTAGAAATTATCAAAATAAGAACAATTAATAAAAATAAAAATAAAAACTTACTACCGGAGTGCGTTCACTCCGGGCATCCAAAATCCGATTTGATCTTCGTGATCGTTCTTGCTTCTCGATTTTCCTCCCCGGCAACGGAGCCAAAGTTTTGTTGTGCGATTCCTGTTTACCTAAAAATTATGCTAAACAGATCGTTGTTAGAACCGGCAAATAAAGTTTTAAATTTAATTTACTCTTACCTCTTCTACTCGAAGAATAGTGGTCGTAAGAGGTCGATCCACAGGGAGGCGATTGGAGTTGCATAAAAATTAAAATGTTCACTCGGATTCGAAATCAATTTTTGAATGATAGAATAAAAACATTACTTTGAGGATGTTGAATGATTCTATAGTCTACCAAAGAATGTTTCTTATTTGAAAATAAACAAAAGGAAGAAAGAAAACTTTGCAATTGAAATATGATGCAGAGTAGGGGTCGATTTCTAAAAACAGAATATAAATTAAAATCGCCAATCAAACAGCAAAGACTAATTTCAGAGTTATCTTAAAACTAAGAATTTCAAAACACATAAGATAAATTGGAGAAATTAAATTAAAACTTAGACACGAATTGCATAAAAAAGAAAATTAATGGATTGCATAAAAAAAGATAGAAATTAAACTGAACCTAGAACAAAGATTGCATGGAAGAAAATTGATTGATCTCAAAAAAAAATGATTACAAAAAGTAAAAAAAAACTTGAAGATGAAGCCTAATGCTCCTTTCTTCTGCAAATAGAAAAATAAAATGAAACTGAGAAAATCCCTTCCTTTCCCACGGTGGGACTTTGACATAAACTAATCTTTCTTCTTTCTTTTTTTTTCTTTCTTTCCAAGAACAGAGCACTCTGTTCTTGGTTCTTCTTCCTCCTTGGACCAGCCGACCGAGAGCCCTTTCCTTGGTTCCTCTATTTCTTGGTCTCCACCCCAACCGTGCACTCCTTCTTCCCTATTCCTCCACTCTTAAATAGGTCATCCACCCCCCTCTGATTACATTGAGAGGATTGTCCGGGCTGCGCAGTCTTGGGATGAATCGCGTGACGCTGGGAGACTGAAACGGGTGAAGATCCGGCGCGGATGAGGTGCTTCACGAGCGGCTGGGACGGAGGAGGCTGGACGAATCCGAAAGGGGGAGACGGCTGGGGCGCTGGGATTTGGGCGTTGAATGCCGACAGCTGGAATGGAGGAGCCGATCACGGCTTGTTGCTGGAACGTTGCGGAAGAGGTGGATCACGGACGGATGAGGCTGAGATCTTTGATTCGGATGAAGGGCTGGAGGTTGAATGCCACGCATGCTTGGATGCGGAAACGGAAGGGAGCAAAGGCGGAGGAGCTGCAGTCGTGATCGGCGGGATGGCTGGACGCGATGCTTGGATCCCGCTTGCAGTCGGACGGGCATGGGAGGTTGCTGGGTTTTCGGAAGAGGGTGGAGCCAGACGCGATCACAGGATGCTTCATGGCTGACGAGGAATGGGGCGCGCATGAAAAATGCTGACTACTGGGAGGAGCGGACGTGGGAGATGCTTGGGGGTTGCACGCGGACGGCTGCTGATACGGACGGTTGATGGTCGTGATGTTTTATTGGATGCAGGTTCGGATGAGACGTGGACGGCCGGGATTTCATGCATGCATGGCAGCTAGGAAATTTGTTGAGCTCGGGCTGCCGGGCATTGGGCTCAAACCCAATGTTATTGGGTCTCTTGGATTACTGCACTCAAACGCAAATACCACGTTAATTAGTTAATTTTATTATTAATAATTAGCTAAAATACTAATTAAAATGGTCTGACGATTGCACTTTTGTGCTTTCATCAGTCTCCTCCAGCACCATAAAGCTCGAAGTTACCTTTCTTCAAAATTCTAATTTTTTATAGTCCATGCAATGCCTTGCATATATGAAAACCACAGCCGGTATCCAATACCCATGAATTTGAAGAACTTAATGACAAACTGGCATGTAACATAAACATACCTTCTGATGCAACTCTTGCATCAGGCTTTACAGTTGCAAAAAAACTCGTGCAATTTCTTTTCCAGTGGCCTTCCTTGCCGCAATGGAAACAGGTATTTGATCCGAAGATTTTCTTTTCTTTCTTCCTCTTTATCTTACTACTTTTAGTAGCATCATCCCCTATTAATCCAAGATCAGAGGTTTCAAAGATGTAGGAAATTTTCTCCTGAGTGAGTACAATCTTTAAATTCCTCAACCAGTCCACATAGTTTGAACCGGTCAATTTGTTGGCATCTAAGATGCCTCTTAGTGATAGTGAAGATGCCATTAATGCAGAATTTTATTCTACATATATAACAAACAAAACTAACATAAACAGATCAATCATGATGACATATATACAATTAGACTAGGACTTTATCTAATTGTTACTCCCACTATTTTATCGAATATCATAGCCCTCTCTTATGATAAACGAGAAAATCTAACTTTTCTTAATAGGGTTGAGATCCTAATTCTTCATAAAAGCCTTGTAGTTACACAACAAACCCTTATGAGTTCAAAGGTAGGAAACTCTTTCCAATTGCATCTCATGCAATTCTCAACTTTATCCTGTCCTCTTAAAACACTTATAGCCTTGTGGTGCACAACAAACTATAATGTTTTAATTAAGTCAAACCCTTCATTTTCATACAATCATATTCAAATAATATTGCTCTTGTGGTTGCACAACAAAGCAACATATTAAAATATGTCATAAGCATCTCTATGCACCAAAATAGTATAACATCAGTCCCCATTGCAAGTCTTGTGGTTGCACAACAAACTAGCATGGATCTTGACATAATAATGTCAAGGCATGAAGGAAGGCTAAGAGTAGTGTTTTATCAACATTAAGCTTATCCATAATAGGCAATCAAACAATTGGCCAGGTAAGCAGGTGGGAGGCTCTCCTTACTTAGAGAGTAAGGTCCTAATTAGAGAACCACCTTTAGTCCTTTCCTTAGACACCAATTAGATTAATTGTTCTAGAATGGGTTAGCTCAAAGTTTTTCAACACTATGACTTAATATAATTTTTATTGAGGGATAACTGGTCTCTAGCACATTCTTTTAATTGTAACATATATTTAACATGTCTAAAATAAACTATCATGCATAATGGCTATCTCATAGCATGTATAAATCATAAGCAATTGATTGAATCAATTAACATGTTTCAACATATCTTCATATGAAAAATTTCATATCATGACATTTTATTACATATCATATCATATATCAATCATACATTTCAGCATTTCACTAAGCATATGACATTACTATCTCATAGTAAATTAATAATCATACATCATGCATAATTATTTGATTGAACCAATTAAGGACGGCTCTGATACCACTGAAGGGAGAGTCTCCACTCCTACATGGGTTCGGTCCTATTAAAAATAGGGTGACACCCATGTATACCTATCGAAGCATGCATCTCTATACGCCTCCGAACAGAGAGCCACGCTTCATCACACGATCACGTGTGAGAGTTCCCAGAGATCGATCACAACTCTTGGACCTTTGCTCTGATACCACTGAAGGGTTTCGATCATGTCATGATGGGCAGCAGAAGCTAGAGATTTTAAAAATTTCTTAATAAAGTCCCTTAACATGAAACCCTTATAAGCCTAGATCATCTTAATGGTAACAATCAAACAATATAAATATAAATGCTGAAATAGAAGAATACCTGTAATGCTAAATTCAAGTTTGTAGAATCTCCACGAGGCGTCCAAGTGTCCGCCCTCCAACGGTGATCCACATGGAAACTCGATCAAGACATTAGCTCCAAAGATTTTTTGATCCTTAATGCTAAATCCTTCCAAAAGATTTAAATTGGCTTGCTTTCTCTCCTCTCTTATTTTTCTTTCACCTTTCTAAATCACTTCTAATATTTTTTGTCCTAAAGAAGACCTCCTTGTCTTGGCTTAGGATACTCTAGAAGCAATGCTATAAAGAGACAAAGAGTTGTAAGAAAGAAGGGATAAGGGAGAGAGATGCGGTGGAGTTGGAATGAAGAATATGGTGGAATGGCTCCCTATTCATAGATGTGAAGGGATGCATCCTATCCATCCCTTCATGCATCAAAGAGTGTGATAAGAGGGTGCCAACAAGAGAGAGAGGGAGGTGTATCAAGCTTTAGAAAAAGCCGTATCTAATGATACGCTTCTTTCTCACGTCTTCCTCTTAAATCCTGATGATCCAAGGGCCCAAATGCAGGGAACCAAAGCTAATGGCCCAGATCTAGGCACCATCTAATGGTCCAGATCAAGGCATCATCATCCAGGATGCCATCCAATGGTCCAGAAGTAAGATGCCATCACCAATGGTCCAGATTCAGGCGCTGAGCAATGGTCCAGATCTTTCATCCAGGGAGCCATCCAGTGGTCCAGATTCAGGCGCTGAGCAATGGTCCAGATCTTTCATCCAGGGAGCCATCCAATGGTCTAGAATAAGGCGCTGACCAGTGGACTAGATCCTACATCCAGGAAGCCATCCAATGGTTCAGAATAAGGCGCCAACCAGTGGACCAAATCCTTCATCCAGGAAGCCATCCAATGGTCCAGATGAAGGCGCCAACCAGTTGACCAGATCCTTCATCCGAGGAGCGATCAATGGTCCAGAAGTGAAGGCCTTATCAAACCCAATCCAATTGGGTTTAACCAACTTAAAGGAAACATTAAACCTAATCAAATCAAGTCTAATTAAAGCCAAATGAGTTCCAACTCTTGGCTAACCCATATTAGGTCATGATCTAAACATATTAGATCAACCTAATCTAAGAATCAGATTCAAATTTAATTTGAATTAGGAGCTAGGGTTTGCAACACCTGCTAGGATGTTTATCTTGCAAACATGATCTAATCCAATTAGACCCTTGATAAGTTTTCTTGTGTGTGACACATTGGGTTCCTTATCTTAGCCAGCAGTAGGTGTATGTGCAAGTTGACCTAACTTGATTAGAATACCTCTAATCCAATTTAGGTCCAATTCAGTGCTAAACCTGACTTAGCAATCAGAACCTTTCTGATGCTTTGATCTAATCAAACTCTTTGGTCCAATCAACCCACAAGACAAGATTGACGTCTAGCAACGTATCATGTCTATCCAGAAGATGAAGAATGTATTGGACAAATCCAAACATACCCTTCAGTGGCAAGTTACCGTGCAATTCAATCCCTCAGTCATATTACATCTTGAATAAGTGCATGAGTATGGATCAATATCAAACTCAATCACTTATTCATGTCTCTCTCAATCTTTTATATGATAATTCAAACAATGAAACATTAGAAACTCTTTCTAATTTTTATTTTGCTTTGATCAAAGGCTTCTTAAATCATCATAAGATTAGAGTAAGTAGGATGTTACCTTCTCTCACTAGAAGTGACTGATTCCTTGTTGACCTACTCACAACCTTCGTACAAAATTCACCATATCCAAAATACCCCGTACACAACGCAATGTTGTGAATGAGGGTAAACCAAAACATAGGTTCAAGTGCACAAGGTACCATAGTGATCTCAGATCTAAGGATCACTTGCACAACTCCCACTATAAGATTTATCTTTTGACAATTAAGTAAAAATCCATAAGATGTTCTCATGGCTGGTCAATTTAGTGAACTCATTCCTCTAATGAGCACCCATATTTTTGTATTAGTGTCTCATACAAGTGATTGTAAGATCAATCACCCTCTACATCGAATATACATAAGATGTGCCAGTCTTTCCGATAATATTGATCTCCGACTCAATGTACCAACGACTGGGAATATTTAAGATTAGGATTTTAGAATTTTAGGTCTCACTGGTATGATCTCATCATAGCCTCAAAACCATTGTCCTAATCTAAGGGGTTTATCACAAATATAATCAACAGCATATGATAAAACACAATGCCTTTATTTATATTTAAATGTCATGTATATGATTTGGAAAATCGAAAGAAAACCCTTCGCAATACATATTGCGATTGGCTTGTAGGGCATCTATTCTTTCAATCAATGCAAACTATCTAATAGATGGTCAAGCCCGACTTTGGCCGGTATCCAACCGGACCATCCATTCCAATAGTTGCAACTGACTCATCATTATTGTTTGACAATTCCAATGGCCGATACGCACCAGTGCGCGCACGCGCCTCCAATGTATATAGACGCATTAGACTCATTATCACACAACTAATGGAAGGCTATGACGTGGCCATCTCCATTAACCATATCATTTTATGAACCTAATAATTTAGAGGATTTTTATAATAAAAAGCTGACTCAATCCAAATCCTCCCACTGACTTCATAAGTCAGGTATCATAGGAAATAGATTCAAGTTAGTGTACCTAAATCAGTCCAACTGATTTTCTTACAGGCATGGGTTAATTAGAGTCAATCAGAGATCTGATCAAAAGAGCTTCACAAAGATGACCAGGTAAGTGAGATCAGCGGAAGGGTATGCCATTAACTTGACTGGACCGAAACCCAACAAGTAGCTCCCAATTAAAAACCTACTGATTACAGTTACCTTTGGCACCAACTGGTTTATCAATTTCAATTCGATCAATATCATAACTCAAGCTCAACCACGAAGCCTAAATCAACATCCATTTGGTCTAATCAAAGACATGGACTTGATCAACTACAACTATTGCAAAGATCAAGAGTAATCTTGACCCAATCTAAGAAACAACTCAAATTAGATTAGATCAACTACTCTTCCAAGTTTGATTTCAACCATTGAGTCCAAATCAATTGGATTTTATTTACCTAACCCATTACCCCATGAATTATGCAATATCTTAGACATTCAAATCACATTTAAAGTCCAGGATCTATATCATTACTCAATTCATAATTAAGTATATTACATTATTCATGTCTTATCTTTGTTTTGCATGCTCCATAACTTTAAATCCTTAAAACACTTTTAAGATTCAAGTTAATCATGCAAACAAACATGTTCATTCATCATATGAATAACATAATGAAATAATATAATCAGTTTACATCATATGTAAAAGATCACATCTTGCATAGATATTTGATATCACAAAGAACCTGGACGGGCTCTGATACCACTGATGGTGTGCGTGCAGAGGGCTAAGCATGAATTTCAGAAAATTTTATGCGGAAAGAACGGTTAAACATTTTAACCCAAAACATGCTTGATATTTTAGATATTTTGACTCTGGTACCAGTCGAAGACAGTTTTCAACTACACATCACATGTGGCGCGGGCTCAGTCCCAATACATAGGGTGACACCCGCGCGTGCCTATCAAAGCACTCATCATATGAGCCTCTGGGTGGAGAGCCACGCTTCGTCACACGATCACGCGTGAGAGTTTTCAAAAATCGGATAGTCACTACTAATCCTTTGCTTTGACACCAAATATCACAATGCCCTCAGATCCCGAGGATTGTGTGATTCAAATAAATATGCATAAATCACAACTTCTTGTGATTTGAAGATTGAGATCATATCTCAACCGTAAAAGAGATCAGATCTCTTACCTTTAGAAGGAGGTACCTTCAAGGATGCTTCGCAGCCACACAAACGTCCGACCTCGATGACTCGTCCATGCGAAGCTCCGGAATGATCAACTTCCCGGAGAGTGCTAGCTTGCAGGGAGGTAGAAGGTGGAGAAGAAGGAAGAAGATGGACCTTCATAGCTCAAGAACTCCTTCTTGGGCTTTCACCTTTAGAGCTTTTCTCTCCTCTCACTCTCTTTCTCTAGTCCTCTTTTTGATGTAGAGAAGAAGGAAGAGGGGTGGCCTATTTATAGGCCAAGAAGAGGGTGAGGTGTCCCTATGAGGTGTCCGATGAGGTGTCCTGCCAGGACACATGTCATACATGCAAGAAAATGAGGTGTCCTGCTCCGCCACATGTCACGCATGCAAAGAGGTGAGGTGGCCTGGAGGGCGATGTCATGGATGACCTCATGAGGCAGATGAGGTCATGGATGACCTCAGTAGGAGTGTGAGGTATCCAGGCCTGCCACATGTCACACATGCAAGCAAAAGAGGTATCCTGCTCCGCCACATATCACGCATGCAAAGGGGTGAGGTGGCCTGGAGGGCGATGTCATAGATGATCTCATGAGGCAGATGAGGTCATGGATGACATCAGAAGGAGTGTGAGGTGTCCAGGCCTGCCACATGTCACACAAGCAAGCAAGAATATACTTAAGAACGGGCGGTCGGGATGTGGGTCCCACATACAGTATGTGGGCCCCACCAAGGCAGGACATGGGTCCTACATACAGTATGTGGGTCCCACCTAGGCAGGACGTGGGTCCCACATACAGTTGTGGGTCCCACCTAGGCAGGACGTGGGTCCCACATACAGTATGTCGGTCCCACAAAGGGAAGGGAGTCCTAGTCACACTAGGATCATAATTGATTTCAATCCAATTTGACTCAAGCCAAATCTGATTTGGTTGGGGATATGATAAGTGATAAATAATGCATAAATTAATATCTTATTCATAGCACTTATCATTATTTTAATTCAGATATTTTGCAAATTCAACTAAAAAATTGAATTACCTTCATCATTGCATTATTAAAAATAATTTGATTTTGCTTGATTTTATTGGTCCATCTAATGTATGCAGGTCGAATCAAATTCATCTGGGATAACCCCTGAACCCAAATCGCATGCACCCCATGAATCGGATCTTCCCAACCAATTAAAGTCGACACCAATTTTCTTTTCAACACATGGCCACCCCAAGTTCACGTATTTTCTCCCCTGTTCCGTGCCCTAGCCATATCTAAGCTACTATACCACAACTCCAACTGCAAGTCATCTCAGCCATCCATCAAGTCCCAACATCTGAGATCCTCCTTATCTCACGGATCAACCATCAGCCAAATGGACAAGTTCTCAGCCGACCGCCATGTCTCATGATTCTATTCTTCCCGCACATCACAGCCAACCGTGACCAAACTCCCATGTCCAAGGAACAAATCTAATCCCGTTTGCAACCAGCCATCTCCCAGGAAACCTCCTTCGGATTCCTTCCACGTCCATGAATAAAGCTATATCTTCTCCTCCGCATATCTTCCCAGCATCCTAATCCCTTCTGCATTCCAAAAATCTCCTCCCAGCTGAATCTCCCAACGTCCAGCTTTATCTTTCCGAGATCCCAGCTTCCCATCCCCTGTTTCACGTACATCCTTTTCCGTGAGTTCATCCCAGTTCCCCTTCTTCCGTGATCCAACTCCAACCTCCGAGATCCTCTCAAACCAATCCAGTCGTCTGCCCTTCCTCTTGTTCCTGGATAAGCTCCAACCCCCACATCCACTCGCATTCAAGCTTCACGTGTTCTTCCCCTATTTCAGAATCAAGTCCCAATATCCCACGGAACAGCTCCTCCCGCGATGCTTGCCAAACAAACTTCTATCTTTATCCAACACCCAAGCTGCCAAATCCCATGGAACATCTCCCCTGTTTCCAACCGAATCGAGTTCATCCTCCCGTGATCCACCCATCTCCCAGCTACATCCATTCGCATCCAGCCCATCATTTCGTTCTTCGAATCCCCTGCATCCTCATCCCGTTCGCAAATCAAGCCAACCTTCTGCCAGATTAATCCCAAATTTCTTCCTCATATCCCGTTCGGATTAACTCTAGAATGGATCACATCCTTATCCCATCTCTGCATCTCGAATTTTTCCAGCATCTCCCGCTCAAGTGAATGAGTCCATGCGATGATCACATCTCCTGCATCCCAACAGAACAGAGGTTAACTTCTCCAAAAATCAAGCATTTTATCCCGTGTTCATCTTCATCCTCCCAAGCTTCACGGCATCCGAGCTTATCCTCCCACCTACGTGAAGAAATAGAGGAGGAGGGAGGGGGAGCTTGCAGCTATAAAAGGGGAGGAGACGGACCCCATGAACGAAGCTCTTCGGAGGTGGAGTCCCACGGGAAACAAAGGAGGGAGAGAAGTTTGGGTCTTTTTGGGAATGCCTTCGAAAAAAATAATGAATTGCTAGAGAAGGAAGGAGAGATCCAGGGAAGGGAGGAAGAAAAGAAGAAATGGGAGCCTGCTGCTGTGCCACTGCTGCTGTCGCCCACGATTTCATGGAAGGCTGATCTCCTCTCTAGGGCCAGATGCAGCCCTAACAAAGGGCTAAGGGTTTTGTATTTTTGATTTTTATTCTTAGAGTTGTATAAACTTTATTTTGCTCTTAATGAATATTTTATTTCATCTCATATTTAATTTCTGTGATTTTAAACATTACGTTTATACAACTGTTCTTCATGATCACTAAGTAAATATGAGATAGTTCATGCTTAAGGAAGATGTAGTGTCCTGCCACATTAGTTTAGGGTAGACATTTCATGCCAACTGAAGATGGATTATTCCCAAATTACTTTTGTGAATTTCTATTTAAATACTTATTAGGCTTGTAGCCAATTTGCATGTTTATCCAAGAATAAATTAAAATACAAATAACCCTTGTTCCGATGTTAGTGGTGAATTCCCTGCCCTAGGTTCCCTAAACTGATATCCTTTTAATTGCATTTTCTTTTATTAAATTTCTTAGTTTAATTTTCTTCACAAACTTTTCCTTTTAAATATTTTTTTAAGAAAACAATTGTACCCCAATCCCTGTGGATCGATACCCGTAATCACTATCCTACTAGATATGTGCTATTGCGTGGTCTTTAAAGTTGACTATCAGGATAAATTAGACATTTTCACCAAACCAATTTTGGTATCAATTACGGTTTTACCAATTTCAAATCATATTTGAATTTGGTCAAGCCCAATCTATATTACTCAATCAAATTGAGTCTAATCAGTGATCCAATCACCAATTAACTTCTCCAAGCAACAATTGCTTAGGGCAATTAGTCAATCACATTCACTATTTTACCTCTATACGATTCTCAATCGTCAATCAGCCATTTGATCAATCCAGAAACTTCTAAGCATGTGACCTCACAGGTTCGAACCTAAGCCGGTAGTACAAGAACACTTTCTCCACTAATCGAAGTAACCATCTAGCAATGGGACCCGACGACCAGATAGGCCGAATAGATGCAAAGCAATATTCTAGAACCTATGGACTATGGTTACCGTATAATTCATCCTCTTGACCAAAAAATGCCCAGGGTGGGTTCAGAGTCTATCTACCCTGAAACGATTCATCCGGAAATATGTTTCAATTCAATAAGTCAACTGATAGTGATTTAACTTTTCCTGGTCAGGGTACTACTTAATTGAAAATATAAGGCATTCACCCTTATTTCTAAGGAAGGTCAATCCCATTTTGATCTGCAACTGACTACCACAAGTACATGACTGGACCCAGAAACCTTCCGTCGCTACCCAGAAACCTTTCATCGCTGGATTAGAAATTCAGATAGTCTGGCACCAAAGTATAGTGAGTTGCTTGCAAGCCACCGGTTACAATCTCAGGTCTAAAGGATACATATACCCATATCCACTCGAAACAACTCTTGATAAGAGAGAGTCCGTCAATTGGTCACGTTCAATGAACGTACACTACCATTCACCAGTATACCATACTAGTATCTCTATACTCTTTGGTTTGGAAGACAACCAACAAATATGATACACAATGACCTACGCCCGATAATACTATCGTCCTATTAATAGTATATCATATGGTCATAAACATTTAAGGACCTGCGTGACAAAATCATATTTCATTACACAAAGCAATCCTAAGGACTTCATCACATCAGAGTTTGTAAAGATGTTCTGGTGATGAATAAATACCATGTTATTTATAATTGATTCAAATATATTTACAATCAGCAATTGATTGAATTTAGGACACAATTTCCAACAATACCAAGATTAGATCTATCTTACCATTAGTTTTTAATCAAGAACCATAGAGTTTATTTCTTGGATGCAATATCATCAAGGAGGATTCTAAATCCCTACCATCTTTATTTCATTGAACTTTGTTTATTTATCTATTATTCTTTACTTTTAATTTCAAAAAATCAACTGAAAATTACATCTAAAAACTACGCTAATAATCCATAGATCGTTTCCGGAGGAATCGACCTCGAACTTTCAAGTTATACTACTTGTGCGATTCTCCTGCACTTGGAAGAGCAGTTTTGCGACGCATCAAGTTTTGGCGCCATTTTCGAGGAACGGCTGAGTTATTAGTATAATTTTAGATTTAATTAGTACCTTAGTAGTTAGTTTTTTTTTGAAAAAAAAAACCTAAAACTGAAAAAAAAATCTTTACTGCTGTTTTTATTCCCTGCACAGTCTGCATCAAACTCTGATATCAGAGTAATTCGCCATCTGATTGGACTCAAATTTGGTCGGCTGGTGCAGGACACGTGTTTCAATAATCTGAACGGTCTTCTTAACATTCTGAGACTTTTAAGACCATTAGATTAATATGAAACCTTGCTGCTGTCTATTTTGAATTTTTTGTGTTAAATTTTTTTTTTTAGAATCAGAATTTTATTGTTATCATATCTCATTAACCTTGTTGCTGATTGAAAATTGATAAAAACTTTAAGAAAAGATCAAGGGTGATCATTTAAAAAAAAATCTATTAAAAATTAAATTTTGTATGCTAGGTTGAAATAGGGACAAAACTGGGCGCTTGAATCGAAAAACTTTTGACAATTTCTTAGATCATATTATTGAAACTCTTTCGCAAAATCTCAGATCTGATGAGATGGCTGATGAAGATGTAGGAAGTCACCATGGTGATGAAGGTAGACCCCCAGTCGTGATACTTCGACAATACTTACACCCTACTAGAACTAGTCAACCTTCATGCATGATTACTCCTGAAACGTAGGACACTTTAAAATCAAACTAGGGGTAATTCAATTGCTGCCCAAGTATCATGGGATGGAATCTAAGAACCCTTATCTTCACCTTAAAGATTTTGAAAAAATTAACATCACATTTAGAGTGCCAAATGTATCAGAAGACGTCCTTAAATTGACCTTGTTTCCTTTTTCCTTAAAGGATAAAGCCAAAACATGGCTAAACTCCTTGAGACCTAGATCGCTAGGATCATGGCATGATATGCAAAGAGAATTCTTGAAAAAATTATTTTCCGCACAAAGGACTAACTTTTTGAAAAGGCACATTAGTAATTTCCAACAAAAAGACCATGAAACATTTTATGAATGTTGGGAGAGATTTAAAGAGTTGCTTCTCTGATGCAGGAGCATCCTCCTTGGGCATGGAGTATTGGGTCTAGTCCCTTGGGCATGGAGATTGAGTTCCCTTCTTGGGTGTGCACCAAGTTTCATGGGGTTCAAGGAGTTCCAATATCAATCATGTTGAGCCCAATTGAATCATGGGGAGAGCGTGGAGATGAAGCCCAACCATGAAGCACCACCCTCATTCTAATGGCGTGGAACATTGGGTGAAGGAGTGGAAAGAATTTTAGTCCAAGCAAAGTTGAGTCCAAGCTGAAATTAGATTGAGTCCATGCAATAAGTGATTTGATTCACAATGGGTTAGCCTCTTCAATATCAATTAGATTGAGTCCAAGGCATGAATGGGTCCATGGCTAATTAGAAGTGGTCACATGTCAAAAGAAAGAGAAGTTCAACCATGAAGACCTCTCACATGTGGAAGAAATTCAGAGTTCAAATCCAGTTGAAATCCGTGACAGATTGAACACCATATGGTATTTTGAAGATTTCGGGAGCTACAGAAGTCTGATTAAGTTGATTCAAATTTTGTTGGAAAGTAGACATCCGTATCTTTCCAATGACTATAAGAACATGAAATTTGGAGATCAGATGACATTTGAGGAGTCTCCCAAACTTCATGCTAATGTTGGTACCCGAGAAGGAGTTCCACCTAGATAAATATTCATGGCATGCGGCTGAATTCCTTTTGATGGGTTTCAATCCACACGCCATAGATATGGATCTTAGGTGTCTAGGCTTAGGTGTCAAGGCCTTTGATTGGTCAATTAGAAAATTTAAATTTTGAATTGAGTCCACATGTAATTAGGAGTCCAATTTAAAATTCTGTGTAGTCCTTATCCTTATCCTTTGCCAACCTTTCTTTCTATATAAAGGAGGGTATGATGAATGAAGTTAGTTTCTTTTGGATTTCGAAATTCTCTTTGTTTACGTGAGGAGGGGCAAGTCTCTTGCTTGGTGCGATGCCAAGAGGCTGAAGAAAGAGGTGGGACGCCTCCCTTCAAGTCTTCAAAATTTGAATTAGTTTGGATGAGATTTCCAAAACTAATTCATCCTTATCCACTCTCTCTCTCCCTTGTTTCACGCTTGTTCCCGTAGGTGCACCTCCTTGAGTGCCACATCAGCATTTCAGAACCTCCCTCACGCCCAAGACTCCTTTCCCACGTCCTCCTCTAAGTCCTATTGCCATTAGGACTCCACACAACCCAATTCAGCCTAAAAAAATTGGTCTAGCCAATTTCAGCCCCCACAAAATTGGTGCCTAATTTTGGTCCATTGGCTGACCCTCCTTGAACCCAATCTCACCAACCAGCAACCCATCTTCTTCCTCCTTCCTTCCACCACAAAGAACCCTAGCCTCCATTGCCATTGCTTTGAAAAAAAAAAAAAAAAAGAAGAAAGATTCAGCCATCCTCAAGAAGAAAAATCTGCAGCCCACCCCGATTGCGTCATTCTCTCTTGTCCTCGTCACGGGTTTGAAACATGGAGAACCATTAGTTTCTTTTACAAAGGGTTGTCTCCACAGTTAAAACAATTTATAGAGACTATGTGCAATGGTCTATTTTTGGAAAAGCAACCCGATGAGGCATGGGACTATTTAGACTCTCTCGCAGAGACTGCACAATTATGGAATATAGGGAATAGAGTAAATAAAACTTTGCCTAAGCCTACTAGTATTGGACACAGGGGCCTTTACAACCTTAGTACTCAGGATGATATTCAGGCTAAAATGGCAGCCCTTACTAGGAAGGTAGAGAAAATTGAACTTAGAAGGATTGAACCCGTCAAGACCATAGAACATAACAGCGAGTGCTGTGGGATTTGTGAGATGCCTGGCCATCTCACCACTGATTGCCCCACAATATCCGCATTCAAGGAAGTCTTGCACGATCAGGCCAATATTATGAATACATATCAAAAATCTTTTAATAATCTTTTTTCAGGTACTTACAACCCTGGATGGAAGAACCATCCAAATTTTAGGTGGAGGAATGGCCAACCTCAACCAGTATATTACCCAACTCCCTCAAAAACCCAGTCTTGAAGAAACTTTGCAATCTTTCATGCAAGGTCAAGCTAAAATCAATGATGAAATAAGAAATCAACTGACAACGCTGACCACTGCTTTAAGTTCTCAAGAGAAGGGTAAGCTACCAGCTCAACCACAACCTAACCCGCAAGTCTACGGTGGTAGCAATGCATCATCTTCAACTTCGCATAAAGAACAAGCGAAGAGTATAATAACTTTGCGAAGTGGAATGGTTATTGACCGACCGGTCCCAGAACGAACACAAGTCATATCTGATTCTGACCCTCCCAAGATAAAAGAAAAGGATAATGAAGAAACCGAAGTACCAACATCTGCTGAAAAAATCGAATATCCTTTTCCAGCACCATTTCCACAAAGATTAAAGCCGTTGCAAAAGCTTGAACCAAACTCTGAAATTCTTGAGTTTTTTAAGCAAGTAAAAAGCAATGTACCTCTTCTTGATGCAATCAAACAAGTGCCTTCATATGCAAAATTTTTGAAGGATTTGTGCACTGTCAAGCGTCGGTTAAATGTCAAGAAGAAGGCATTTCTGGCTGAAAATGTGAGTGTGATTTTACAGCATAACATTCCCCTAAATAGAAGGATTCAGGTTGCCCAACTATCTCACGCATCATTGGCAATTTTAGGATTGAGCGAGCATTGTTAGATTTAGGAGCGAGTGTAAACTTGTTGCCATATACGGTATATGAGCAACTCAGTTTGGATGAATTGAAACCAACAACTATCACCTTACAATTAGCTGACAAGTCAGTGAAGGTCCCTAGAGGGATTATCGAAGATGTGTTGGTCCAAATAGACAAGTTCTATTTTTCTGTCGACTTTATTGTACTGGACACACATCCGACTTCCAATTCACCATCTCAGATTTCGGTCATCTTAGGATGTCCATTCCTTGCAACTTCTAATGCATTGATCAATTGTAGGAATGGTGTCATGAAGCTTTCTTTTGGCAATATGACCTTGGAACTGAACGTCTTTAGTATAGGCAAACAACCCAGTGATTATGAAGAAAGTAAAGAGGTTGAATGGGTTGAAATCATTGCGGAAGAATATCTGTTAAAAGAAACATTTACTGAATCGACCGACATTGGTTTAATAGATTGGTGTTCTGAACGTACTGCTGATGATGTGGTCCCACCTATTTTAGATAATTCAGATATCATGATGGTCAATGGGTGGAGATCGAGAATAGAGGAATTCGAGCAGTTGCCCTCACAAGGGACAAAAATTGTACAATCTCGGAAACAAGCACCCATACTTGAGCTAAAACCCTTACCAAGGGAACTCAAGTATGCCTTTCTTGGACCCAATAACACTTTTTCTGTAATTATCTCGACTGAGCTCAATAATGATCAAGAAGAAAAATTACTTACGGTCCTAAAGAGTCATAAAGAAGCGCTTGGATGGTCGATTGCAGATTTAAAGGAGATTAAACCTTTGATTTGCATGCATCGGATATATCTGGAGGATAATGCGAAAACCACAAGGCAAATGCAGCGTAGGCTGAATCCTACAATGAGGGACGTGGTTAAAACAGAAGTCCTTAAGTTGCTTGATGTGGGTATTATTTATCCGATTTCCGACAGCAAGTGGGTGAGTCTTACTTAAGTCGTGCCCAATAAAGTAGGTCTGACGGTAGTCGAAAATGAGTAGGGTGAGTTAGTCCCGACTCACGTTCCGACGAGTTGGCGCATGTGTGTTGACTACCGAAAATTGAATTTGGTCACTAGGAAAGATCACTTTCCCCTACCCTTCCTAGACCAAGTTTTGGAAAGAGTTGCAGACACAATTTCTATTATTTTCTCGATGGCTATTCCGGGTACTACCAAATCGAAATTTCACCTGAGGATAAAAAAAAAACTACTTTCACTTGTCCTTTTGGTACATTCGCTTTCCGACGAATGCCATTCGGGTTGTGTAATGCACCTGCAACATTCCAAAGGTGTATGCTTAGTGTCTTTGAAGATATGAACAAAAACATTTTAGAAGTGTTTATGGATGATTTCTCTATTTTTGGCGATTCTTTTGATGATTGTTTATTACATTTACAAGCTGTCTTAGCTCGGTGTATAGAAAAGAATCTGATACTGAATTAGGAGAAATGCCACTTTATGGTGCCAAAGGGAATTGTCCTAGGACATATTGTTTCATCGAAGGGCATGAAAGTTGATAGAGCCAAGATCGACTTAATCGCCAAGCTAGCTGCACCCAAGACGGTTAGAAATGTTAGATCATTTTTGGGTCACGCCGGATTTTATAGGAGGTTCATCAAGGACTTTAGTGTCGTAGCTCGACCATTATGTAACCTCCTATCCCTTGATACACCGTTCAATTAGACTGAAACCTGTCAAGAAGCATTCGAAAAGTTGAAATCTATGCTTAGCACTGCACCCATTATGCCACCACCCGATTGGTCATTACCTTTTGAGATCATGTGCGATGCTAGCGACTATGCGATAGGAGCTGTCCTAGGACAACGCAAGGATAATAAGCCATATATTATTTACTATGCAAGCAAAATCTTAAACGATGCTCAAATGAATTATACCACCACCGAGAAAGAATTACTTACAATAGTATTTGCATTAGACAAATTTCACTCTTATATCCTTGGTGCTCCTATTGTTATCTTCACGGACCATACAGCGCTAAAATATTTGCTGGATAAGAAAGAGGCCAAACCACGCTTAATACGATGGATACTTCTACTCCAAGAATTTGACATCACTAACAAAGATAAAAGGAAAGTAGAAAATATGGTTGCTGACCATTTATCATGGCTAGTTTTTAATGATTCGGTGCCACAGTTTTCCATCAAGAACTCATTCTCCGAAGAGCAGTTGCTTGCACTTTCTACTATGCCATGGTATGCTGACATTGTAAACTTTTTTGTCACGAACCGGATGCCGGAGCATTGGGGATTGAATGATAAGAATAATTTCTTGAGTGAAGTACGGAGTTATTAGTATGATGCCCCCTATTTGTTCAAGTATTGCAATGATTAAATCTTTAGAAGATGCATACCGGATCATGAGATGCAAAGTGTACTCTCTTTTTATCCTACTCGTGCTTATGGAGGACACTTTGCATCTAAGAAAATGATAGCTAAGGTGTTGCAATGTGGTTTTTATTGGCCTACACTATTTAAAGATGCCTACGAGTTCTGTAGGATATGTGACCCATATCAACGTGTTGGGAGTCTAACTCGAAGGCAAATGATGCCTCTTCAGCCCATTACTGCTATTGAAATTTTTGACATGTGGGGCATTGATTTCATGGATCCATTTCCGCCATCTTTTGGATACGAATACATATTAATCGGTGTTGAATATGTATCCAAATGGGTTAAAGCGGTATCTTGTCGAACAAATGACCACAAACCAATTTTAAAATTTCTTAAAAAAAACATATTTTCTAGGTTTGGGACGCCCAAGGTTATAAATAGTGATGGGAGAAAATATTTCTGTAATAAGCCTTTTGAGATCCTATTATAAAAGTACGGTATTACCCATAGAATTGCAACTCCTTATCACCCGCAGACTAGTGGCCAAGTAGAGTTAGCCAATCCGGAGATTAAACAGATTTTAGAGAAAACGGTGAATCCATCACGCAAAGACTAGTCTTTAAAACTTTCTGACACATTGTGGGCTTACCGTACTACTTATAAAACTATTCTTGGTATGTCCCCGTATCAGCTAGTCTGTAAAAAAGCATGTCATCTACCTGTTGAAATAGAGCATAAATCGTATTGGGCCATTAGAAAATTAAACTTTGAATTGCAAGATGCTGGTTTAGCTAGAAAATTACAATTAAGTGAGTTGAATGAAATTCGTCGGGATGCGTATGACAATGCTAGACTTTGTAAAGAACGAATGAAAATTAGGCACGATAAATCAATTCTAAGAAGATCTTTTGAACCTTCACAAAAAGTTCTTTGTTATGACTCTCGCTTATATCTATTTCCTGAAAAGTTACGATCAAAATGGACAGGTCCTTTCATTGTAAAAACTATTTTTCCACATGGGGCAGTTGAGATTGAGAATCCACAGGATGGCAAAATTTTTAAAGTAAATGGACACAGATTAAAACCTTTTCTTAAGAATTTTGCAGATGAAGAGGACTTCTTTTTCTTGGGGGAGTCTTCTTATGACTGAGTATGACGGCAAAGGTATGTGTATATTAGTTAGAATTTTTTTTTCTTTTATTTCTAGTTTCTTCTTATTTTATAAGTCTTCTTTTCTGAATATCAACAGCTCAAGGTATTCCTCTTCTCTCCAATATTATTTTCTCTATTGTCTCTCATATATAGTTTTCTTGCATCTTTTACATTGAAGATAATGCAATGTTTAAGTTGGGGGGAGGAAAATATTTTGCAAAAAAAAAAAGAAAAAAATATATAAAAAAAGAAGAAGAGAGATTTCGTTTTTGCATTTGATTTATTCTATTACTTTCTTTTCTGAGCAAATGCACATGTATTTTCATATTGAGTTTGTGCAACTATTAAGGCAAGGAACACATGCATACGATGACTGATCAGAGATCTATTATTAGATCCCCGCACATGTACTTAATGACAATAGGAAGGCCTCAGGAGTTCATATTTGTTAACTGCATTTTTGTTAGCTTTATCCGTGAAAGAAGTACGAGTATCCTTGTTCGTACCATAAGGTTTATGATTTGGTTTTCACATAAAGATAGAGGTTGAATATCCCGGCTTGATTACTTAGGTACCTTATGATTCGACCTTGGTTGACCTATAGTCATAATGCAGTCACGTATATAATAAAAATATCTATATGGTTCAGTCTACCTTCTCTTTTCTTCCATAATTATTATTCAAAAAAAAAATCCTTATGATGACAAGTCTGGTCTCGTGGCGTAGTCTAGTTCGAGTAATTAAGTTCGAGGAGTGTTTCACCTAATATCTTGAGCCAACTGGGTCGGGGGTCATTGGCTGAAAGCTCGCTACATGGACCTTACTAGAGCCTAATGGGGTTGGACAGCTGTAGTCGTCATATGTGTTGAAAAAAATAAAAACAAAAATAAGCATGAATGAGTTGGTCAAGCTGAACCTAGTGATATGTGGTAATGGCTAGTTTGACTCCATTGTATTGGACCTCTATATGCTCGGGTTGTTTAGTTGGGATTGATAGCTCTTTCTTTACATGCGAACCATTCTTGATAAATTTAGACAACATGTGATATTCTGAAAATTTGATGGATCAGGCTCTAATAAACTATAGTAAACACTTGTGAACTTGAGTAGTGCACCTAAAACTCGGGCGGTGCCCTGTTGTGGTGGAGGTATTAGTACTCTGAGAAAGTCATGCTATTTTATGTACACTACACTTTCATATTTTTCTTGCTTTGATAGTTGCCATACTTGAAAAAAATATTATTTTATTACATGTGTATTAGCTTAGAATTTATTTCACATTTTTATTAGGATCTCATGTCATGTCATTATTCATGATGTTTGTGGGTAACATCTCTGCAAACCCTTACGAGACAACACTCGTCCACTAGGGTAACCTAGAGGTTTAACGGCTTATTGTACGTGCTAAGTGCAATCGTGATGCCCTACGAAAGTGGATACGTATCTTAGTTTTGTGTCTTTAGCTTCAATAAAAAGTCATAGGTTAGGCCACATCTTTTGTGCCCTCATTTTATCGTTTGCACGTTAATTGCTAGAGACTAACAATAAGCTAGTTGGGGGGTGTGATGAGAGCACAAAAGTGCAATCTACGCATCACTTAAATTAGTATTATTGCTAACAAATAATGATAAAAGTGCTGCATTAATATTATATTTTTATGGGGTGCAGGTGATCGTAAATCAAAGCTAAAATGCACATTGGGTCTAGAAAGATGCATCACCGCAGGCCAACAGCTGAGCGCATAAGGTCAGCCCCATTTGCATACCAGAAGGAGCATTAGCAGACCAAGTTCAGCCTGATGGAACAGAAGCCAAAGGGCCTAGATTCATTATCCGAGAGGATCCAATGGTCCATGGGGTTCATAGCGGCATGCCCATTATCTCCCAGCATCTTGTGCGTCCCAGCTTCCGTGCACAATCTTTGGCATCCATTTGAAGGAGCTTGCGATTCAGCGTTCAAACCTCATCCGTCCGTGAGCCCATGTGCGATTTTCCAGCATCCCTTCCGATCCACCATCCACCTCTTCTAGATTCGCAGTCATCCGAATTGTCCCCGCGCCCGCGTAGAAGAGATCGCGATCTTCCGGAGTCTCAGGATCCCACGTTCAAGGCCTTGCTACCAGAGCTCCCCAGCTATCTGCGAAGCATCCGGGTCTACGTTCACAGCACATCCCAGCTTCCTCCAAGCGTCCAACCGTGATCCCAGCATCCGCGTCCCAGTTTCATCTCAGCCTTCTGCCATTCCTGGAGTCTACGCGCATCCGCCCATCTTCCAGAATCGCGTCTCATCCCAAGCATCCATCTCACGCACTCCCAGCTGTTCGCATGTGATCCTCGGCATCCCGATTGATTTCCTTCCGAATTAGCATCTCCACCGCGAGAAATCAGGGAACATCGTTGGCCCTAGAGCTCGTGAACTATATGAGGCTCCTCTCAGCTGGGAAGGGGCATCATCTCTCATTTCGAAAAAGAAAACAGGGGGCCTCTACCATTGAGAAAAAAAAGGGAGAAACAGAGCATGCTCTGTTTCCGAAAAGAATAGAAAAAATATGGGGAGACTACTATCTTTTATGGAGGGCTGATATCTTAGGAAGGGTGATGGAGGAACCTTTGATGTACTGCTCTTTGAAGTAAACTCTGAACTTTTGCTTTGAATGATTTATATGTACCGATATGTTCTTGATCCATGCATAGTTATTTCATAGATAGTTCTTTAATGGCTTATGTCTATTGATATATGGATTGCTTTAGTATTTAATTCGTCGTAGACGTAGTAAGCACGATGAATGCTTAGAAGTTGAGTTTATATGTTAATGAAACATATACCATGATTAGATCTATCTTACCATTAGTCTTTAATCAAGAACTATAGAGTTTATTTCTTGGATGCAATATCATCAAGTGGAATTTCAGATCTCTACCATCTTTATTTCATTAAACTTTGTTTATTTATCTATTATTCTCTGCTTTTAATTTCTAAAAATCAACTAAAAATTACATCTAAAAACTACGCTAATAATCCATAGATCGTTCCCTGAGGAATCGACCTCGGACTTCCGAGTTATACTACTTGTGCGATTCTCCTGCACTTGGGAGAGCAGTTTTGCGACGCATCAGTCTGGCTGAAGACGTTAAACTTAGCACTTGTTGGGAGGCAACCCAATTCTCATAGGTCATTTTTGCACATTTTCTTGTTGCATATTTTTCAATTTCTTAACAGGGGTCCTCATATTACTGATTCAACTAAGGTAAAATGCTTCTACCCTTCATATGTATCGCATATCTTCGTCCGAAATAAAATAAAATAACATAAAAAAAATATATTGAGGATAATGTCTGATCTAGGTTGGGGGGTATGGGGTTGGAGTTTTTGATTTATTTGTCAAATTTTTGATTTGTTTTTCAAATTTTTGATTTGTTTTTCAAATTTTTGATTTATTTTTCAAATTTTTGATAAAGAAGTTTTATCTCAAAAAAAAGAAAAGAAGAAGAAGCCCAATTTCTATGCCTTAGTGCTGAAATGATAAACACACGAAGTATATAAAATCTAAAAAGCCCAATGACTAGTCAGGAATAAGACAATTTGAGTTCTTTTTATTAAAAGTTTTTTTAGTGAGTTGTAAGATAATTTTTACTTTGGAATTTCACAACACACATGGTCTGCACTTCTAAGGGTTAGGTTCAACATTATGTTGTTAAGTTTGGTAGCAACCTTGAGTCCTAATGAATCATACTTATCTAATTCACTTTTCTCAAAAAAAAAAGTGGATTTAGTCTGGTACATCGAAAACGACTACTTATTGTCAAAGGTCAGTGGGCTTGTATGAGGAACCCGAGCATAGGTCCATAGGGGAGTCTTGATGCCCAACACTTTACGCCATCTGGTGTAGGAGTTGTTAACTGAATGCTCGCTACACGGAGGAATCATCACAAGAGTAAAAGTGCACAATATAAATAAATAATAATAATAATAATAATAATAATAAGAGAAAAAAAAATTGATCTTGAAAAAAATGATAGTGTGAAAGCCGTCGTTGTAAAAATTCGAGTAACTGAAATATTACAGATAAAGCCCATGAGGTATTAAAGTAAATATCCACAATTCTCGAAATCCTGCAAGATAGGATGATTTTAAATCAGTGATTAGGACTTATCTGACTGATTCTTGGAAACTACTAGCTTTAGCAGTATTGTGGGGGATTCAAAGCCTTAGCTTGTGCATGGCCCAGATATCATCAAGCATCCAAGTATAAATAAGCCTTACAACTCTCTAACAAAAACTTAATGACTTCAACTTAAATTATAAGCTGACCTAAGATTTGGGCTGATTTTGTAATTAAAACTTTGTGTGCTTTTAAAATTTTTGGCATTTATGCATTTGAAATTAGATTTTATAAAATGATAAAATAAATTCTTTGGGTAGAAACGATAATTTGTGGGTATCTGTGTCAGAAATCCTCACGAGACAAAACTCGTCCACTAGGACCACCTGGGGGTTTAAAGCCTTATTGCATATGGTAAATGCAATCGCAATTCCTGCGAAAGTGAGTTAGTCTTTTATTTTGCTCGAGAACTAGCAAAATGTAGGTTTAGGGGTGGGATAAGTGCTAAATAATGCATAAATTAACCTCTTACTCATAGCACGTATCATTATTTTTATGCACTTATTTTAAATTTAAACATAAGAAAATGTGTTTCCCTTCATCATTGAATTCTAATAAATTATTAGAGATAATTTAAATATGATTTAATTATTTATTGACTAAGCCTAATGTATGCAGGTCAAGTCAAACTCAATTGGATAGTGCCTAAATCCACACTGCATTCTATCAATTTCTTCACACGTTCACCCATCAAAAACAAGTCTTTCCACGTGTCCAAACTTCCCAAATTCCTTTCTTAACATGTGGCCATCCCAAGTTCACGCATCCTCTCCCCTGTTCCGAGTCCATCCTATATCCACATCATCCTTCCGCATTATCCTCTCCCGCGACCGTAATCCAACTCGTCTGCAGCCTTCCTCCTAGCTCACGAATCTGTTTGTAATCATCCCACGGATCAGCCAGAGCCTTTCCTTCCTGCGTCCGCATTTTCCAGCATTCTTCCGGATCAGCTCTCCCTCCGAGCTACACATCATCCATGTGTGGATAAGCTCCCCAGTGTCCATGGAACAGCACCCTGCGTCTTCATCTCCGAGAGCATCCAATTGACTGTGCGTCCCAGACTTCACGGAAACAGAACAACCATCCCCTGCATCCCAGAACCGCGTCTTCTCTACGTTCTCACCAGCGTGAAGTCCAGCACCTCCCACAGATCCGTATCCATGCACTCGAGAGAATAAGAGCCCCATTGTTTACGGATAAATCCCAGCATCTGGGTATCCTGTGGCCAACCGGGATAGCATCCTGAACAACCGCCCATCCTCTTCTTCTTCCGCTTATCCCATGCGTGCGAACTTCAGCGCCTCAACCTCCTGAATCAGTCCAGATAGGCTTTGATCCTCCTAGATTTCCTATTCTGGATCGAGCCAGCCTTCATCTCGTTCGCAATGAACTTCCATCATCCACGGGATACAGCCTAGCATTCGTTTT
Organism: Phoenix dactylifera; assembly: GCF_051530095.1. Lineage (NCBI taxonomy): Eukaryota > Viridiplantae > Streptophyta > Magnoliopsida > Arecales > Arecaceae > Phoenix > Phoenix dactylifera. Next base: position 9,125,419 of record NC_143203.1, read on the forward strand.
CAGCATCTCAGCTTTCCGGATCAACTCCATCCAGCGTCGGATTCCCCTACTTCAGAACAAATTCTTAGCGATTTTCCGTAATCCATCTTTATCTCATGGTCGGCCAAGTCCCAAGCCTCACAACCTCCCCCCGTGCCCAGCTGCTCACCCGCATGCATCCCGAGCTTCACGGATCGTTCCCCCATCCATGGACGAGTCCAATTCTTCATCCAGCAATCTCAGTCATGTGCGTCACTCCCACGTCCATGTACTCCATGATCCAACTCCATCCGACTTCTTCGTGTCATCCAGCCATCCGGATCAGAGCCAGCAGGGTGTCCACTGCGTCCAAGGATCAAGGAGCAGAGTCATCCGCCTTCCAACCGCATCCCGCTTCCTTTCCACGTCCTTATCTTCCCACTCGCACGTGAAGCAAAATAGGGGATGCCAAGCCTATATAAAGGAGATCTCTCTAGCGAGAGAAAGGCATCCTTTTGAGGGAGTCCCACCGAGCGTGCCAGGGAGACATCAGCGATCAGAGAAAGGGAAGGAAGTAGTCTTCATGGAGGGCTAATCTTCACTGGGGCTGGATGCAGCCCTAACAAAGGGACACAGGTTTTGTTTATTTAATTTCATATTCTTGAAATTGTATAGACATTCTTGCTCTTAATAAATATTCTTGTCTCATGCTTAAATTCTGTGATTTTAAGTATGATGTCTATACAAATATTTTTCATAATCATTAAAGTAAAAATAAGATAGCTCATGCTTAAGAAAGATGCAGTGTGCTGCCACTTTAGATTAGGATAGACATTTCATGCTAACTGAAGATGAACTATGCCTAAATTACTTGTGTGAAATTTTATTCGAATGCTTATTAGGCTTATAGCCAATTTGCATAATAATCCAAGAATGAAATAAATTACAAATAACCCTTGTTGCTATGTTAGTGGTGAATTTCTGGCCCTAGGCTCTTCAACTTATATTATTTCCAATTGCATTCTTTATCAAATTACATAGGTTAATATTCTCCATTAATTCATCTTTACAAATTGAGAAGAAAACAACTGTACCCCAATCCCTGTAGATCGACACCTGTAGTCACTATCCTATAATATACGTGCTATTGTGTGGTCTTTAAAGTTGACTACCACTAGGATGACTTCGGAGTTCTGTCAACTCTTTAATCAGTGCATCCAAAATATGTTTCAACTTTACAAATCCTGTGACTCCTCACAAGGATTACTGTGGCCAAGATTTTGCTAAATTGAATACAAGGGCATTATCTTCTGTCACCGGGAGTGGTCAATTCCATCTTAACTCACGCACTGACTTCGCAAGTACTTGACTGCACCCAGCAGCCTTCCATCACCGAATTAGAAATTCAAATAGTTCGGTACCAAAGTACAGTGAGTTGCTTGTAAGTCACTGTGGTGATCTCAGGTCTGAGGGATACTTATACCCATATCCACTCGGAACATCTCTTGACAGTAGAGCGTTTCGGAACTAGTCACGTTCAGTGAAATATACTCCTACACTTCACCTGTATGGCATATCAGTGTCTCTACACTCTTTGGTTAAGAGAATAACCAACGATACGGCACACAACGACCAATTTTTGATAATGCTACTGTCTTAGTAATAGCATATCGTTTGGTCGCGAACAGGTTTAAGGACTTATAGACAAATCCTTCTTTATTTTTTAAAAGAGTCCTAAGGACTTCATTATATTACAAGAGTTCAAAAACATGTACAAAATATATACGATGAATAATGCTCAATAATCTTTTATTAATTCATTAATTCATATACAATTCAATCATCAACAAGCTGACGATTGACTTTTAGGACACAATTCCTAATAAAATGATGGTTGCAACTTCTTCCATTGCCATGATTTGCTTTCAAATGCAAGGGATAAGGTGATCATTAACAAGCTCTTATAGCAGAATAGGAAGCTTGAGGCCTAGCTTTCGGGATGCAAAAGAAGGATCAACTAGGTAATATTCTATATGAAGGCGTCTTAGGTTGTTGTGGCTAGTTATTTTGTAGTGTCTCAATTTTGAATGTTTAATGTATTAAGGTTCTCAAGTTGAATGTTTTAGGGTTTGGGGAGTGTCCAAATTTGGATGTTTTGGGGATTGTCCTAGGTTGGATGTTTTGTTTTGGGGGTTATCCCAACTTTTTTTTATAATTTCTAAACTATCTATGCAATGGGAATGATATATTTCATTTAAATAAATAGCTTTACATGATGCACTAAGAGCAACTTTGCACTAGAGCACTCCAAAGCTTTCTGATCCTAAGCATCTTTCAAAAACCTTGCACATTTCAAAGCTGAAATACGTAATCAAGACACATATTTATCCAATGAAGACACATTCTAAACTTTTACATTGTTCCCCTTGTTAACCCCATAGTTTCAACGGTTTGTTATTTGATTTTGATGATAACAAACAAATGAATTTAGTTTATTATTATAATTATAGTAAACGAATGAAAATTAGAAATTGAGATTTCTTTTGAAGGCAGATGCTGAAATTATGAATGTATGTTAGTATTTTTGGCATAACATTTTATTGAAATATAATATTAATGTAATTCTTATTGATCTGGAGAGAAGACTTATTTATCTAAAACTTTTATAATCAATATATTTTCATATTTGAACATTGGCTATGAGTAACAGGGTCTGCAAGTTATCTATTCGTAGCTATAATTTAGACTGACATATGTTTACTCCTTTAGCTATAACTTTTCAACCAAATGTTCTTTTAAAATGATTCTTATCAGGTTTGAAAGATAAGTTAAAGGGTTACAACTTTTATATAAATATATTTTGAAATTTGAATGTTACCTATGAGTAATAGGGTCTGCAATCTATCTATCTATAGCTGTAATTTAGGCTGACATATGTTAACTCTTTTATCTATAACTTTTCAACTAAATGCTCTTTTGAGATGATTCTTATCAGGTTGGAAAGATAACTAAAAAGGATACAAATTTGTCTCCAGCCACTAAGTTAAATTCAGCTTTTTGATTTGTCAAAAAGGTGCTGCAAAGCAGAAAACTAAATCTGACCCGAATCTGCCTACATTAAATGTGTTAGAAAGGGATTTCCAAAACTTCAAATTATTTCAAATGAAAAAATAGCTTCTCAAGCCTATAAAAGTAGGTTCATACCTCATATTGCAACAAGGAAGGGAGTTCCATAGAGTTTGAAGACAAATCAAGAGAGTATTATGCTTACAAGTAAAAGGCCTTTCTTGTTAAAAAATTAAGTGTAGTGCTTTTATTCTTGTTATTTTGATTAAGTATTGTAAGAGAGTTGTTGAGCTCTTGTTAGCTTGAGTGATAAAGAGGATTGCTTGGGAGTAGATCAACCAAGAATTAGCTCGGATGTCACCAAGTGTAAAGGTTGCTTGCACTCGGAAGATAAGCGATTTGTAAAGCTTTGGAGAAGCATAGTAGATTAAATCTTCGAAAAGAGTTTCGGAGAGTCGATGTAGGCTCACAAGGAGACCGAACCACTATAAATCATTGTGTAACACTTTTCTTTCCTTCACTTTTTACTTTTACATACTTAGTTGTATAATTGCAATTATTACTTGCTATACTTGTTGCATCTAGTTTATTTCATTAGATTTAAAAATCTGAGGGGATATGATTTTATTTTCGCAAAAGTTTATAAACCCAATTCACCCCCCTCTTGTGTTGCCTAATTGGGCTAACAATTGGTATCAGAGCAAGGGCTCTATTTATAGGCTTAACCATCTTAAAGTAGATCATGGCAATCATAATAGGAACCTCTCTTGCTGAAGGTCAATCGACCAATAGGCCATCTTTGTTTAGTGGTTTAAACTATAACTATTGGAAGGCTAGAATAAGAATATATGTCTAAGCTATAGATTATGAATTATGGAAGGCCATTGCAAATGGACCTAAAATACCAACTAAGGTTGTAGAGAGAAAAGTCTTTACCAAGTCCAAAAATGAATGGCATGATATTGATGTGAAACATATTCAAATGAATGCTAAAGCCATGAACTTGTTGTATTGTGCATTAGATCCTAATGAGTTCAATAAAATTTCTACATGTAAAACGGCTAAAGAAATATGGGATAGAATAGAAGTAACTCATAAAGGTACTAATCAAGTTAAAAAGTCAAAAATTAGCATGCTTATGCATAATTATGAACTCCTTAAGATGAATGTCGAAGAATCTATTTTCGACATGTTTACTAGGTTTACCAATATTACTAATATTTTGAAATCTCTTAGTAAATCTTATACTAATATTGAAATGGTGAGAAAGATTCTTAGTTCTTTGTTAAAAAGTTGGGAGCCAAAAGTCACTGCAATACAAGAGGCAAAAGATCTTACAAAGCTTAGCTTGGATGAGCTTTTGGGTTCTCTAATGACCTATGAGCCATCCATGAAGCCGGAGGAGGAGGATAACAAAAGAAAGAAAGGCTTAGCTCTTCAATCATCCATCACCGACGAATCAAGTGAAGAAGATGAGGATCTTGCTTTGCCTACAAAGAAATTTAAAAGATTTCTATGTAAAAAAAAAGCAAGGGGCAAAAAGATTTCAAAAGTGAGATGCAGCCAAAGATGAAATCATATGTTTCCAATGTAAGAAGCTGGGCCATATCAAATATGATTGTCCTCAATTAAAGAAGTCAAGTAAGAAGGAGAAGAAGAAAGTCATGGTAGCGGCATAGGGCGAAAGTGATTCAAGTAGCTCTATCAACCCTAAAGGATGAATTTTGATGATTACAAAACACTTGAGATAATATTGTGTACTAATGATGTTAGCTTAATTGTCAAGTTTTATAAGTCAAGAAAAATTATAAGAAATGAAGAACTGCAAAATTATTAGTTCTTCACAAACACTTCATTGGATATGTTCTAAAAGGAAAATGATCATAATCTAATCTATGAAGATCAAAGATAAAGTCTAAAGTTTTCTGTTTGAAAAACTTGAGTTGATCCCTAAGCAAAAAGGACAAGTTTGAGTTGACTCTGGCATGTTTTCTTCAAGTGGCACAGTCAATGAGTCGACCCCTGTAAAACATGAGTTGACCCTTGTGTAGTTCAAATTAAACAGAGAGCTTTTACCGCTTGAGACAAAGTTTGAAGAGTTAACCCTTGTTCCAAATGAGTCGATCCTTGCGTTTGAAGAGTCGACCCTAGTTCAGTCTCAGCGACATACAGAAAAATTATTGGATGAGTCGACCCTTGTGTTAAGAGAGACGACTCCTGAAGAAGATGAGTAGACCCTTGTGTTTAAAAAGGCGACTCCTGAAGAAAATAAGTCGACCCTTAAGGTTAAAGAGTCGACCCTTTAAAGTTATCACAGCAAGAACCGTCTCAATATCTTGAAGTGCCGACCTAGGATAAACATGAGTCGACCCCTGTACTGCTGAGACCACAACAGAAAACTTGCAACAACTTTTATCTTCTTTTGTAACAGAAAAGATTCCCATCAGAACGAAAAGAAAGTAATTCAAATTTCGCTGAAGAACTCGTCTATAAATTCAAAGGAACCTTAAAATGGAAACAATAAGGAAAAGAAAAAAATATTTTGTCAAAGAAAAAAAAGTTTCCACCAAAGAAAGAAGAAGAAAAAGTTAAACAGTTCATCATCCTCACCGGCATTCATCTGAAACTTTCTCCTGTGAGAAAATCAGTTGAAGCTTCTCATCAAATGGATTGTCTGAAAACCAACTGGATTGTTTGTGAGTCCGGAAAAATAAATAGTGTAAAGTTTTTGGTTGGTTTGTTTGAAAACCAACTGGATTGTTTGTGAGTCCGAAAAACAAACGATTATAGGTTTTCGGTTGGTTGCCTAGGAAAACCAACTGGATTTTTGATTGTGAGCTCGGAAAACAATCAGGCTGTAATATGTTGGGTTATAGTAAAATCTCAAGCTAGGCTTTGAGAGTGGATGTAGGTACTGGAAGTGCACCGAAACACTATAAATTCTGGTGTTTGTGTGCAGTTTATCTCTCTTCTTCCACTGCATATTTCTAACTGCTTTCCTCAACTTATTCACTGATTTATTTGTGCAACTTTAATTCCACTCCTAAGTCTACATGTTGCTAGAAGATAACTGTAACTCATTCACTTCACACTATTAATTTTAAAAGACTCAATTCACCCCCCCGGGGCTGCACCTCTGGGCATCAAGCTCCGATGAAGAAAATGATAATGAGCTTGCTAATCTTTGCTTCATGGCAAAAGAAGATAATGAGGTATGTAATTCTATTAATAATAATTTCTCATATGATGAATTGCAAAATGTTTTTAAAGAATTGGTTGAATAATTTAGAAAACTTGGTAAAAAATGTTTCTCTTAAAAATGAAGTTTTGAAAAATGAGAATGAGGTTTTGGAAAAGAAAGTCAAAGAACTATCTTCAAAGTTAGAAACTTCATCTTCAAATAATCTAAAGCATGAACATAAATCTTTAAAAATAAAAGTTCAAGATTTAACCTCTACACTTTCTAAATTTGTGCAAGGAAAAGAAAACTTGAATACTTTATTTGAAAGACAAAGATGTACTTTTAATAAGATCAGAAATGGGTATGATTATTCTCAAAAGCAAAAGTTTTATGAAAGCTTATTTGTTAAGGCAACTTCTTCAAGTTATTATTGTATGAAGAATGGTCATATATCTTATTCATGTCATATGAAGTAATACTTATGTTGGAACGAAAAAGGTTTGGGTTCCTAATAACCTTATGAATGTTGGAACCAAAAATATTTGGGTTCCAAAGTAACTTGTATAATTTTTAGAACTAACCTTTTTGGACCTAAGAGAGTTTGGGTATCAAATTTCAATTAATACTTTTAATTTTTGTAGATATGTTTAAAATCTCAATGAGAGGTTAATCAATTTGAAAGAAATCAAGTTTGGATACTAATACCTAGACCTAATGATCATTCCATAATTAGTACTCAATAGTGCTGAGTGATTGTTGATCCCCTATTTAATTTTGATGAGCCCAAAATACTTAAGTATATTTCATATTGTACTAATGAATTCAAATGAGTGTTTCAGATAAAATATTTTTAAATTTGAAAAAATACCTTAGAAAATGGTTCAAGGATTTTAAGTTGAGTTTTACTCATGTTTGGTACCATTTAAGTCTTTGACTTGCACTCGAGTCGACTTCCAGAATTCTCGAGTCGACTCTGGCACATGGTTACTGTCTGGCACTTCCTCGAGCCAACTCCCAAATGAGGTGAGTCGACTCTTACAAGAATGACAGAGAGCAGTTTTTCAAGAGTGCAGAGCGCGAGTCGACTCCAACTGTGCATGAGTCGATTTTTATAGAAAGAACAAAGAGCTGATTTTTAAGTCGTAGAGCGCAAGTCGACTCCAACTATTCACGAGCCGACTCTTACAGAAAAATCAGAGAACAAGTTTTCAAGGCACAGTACTCGAGTCGACTCTAACTGTTCACAAGCCGACTCATACAGAAAAATACAGAGAACAAGTTTTTAAGCTATAGTGAGCAAGTCGACTTCCAGAAGTTTCGAGCCGTCGCCCGCAAATTGAAGCTGCAAAGTACTTTCTTCGGCACAGTGGACGAGTCGACTCGAACTGTTCAAGAGTTGACTCTTATATAAAATGACCGAGAACATATTTTCATAGACCAGAATGCAAGCTGACTTCGGAATACTCGAGCCGTCTCCTAGAAAAGAGCTGGTAGTTCACATCTGAAGATGCCGTGCGCGAGTAGACTCCCGACTACTTCGAGCCGACTCTAACAGGATCAACAGAGAGCTTATTTGTAAGAGCCCAAATTCGAGTCGACTCCAAATTTTCACGAGGCAACTTCTGTTTCAGCTGAGCCGACTCCAAGATGGGCAAGTCAACTCCAATCCCAATGAATACTTTATCAGGACGTGTAATTTTGTCAGAACGGCTATTGTCTCCTCTCTAACGGCTAGTTTTTGAGGAGTTAAGCTATAAAAGATGGTTCTAAGTATAAACAAAAAATAGAGAGACATTCCATTGAGAGTATTCAAGTCTATCAACCACCAAAGAAGAGTTAAGAGTTTTTGAAAGCGAAAAGAGGAGTTATTGCATCCCAAGCGATTTCAAGAGCACTCCTTACATTAAAGGCTCATTGAAGTGATCCTCAACTACCAACGCATTCAAGAGAGGATCCAGTAAAGGAGAAGCCAAGTCTTCCATCAGCAAAATCTGTTTGAGGGCTTCTTCCTTTACATTTTGTTTATATTGCTATATCTACTTATTTAGAAGCTTGTAATCTTTAAACTCTATTTCTCTGATATTTGTTACTTGATTCAATCCCCTGATTGAATCAAGGGGTTAAGGGTTGTTTGTGAGCCCGAAAAAATAAACGAGGCGGTTTTAGTCGGTGAGCCAGGAAAAACCAACTAGGTTCGTTGTGATCCTATGAAAACAACAAGTTGGGCTGTGAGAATGTAAAACAACTGGGCTGTAATCTTAAAATTATAGTGAACGCCTAAGGAAAGCTTAGGAAGTGGACGTAGGAGCAAGAGGTTGGCTCCAAACCACTATAAAAATTTTGTGTTTGTGTTGTGATTTTTCTTCCTTTACTTCTCTACTGCTTTCTTGTAGATTGCTTAATAACATTTGCTTAAAATCAAGAAAGCTTTCATAATCCTCAATAGATAAATTTAAAGAATCTAATTTCAATTAGAACCCAATTCACCCCCTCCCTCTTGGGTTGTCTTCTGGGCAACAAGTGGTATCAGGGCAAATGGTCTAATATTGATTGTTGATCCAATCTATTTGAGCAAAAGATTAAATGGCAACTCAATTTGGGTCCACCCTAAGTGAAGGGTAGTCTACCAATAGGCCACCTTTGTACAATGGAACAAACTACACCTATTAGAAGGCTAGAATGAGGATATTCATACAAGCCCAAGATTATGATGTTGAGAGCATAATAATAAATGGACCACACATTCCCACATACATTGTAGATAATATTGCTATTCCTAAGCTTGAAAAAGATTGGGATGATAATGATAGAAAAAGGGCCCAACGAAATGCTAAGGCAATGAACGTACTTTATTGTGCCTTAGATGCAAATGAATTCAATAGGGTTTTGATAAGTGCTGAATAATTTATAATTTAGTTATCTTTCCATAGCACTTATCAATGTTCTTAAACTGATAAATATGTATTTTACCATGAAATTGAATAATTATTGAAATATATTTAAAATATGGTAAGAAGTAAATAATTCTTTTCTTAAACCAGACTCTGAACTTGTCTCTCTCTTGGTTGCGATCTTTCATGAAAACTACAGGAAAACATATAAGGAGGAGATTGTGTTGACCCGATTTGGTAACCTAATGGAGTTGTAATCAAGCTAAGGTTATAATTAAATGGGTTTTGGTCCTGATTAGATTGAAAGTTATAATTAATTATTTTTGTGTGGGGAAAGGTTTGATTAACCTTTTTTATTAAGTCATGGTCTTGTTTTTAGTCTTTTTTATTTTATCTGGTCGAGTTCAGTCTGAAGCAGTTTAGCAAAAATTAAATTTAAATGATATTGGGCTCGAGAACAAGTTCAAGCAAATCAACGATCATGACCGACCTCAAATCCAAAGCCAATTTCCAACCAATCCCATTCCTTTCCCGCGACTACCGTCTGTGGCTCCCCTAAGCAATCCAACGGTTCAGAAATTTTCATCTCCGCATCACGTTTCCAAACTAAGCAAAATAGGGGAGACCTTTGTTTTAAATCCACATATGCCCATTTTCACGTTAAAATAGAGCAAGAAAAAGAACTTTTCTCAAAATTACTGAAATCATTGTTCATATGAACAGTGTTTTGAAATCAATGTTCATATGAACAGTGTTCCAAAATGACACTGTTCATATGAACAGTGTTCCGTGAAAATACTGTTCATATGAACAGTGTTATGAAATTTCACTATTCTTCTTCTTCCTCCCGCAGTGCATCACGGCCGTCCATCTTCCATGGCATCCTCCCGTCGATCCTGCGGCCAGCCTCTCTTCCTAACCGTCCGTGATCAGCGATCCAGTGCATCCAGCAGCACGCCTCCGACCCAGCAATCTCCCAATGCCCATCAAGCCGTGATCGGCTCCTCCCAGCTCCATTCCGTCGATCCCGCGGCCATCTCTGAGGATGATAGTAGTATTTTGATGATTATTACAACAATTAAGGGTATATCTAATTAAATATTACAAGGTAATATGATATATCATTAATAAGTTCATCATTCTCGATACATTAGAAGAATGAGATCAAGATGTATTTCAATAATTAATAATGAGATAAAATTTGCGATAGAAAAGAGATAGTGAATTCTAAATTCTAATTCGTCAAAGTTTCAAGTGAAATGTACTCTTAAGGGACAATAGTAATTTTCATTGATTAGAGTATGAAGCATCGCCATGACATATATACAAAATTGCTTGAAGCATATTTCATTGATTATATGGATGAATCTAACCTTAAGTTGCAGTAAAGTATGAAACAAGTCAACCCCAAGATTGGTGGAGTCGACCACGGCACATCAATAGAACCATTCGGCATACTTCTGCAAAAATGGCACGGATGAACAGTACTTGGGTCGACCCAAGTGAAAGTTGAGTCGACCCAATCCTCAAGCCTCAAGAAAACAAGTCTCTGGAATCCCTAAGAGAGTCGACCCAAATGGAACCTGAGTCGACCGAACCTTGAGTCGACCCCAAATGAACCTGAGTCGACCCAAAAGGCAGTGTCAATTCAAAATCAGTTCTCTGGAAACCCTGAGAGGGTCGACCCAAGTGGAATTTGAGTCGACCCAACTAAACCTTGAGTCGACCCAAAAAGAGTTGAGTCGACCCAAGTGAAGATCGGCTGAAATATAAGATTCTGTGTTTCCTGAGAGGGTCGACCCCAATGTAGCATGAGTCGACCCAAGTGAAAGTTGGGTCGACCCCAGTAAAAGTTGAGCCGACCCAAGCACGGGCAGAAGCATAACGGCTAGTTCTGCAGAAGTACCTTCTATCCTTCCAACAGCAAGCAACGGCTAGTTTTTGAATTCTGATGAATGGGGGTTGTCCAATGGATGAGGAAAACTATTTAAAGTGACACTATTCATCAGAGAAAGTAACCTTTTGCAAAATATCAAAGCTTACACAAGAAAGACAAGTGCGCTAATCTTCTTCATCCAAGTGCTTCATTTAAAGATTCAAAAGAAAGTGGTTGAGCAGATTCAAAGAGACACTAAGAGCTCCATCCACCCTTGAAGAGTGAAGCATTCTTGACAAAGAAGAGAGAAGTCTCATCAAGCGATAACTATATTCTAAACTCTTCTTTGTAGCTTATAATTGTTATATTTGCTCATCTAGGAGCTTCAACTTTCTTTTTTCTTTTGTTAATCACCTTGTAAAGGTTTGTTGGTGAGCCCGCAAAACCAACGGTGTAGGTTTATTGGTGAACCCGTAAAACCAATTATGAAGGTTCGTTGGTGAGCCCGTAAAACTAACATAGGTTTTTGGTGATCCCGAAAAACCAAAGTGTAAAGATTTTTGGATTGTGAGCCCGAAAAACAATCCAACTGTAATCCGTGGGATTATAGTGAATTCCCAAGGGGTCGCTTGGGGAGTGGACGTAGGTGCTTAGGAGAGCACCGAACCACTATACTTCTTGTGTGTTTGTATTGTGCATTAGTTTAATTTCACTCACTAACTAATTGACTAAAGTAAGATAGCAAAAATTTAGAAAAACCAATTCACCCCCCCTCTTAGCTTGTCACCTTGGGCAACAAGTGGTATCAGAGCAAGGTGCTCACATAGTATTTGTTGATCTCACAATCAAGAGACAAAGATCATGACAACCCAAGTAGGATGTTCTATGAGTGAGGGTCAATCCACAAATAGACCTCCTCTATTTAATGGCACTAATTACACATACTGGAAAGCTAGGATGAGGATATTCATTCAAGCTCTAGACTATGAATTGTGATATATTATAACTAGAGGACCTCACTCACCTACAATTAGTATAGAGGGCACAATCATTTCCAAACCAGAAATGGATTGGAATAAGAGTGATAGAAGACTAGCACAACTAAATGCTAAAGCAATTAATGTGCTTTACTGTTCACTAGATGTAAGTGAATTCAATAGAATATCTACATGCATCTCCGCGAAAAAAATTTGGGATAAACTGGAGGTCACACATGAAGGAACTAATCAAGTTAAGGAGTCAAAAATAAACATATTAGTACATAAGTATGAGTTGTTTAAAATGGAATCCACTGAATCCATAACTGAAATGTTTACTCATTTCACGGAAATCATAAATGGGCTAAAGAATTTAGGAAAGTCTTATACTAACTCTGAATTGGTGCGAAAAATTCTCAGGTCTCTACCAAGAGTTTGGGAGGCTAAGGTAACAGCAATTCAGGAAGCAAAGGACCTCAATACACTGCAATTGGAGGAACTTCTAGGATCACTCATGACCCATGAGTTGACCATGAGGCAAAATTCAGAAGATGAGGTCAAGAGAAGAAAGATCATTGCATTAAAGTCTACCACTCCAAAACACGAAACTGAATCGGAAGAATCTGATGATGAGGAGGAATTTGATGAAGAAGGAATGGCTATGCTTGGAAGAAAATTTAGAAAATTTATGAGAGGTAAGAAGAAATTTAATAAAAAGAAGCCCTTCTTCAAAGGTAGCTCAAGCAAAGAAAAGAGTAAGGACAAAGAAAAGGAAAAGGAAACACCAATTTGTTACGAGTGTAACAAGCCCGGGCATTTCAAGATAGATTGTCCGAAATTGAAGTGGATGGCAAGAAAACTTAAGAAGAAGAACTTCATGGCTGAATGAAGTGAAAGTGAGGCATCAAGTTCGGAAGAGGAAGATCAACAAGAGTCGGCACAAATCTGCCATATGGCCAATGACGATGAGGTAGATTCTGAACTTGAATGTGATTTTTAGAACTCATGGAAGAACACAAAAAACTAATCAATAAAAATAAAGTGCTAAAAGATGAAAATCAATCTCTTATCAAAGATAAACTGAAACTATCTAATAACTATGAAACATTAAGTAGGAGATTCACAAATGAAACCAAGAATCTAATTGCTGAAAATGTCAAGTTAAAAGAAGATGCTGAAAAATACAAATCCTTAGTAGACAAGTTTACACTTAGTTCAACCAAATTAAATATGATTCTTGATAGTCAAAAAGCCGTATATGATAAAGCTGGATTAGGATATAAAACAAATAGGAAACAAAAATACTTAAAGAACATATTTGTGAAAGCCAAAAATGAAAATATAACTTATCATTGCTGCAATAAATTAGGACATAAAGCATATGAATGTAACTATAGAAAGTCTAGCAACAAGAAATTGAGTAATAATTATAAGCTTAAATTCCAAAAGGAACATCAAGTACTAATCCTAAAGGATCCAACATAGTTTGGGTACCTAAAGCTTATTCTTGATCTTGATTGCAGGGGTGTCTTGCAGCTAATAAGATGGATAAACGATGGTATCTAGATAGCGGCTGTTCAAGACACATGACAGGTGACGTAGAATAATTTGTCACCTTGGAATCTAAGAAGGGTGGAGTAGTAACCTATGGAGACAATGGAAAATGGTATATCATTGGAAAGGGTAAAATTTTTATTACTCTATCTACCTTTATAGAAAATGTCTTATTAGTTAATGGTTTGAAACATAATCTACTTAGCATAAGTCAATTTTGTGATAAAGGTTTTAAAGTCACATTTGAAGCCTCAGTATGCATAATCACAAATCCTAAAGATAATAGCATTGTACTTATAGGACAAAGGCAAAGAAATATTTACATGGTAGATCTTCATGAATTGGGCAAGAAAAATGGATTATGTTTAATTACTAATGAAGAAAAGAAAAATGAAACAAGTTGGCTTTGGCATCGTAGACTAGGACATGCTAGTATGGACCTAATATCAAAACTAGTCAAAAAGGAATTAATAAAAGATGTGCCAAAATTGATCTTTGAAAAGGACAAAATCTATGGACCATACTCATTAGGAAAGCAAACAAAATCATCTTTCAAATCAAAGAATATAGTATCGACCACTAGGCCATTTGAACTCATACATATGGATCTATTTGGACGCACTAGAACCGCGAGTCTAGGAGGGAAGAAGTATGGACTAGTTATAGTAGATGATTTCTCAAGATATGCATGGGTTTCATTTCTTGCACATAAGAATGAAGCATTTTCAGCATTCTTGAAATATTATAAAAATATCATAAATGAAAAGAAGCTCACCTTAATAGCAATTCGAAGTGATCATGGAACTCAATTTGAAAATCAACACTTTGAAAAATTTTATAATGAGAATGGTATCTCACATCAATTTTCAGCACCTAGAACGCCTCAACAAAATGGGGTTGTTGAAAGGAAAAATAGGACCTTGGCAGAAATGGCACGCACAATGTTGTGCGAGTCAAATCTTCCAAAGTACTTTTGGGCTGAAGCTATAAGTACTGCTTGCCATATCCTAAATCGGGTTTTAATACGACCAATAACCAAGAAAACTCCTTATAAACTTTGGAAGAATAAGAAACCAACTGCTAAATATCTTAGAGTATTTGGATGTAGATGTTTCATTTTAAACAATGGCAAGGAGAATCTAAGTAAATTCGATGCCAAGTCAGATGAAGGTATCTTTTTAGGATACTCTACATCTAGCAGGGCATACAGAGTATTCAACAAAAGAACTCTTGTAGTTGAAAAGTCAGTTAATATAATTTTTGATGAGTCTGATAGTGAGTCTCCTAGGAGAGAAAATATTCTTGATGATGATGCAGGAATTATTGACTTTGAAAAACTGAATCTTGATGACATGCCAAATCAAGAGATGGAAAATGATTGCGTGCCACCACAATCTCAAGACTTGCCAAAGGAATGGAGGTATGCATATGGACACCCTAAAGATTTAATCATTGGTGATCCATCTCAAGGGGTAAGAACTCGATCCTCTCTTAGAAATTTAAATGATTATCTTGCTTTTGTTTTACAATTGGAACCTAAGACTTATGAAGAAGCTGAAAAAGACACCAATTGGATAAATGTTATGCAAGAGGAATTAAATCAATTCAAAAGAAGTAATGTATGGACATTAACTGAAAGACCAAAGCATAACTCTGTAATTAGAACAAAATGGATCTTCAGAAATAAATTAGATGAAAATGGAGTAGTCATAAGAAATAAAGCTAGACTTGTAGCTAAGGGATAAAAATCAAGAAGAAGGGATAGATTTTGAGGAAACATTTGCTCCCGTGGCTAGATTAGAAGCAATTAGATTATTTCTAGCTTTTGCATGTTTCATGGATTTCAAATTGTATCAAATGAATGTGAAAAATGCCTTCTTAAATGGTTTTATAGAGGAAGAAGTATATATAGAGCAACCTCCTGGTTTTGAGAATCATGAATTGCCAAATCATGTGTTTAAATTACATAAGGCATTATATGGATTAAAACAAGCACCTAGGGCTTGGTATGATCGACTAAGCAAATTTCTACTGAATAATGATTTCAGTAGAGGAAATGTAGATAAAACACTTTTTCTCAAAAGGAAAGACAAAAATCTGCTAGTGGTACAAATATATGTAGATGACATAATCTTTGGTGCCACAAATGATAATCTTTGCAAAGAGTTTGCTAATCTAATGCAAGGAGAATTCGAGATGAGTATGATGGGAGAACTAAATTTCTTTCTCGGATTACAAATCAAGCAAACTAAAGAAGGTATCTTCATTCATCAAACTAAGTACACAAAGGAAATATTAAAGAAGTTTGGGAATAAAAATCACAAGGGAATAGGGACCCCAATGAATCCCACTAGTAAGCTAGACAAAGATGAAAAAGGAAAAAGTATAGATATGAAGCTTTACAGAGGTTTAATTGGATCTTTGCTTTACCTTACTGCTAGTAGGCCAGACATAGTGTTTAGTGTGGGAATATGTGCTAGATACCAATCAGATCCTAAGGAGTCACATCTAAGTGCTGTTAAAAGAATCCTTAGATATTTGAGAGGTACTACAAACATAGGATTATGGTACTCGAGAGACTCCTGTCTAGATTTGCTTGCATACTCTGATGCAAATTTTGCTGGATGCAAATTAGATAGGAAGAGCACTAGTGGAACATGTCAATTTTTAGAAAATAACTTAGTATCATGGTTTAGCAAAAAGTAGAATTCAGTTGCATTGTCAACGGCTGAAGCCGAATATATAGCTGCCGGCAGTTGTTGTGCTCAAGTACTATAGCTTAAGTAACAACTAGAGGACTATGGAGTTAAACTAGATAATATTCCTATAAAGTGTGATAATACTAGTGTCATCAACCTTACTAAAAATCCAGTTCAACACTCTAAGGCCAAACACATTGAAATAAGATATCATTTCATTAGAGATCATATGCAAAATGGGAACATATGTATTGAGCATGTTTGTACTGAGAAACAATTAGCTGACATATTCACAAAATCTTTGAGTGAAGATAGATTTTGTATGCTTAGGAGGGAATTAGGCATATGTGATCCTTTTGATTGAGGAGATATAAAAAGGAGCAAGCTGTCTCATGATACTCTCCTCCCATTTCTAAAAACCCATGAAACATTAGTCAAACTAGTCATCTATAAATTCCTTACTCATGTATCATTGTCCCAGTAAGAATTTGTAAGGATTGGAAGAAAGGAAAATTTTTTAAAAGGAAAAAGGAAGAGAAAGAAAAATTTCTGAACTAGAGTCGACCCAACCCAGAATGGGGTCGATCCAAAGTTGAGTCGACCCAAGAAAAATCTAGGGTCGACCCAACGACGGGACCCCACTGTTAAAAGGGGGACCCGTGAGCAATCTAGGGCACTGTTTTCACTTTGTCCTCTTCCAAAAACTCTATTTCCCACTCTCAAATCTCTTCCAATCATCTCCAAACAGTAGAAGGAAGCTTCCCCAAGCCGTTAGATTAAGATCTTGAAGGAATGGGACCCAAGCGAGCCGTGGCTAAGCGATCCGGGAGGGTTTCACGGACAACCCGTGTTGATAGAAATGCTACAGAGTCTTCTACAGTGCCTCCACAAGGTGAGACACGTGTAGAGCCTCCTCCACCTCCCTCCCCTTCAGTCCAACTTGCAAAATATGCGGGGAGACCGGTTACCACGGGAAGAAGGATCCACTCCGAGTTTTTGGATCAAGAAGAATTCCGGTTGGGTGATTGGATCCAAAGGCAAGGATGGGAGTATCTTTGCTCCCTAGATGTGGTGATCTACCCAGTGTTGGTTCGTGAGTTCTATGCCTTCCTGAAAGTTGGAATGGGAGGGCTTATATCTGAAGTCCGAGGAGTAAGGGTTAGGATTTTAGAAGAAAGTTTGAGTGAGTTGCTTCATCTCTCCTGCGAAGGTACAACTCCAGAAAAGCCTGAAAACAAGTTGAGAGCTCTACGGTTGATTCTTGAGAATGATGATTTCGACTATTCCGAAAATGTAATAGCAAGCTCTCTTTCAGCTGAGATGAGGTTGTTGCACAACTTCATAGGTCGGATTTTGTTTCCGAAGAGCGGAAGATTTGATCTCATTTCTGAGCGAGATTTGGTTGTTATGGAGCACATTATTCAGGGCATTCCCCTGAACCTCCCAGCTATGATGCTTAGACAGATGAGGAAGGTCATAAGCAATACAAGAGTCTCCCTGCCATATGGTATGATACTCACTCTGGTCTTCCAACATCATGACATATTTGTAGAGGGTGAGATCTCCAGGCACCTTTTATTCATTGATACTTACACTGCACGGTCACTAATCCGTATGGGTTATGAGAAGGTGAACGGGCAGTGGGTGCGTACAGGAGCAGGGATACATGCACCGGAGGGTGATGCACCAGAGGTTGGAGACCCCATCCCTGAGGCTGAGGAACCTGAGGAGCATCCTACGGCACCTTCAGAGGCTGGCCCCTCGTCATCTGTTCCCACGGGGTGGACAGATGAGTTTTGGAGTAGGATGACTGAGCTTATGTCAGCTCAGGCGAGGACTATCACTGATGGATTGACGAGCCGGTTGGATATTATGACTGCTGAGATTAGCGATGTCAGAGAGGAGGTCGGAGCATTATGGAGAGAGAGAGAGGCTCATGGTCCATCTGTGCCCCGAGCAGCTGAGTCAGAGGTCTCGGCACAGAGTCATCCAGCTCAGCGAGGTCCACGCCAGACACAGTCCCATCAGGCTCGACCTCCCCTCGCCACTTATGCTAGGAGGATGAGGACTAGATCACAGCCATTAGATACCCCCTAGGCTGATGTTAGCATTATGTTCAGTGCCTAGGATCTATCTAGTTCTCATATGTATTTTGTGTTGATCATGTACTTTGCATTTTGTGTTGATCATGTACTTTGTTGATCATATGTACTTTGGTTTGATTGAAAAATATTGTATTTTTGGCGTTAATGTACTACAATGTTTCATTTTGATCAGTAAAATCTCACTGTTTATTATTTTCTATGTCTACTTATCAATTGCCATGTACCTATTTGATGATGACAAAAAGGAGGAGAAGTAAAGAAAGAAAGAAGTAGCAATAAGTTGACAAACAAGGTTGAAAATTATAATAGGAAAGACTATACATTTAAGGGGGAGCAATATGTAACAATGAAAATGTTAAAGTCTAAAATTTAAATCAAATTTCAGAATTTGGCACATACCTCTCATACCTCGATACATAATCTGAAACTCTTTCGTTATCTCAAATTTTTGAAGTTTCAGCTTTAACCAAATATAAAAGAAAGGGGGAGAAAATCAAAAGTTTAAATTGGCAACATTTGGATGAAATAGGGGGAGACTTCACTCTCATATTTGAAAAGCTGAAATTCAGCAACTTGAGCCCTTCTAAAACTAATTTTAAGATAAGTATCATTTGCTCATACTCAATACTTTGTAATCATCAAAAAGGGGGAGATTGAGGATGATAGTAGTATTTTGATGATTATTACAACAATTAAGGGTATATCTAATTAAATATTACAAGGTAATATGATATATCATTAATAAGTTCATCATTCTCGATACATTAGAAGAATGAGATCAAGATTTATTTCAATAATTAATAATGAGATAAAATTTGCGATAGAAAAGAGATAGTGAATTCTAAATTCTAATTCGTCAAAGTTTCAAGTGAAATGTACTCTTAAGGGACAATAGTAATTTTCATTAATTAGAGTATGAAGCATCGCCATGACATACATACAAAATTGCTTGAAGCATATTTCATTGATTATATAGATGAATCTAACCTTAAGTTGCAGTAAAGTGTGAAACAAGTCAACCCCAAGATTGGTGGAGTCGACCACGGCACATCAATAGAACCATCCGGCACACTTCTGCAAAAATGGCACGGATGAACAGTACTTGGATCGACCCAAGTGAAAGTTGAGTCGACCCAATCCTCAAGCCTCAAGAAAACAAGTCTCTAGAATCCCTGAGAGGGTCGACCCAAATGGAACCTGAGTCGACCGAACCTTGAGTCGACCCCAAATGAACTTGAGTCGACCCAAAAGGCAGTGTCAATTCAAAATCAGTTCTCTGGAAACCCTAAGAGGGTCGACCCAAGTGGAATTTGAGTCGACCCAACTAACCTTGAGTCGACCGAAAAAGAGTTGAGTCGACCCAAGTGAAGATCGGCTGAAATATAAGGTTCTGTGTTTCCTGAGAGGGTCGACCCCAATGTAGCATGAGTCGATCCAAGTGAAAGTTGGGTCGACCCCAGTAAAAGTTGAGTCGACTCAAGCACGGGCAGAAGCATAACGGCTAGTTCTGCAGAAGTACCTTCTGTCCTTCCAATAGCAAGCAACGGCTAGTTTTTGAATTCTGACGAATGGGGGTTGTCCAATGGATGAGGAAAACTATTTAAAGTGACACTATTCATTAGAGAAAGTAACCTTTTGCAAAATATCAAAGCTTACACAAGAAAGACAAGTGCCCTAATCTTCTTCATCCAAGTGCTTCATTCAAAGATTCAAAAGGAAGTATGGTTGAGCAGATTCAGAGAGACACTAAGAGCTCCATCCACCCTTGAAGAGTGAAGCATTCTTGACAAAGAAGAGAGAAGTCTCATCAAGCGATAACTATATTCTAAATTCTTCTTTGTAGCTTATAATTGTTATATTTGCTCATCTAGGAGCTTCAACTTTCTTCTTTCTTTTGTTAATCACCTTGTAAAGGTTTGTTGGTGAGCCCGTAAAACCAACGGTGTAGGTTTATTGGTAAACCCATAAAATCAATTGTGAAGGTTCGTTGATGAGCCCGTACAACCAACATAGGTTTTTGGTGATCCCGAAAAACCAAAGTGTAAAGGTTTTCAGATTGTGAGCCCGAAAAACAATCCAACTGTAATCCGTGGGATTATAGTGAATTCCCAAGGGGTCGCTTGGGGAGTGGACATAGGTGCTTAGGAGAGCACCGAACCACTATACTTCTTGTGTGTTTGTATTGTGCATTAGTTTAATTTCACTCACTAACTAATTGACTAAAGTAAGATAGCAAAAATTTAGAAAAACCAATTCACCCCCCCCCCCCTCTTGGCTTGTCACCTTGGGCAACAATCTCATCTTCTTCCGTCCGCACGTCAACCTCTCGTTGATCCAGCGACCAGCTCCATTGATCTGGCCATCTGCAATCAATCCGGCGCTCCATGGATCACGCCTTCCTCCCGAGATCCAACCATTCTCCCACGGATTGACGCCCTTCATCCTCTTCGTCCGCGATTTGCCCTCCAGCATCACGCCCCAGAATCAGTAGCTCGTGATCCATTCTCCCTTCCCAAATGAGCACCCCGGACGAATATAAGGAGGAGGGTGGCCATCGGTTGAGGGGAGAAAAGAGAGGGAGGGAGAGCTCGGTTCACAGGAAGAACAGAGCATGCTCTATTTTGTAGAGAAAGGGAAATTAAAAAAAAGAAAAAAATAGAGGGAGGCTGGGAGCGGATCAAGTAGTGAAAGAAAAAGGGGGAAGGACTTGAGGCGGATGGCGTGGAGCATCTCAGCAAGCCGATCAAAGTCGCCGAGCATCATGAGTGGCTGAACCCTGGTTTAGGGGTTTGATGAAGCCGTGGATGAGTATTTATGTTGCATTTCTTTGATTTTTAGCGTTGTAAAATAGTTGCATTCTTAATGAAATTATGATCTTGAAATGTTTTGTTTAATTTGTGTAAGATGTTTATCTTGTAGAAAGCCTTTGCATGAATTAATCTAGTTTATCGAAATCGAATCCAATACCTGTGGTTTGGAAGAGATTGTTAGAAATATTCGAGCTGGGACCAAAACATTAGAATCTCCCCACCTCCTGAGATGGCTGAAGAACAACCTAAACTCCTGAGAGAGTACTTTACTCCCACCATTTACACTTTCCCATCTTGCATTCGATTACCTGAAGTAGCAGCTGTACAATATGAAATAAAGTCTAGTGTGATCCAAATGCTCCCATCCTTTTATGGGCTCACCAACGAAGACCCATATAAACACTTAGATGAATTCCTTGAGATTTGCACCACTGTCAAGATTCAGAACTTCACTGATGATGCTCTAAAACTTAGATTATTCCCCTTCTTCCTTAAAGATAGAGCCAAGCAATGGTTGAATTCTTTAGAAACTGATTCAATTCGTTCCTATTATCAGATGCAACAAGAATTTCTTAAAAAATACTTTTCCATAGGAAGAACGAACCAGTTTAGACGTGCCATCATGAGCTTCTTCCAAACTGAGGAAGAAGAATTTCATGAAACTTGGGAGAGATTTCGGAACCTAATCCGTAAATGCCCACATCATCAAATACCTAAATGGCAGCTAGTGCAATATTTCTATGATGGATTGACTGAACGAAACCATCAGATGATTGATGCTGCATGTGGGGAGACTTTTATGCTTCAAAAAGAGCATGAAGCATGGCAAATATTTAAAAATCTCAATGAAAACTCCCTCCACCATGCTTCCTGTTCTCGTCAAGCACCCCTAAGTTTCCAAAGAAAAGGGACCATTTGTGAAATAAGTCATTCTATGGACCTGTCTAGCAAGGTAGATACATTGTCCCATAAGATTGACCAACTGATGATAGGAGGACATATCGTTAGCTCTTTCCAAGCACAAGTGTGTGCTATCTGCTCTAGCCCATCGCATCCTATTCATGAGTGCCCCTCAGCACCCCAATTTTCTGAACTCGTGCAAGAACACATCAATGCTGCTCAAACACAGCCCAGACCAGGTAATAACCCATTTTTCAATACATATAACCCAGGATGGCGGAATCATCCAAATTTTTCTTGAAGGCAGCAAGCTTCAAATACTGCCCAACCCTACTCCCAAAAATAGAATTTTCATCTCTACCATCCCTCAACTCAATTTCAACATCCTCCTCCTCCAACCCAAAGAAATACAGCCTTCGAGGAGAAAGTGTTGACTGCCCTTCAAGGTTTGGAGGCAAACACACAACTATTGCACTCTCACATGCAATCAATTGCTAAGCTAGAATTCCAAATGGGTCAACTAGTTAATGCATTAAACAAGCGAGAGGAAGGAAAGCTTCCAAGTCAACCAATGAGTAATCCAAGGGAATAATACGTGGCTCAAGAAACTCGACTAAATCATGAGCAAGCTAATGCTTTGACTACCCTTAGGAGTGGACGTGTAATAGATAATAAGGTTGGGGAGGGTAACAACAAGGAAGGTGAAGAAGAGAAGAGGAATGTATCACATGAAAACCCAAAACCTTCTTCAACTAGTCCACCATTTGCCACAACCCACATTCCAAAGGCCCCATTTCCTGAAGCACTTAATGCACCCACTTTCTTTGGCAAGAAGAAAACTTCATTAGAAGAGATGATGGAGGTTTTCAAACAAGTTAAAATCAACCTCCCACTCCTTGATGCCACCAAACAAGTTTCCTCCTATGCCAAATTTTTCAAAAGCGAAAATCTAGGACACATGTGCCTAAAAATGTCCTCCTAACTAAGCAGGTAAGTTCCATTCTCCAACACAACACCCCTTCAAAATTCAAAGATCCTGGCGCTCCCACTATTTCCTATGTCATAGGGGATAACTCCATTGACCGAGTACTCTTAGATCTAGGGGCAAGTGTAAATCTTCTACCCTATTCAGTCTATGAGAAATTTGGGTTAGGTGAATTAAAACCCACCTCGGTGTCCTTACAATTGGCTGATCGATCTGTGAAGATACCACGGGGGATGATTGAAGATGTTCTTGTCAAGGTAGACAAATTCTATTTTTCAGTAGATTTTATCGTCCTTGATATGGAACATGTGCCCAACCTAAAAAAACAAATTTTTGTGATTCTTGGTCGTCCCTTTTTAACAACACCCAATGCATGTATCAACTGTAAAACTGGGGCAATGGACATATCATTTGGGAACATGAAAATTAAGTTGAATGTGTTTCATGCCGCTGACCAACATGTGAGGGAAGACGAGTGTTGCCTGATTGACGAAATGGATGATCTTGTAGAGGAAGCCCTTCCCTATATCTTAGCGGATGACCCCGTAGAGGCATGCTTGGCCCATTTCGACATTAACAACTTTGATATAGACAAGGCCATAGAAGAAATCAACATCTTACTTGACAATCAATCTCCCATGAGTTTCCTTTCTTGGAAGATCCGACCTGAACCTCTTCCCTCCATTGCTAGCGCACCACTTTGTCCTTCCATTGATTCTCCACCTAAACTTGAGTTGAAACCACTTCCGACCTTAAGTATGCTTTTCTAGGACCAGAAGATACTCTCCCTGTAATCATCGCGGTCAACTTATCTACTAAACAGGAGAGTAAACTTTTAAGGGTGCTAAAAGAGAATAAACATGCCATAGGATGGTCTGTAGCCGATTTGAAAGGGGTTGACCCCTCCGTTTGCATGCATCGAATTCACCTCGAAGATGATGCAAAGCCCAACCGAGAAATGCAAAGAAGACTCAATCCTAACATGAAGGAGGTAGTCAAGAAAGAAGTGGTGAAGTTATTAGATGCCGGAATCATTTACCCAATTTCTGATAGTAAGTGGATAAGTCCGACATAAGTGGTGCCAAAAAAATCAGGTATCACTGTGGTTGAAAATACGAAAGGAGAATTGATACAAATACGCACAACCACGGGTTGGCGCGTGTGCATTGACTACAGAAAACTCAACTCAATGACTAGGAAGGACCATTTTCCTCTACCTTTCATAGATCAAATTTTGGAACGGTTGGCTGGTCAAGATTTCTACTGCTTCTTAGATGGTTATTCTGGGTATAATCAAGTACTTGACTACCCGGATGATCAAGAGAAAACCACCTTTACCTGTCCATTTGGGACATTTGCATATAGGAGGATGCCTTTTGGACTATGCAATGCACCCGCGACTTTTCAACGATGTATGATGGCCATTTTTTCAGATATGGTGGAAAACTTTCTAGAAGTGTTCATTGATGATTTCTCAGTTTTTGGCCTATCTTTTGACAATTGTCTGGATAATTTAACCTTAGTTCTGAAAAGATGTAAGGAGACCAACCTAGTATTAAGTTGGGAAAAGAGCTATTTCATGGTTCAAGAAGGCATAGTCTTGGGACACGTCGTGTCCAAGAGGGGTATTGAAGTAGATAAAGCCAAAGTCGATCTTATTTCCAATCTCCCTTCACCCAAAACTGTGAAACAAGTCCGTTCATTCCTTGGCCATGCTGGTTTCTACCGTCGCTTCATTCAGGATTTCAGTAAGATTTCCAAACCCTTGTGCAATCTTCTTGCCAAGGACACTCCCTTTGTCTTTAATGAAGCATGCGAGGAAGCATTTTAAAAATCTTCGCTCGAAATTGACCACTGCACCTATCATACGGCCTCCTAATTGGACCCTTCCATTTGAACTAATGTGTGACGCATCCGACTATGCCATTGGGGCAGTTTTAGGGCAATGGCTAGATAAAGTACCTCATGTCATCTACTACGCTAGTAAAGCACTCTTAGATGCACAATTGAACTACACCACCACTGAGAAAGAGTTACTAGATGTAGTATTCGCGCTAGACAAGTTTCGATCTTACCTTTTAGGATTCAAGGTTACCGTATTCACTGATCATGCTGCCCTTCGACACCTTCTTGCAAAGAAAGACACCAAACCCCGTCTGATTCGATGAATTCTTTTACTACAAGAATTTGACCTAGAAATTTGTGACAAGAAAGGAATTGCAAATGTCGTAGCGGACCACTTATCTAGGATTCTTCTTGAGCCCTCTCAAAATACCTCACCCTTACACGATTTTTTTTCAGATGAACAATTATTTGAGGTACAAGAAACAAAAATGCCATGGTTTGCAAACATAGTGAATTACCTTGCCATAGGACGAATTTCTGATGATTGATCAACTCAAGACAAGAACCGATTCTTTTCACAAGTGAAGTTCTATTATTGGGATGATCCCGATCTATTCAAGTATTGTCCCGATCAAGTAATCCGTTGATGTGTCTCCGAATGCGAATTTCAAAGTATTCTTTCATTCTGCCATTCACAAGCTTGTGGGGGACATTTTGGGGGTAGAAAAACTGCAGCAAAAGTTTTACAAAGTAGATTTTATTGGCTCACACTTTTCAAAGATGCCCATAACTTTTACCAAACTTGTGAACGGTGCCAACAGATGGATACCATCTCCCGTAGAGATATGATGCCTCTCAATCCTATTTTAATTGTAGAAATCTTTGATGTCTGGGGTATTGACTTTATGGGCCCTTTTCCACCATCTTTTGGTTTCGAATACATTCTGGTAGGGGTTGATTATGTCTCAAAATGGGTAGAAGCTGTCGCCACTAAAACTAATGACCACAAGGTTGTGGTTAAATTTTTACATGAAAATATCTTTTGTCGTTTTGGCACACCCCGAGCCATCATCAGTGATGGGGGATCTCATTTTTGCAACTGGTCTTTCGAGGCTTTGGCTCGCAAATATAACATCACCCACAAAGTTGCTACCCCATACCATCCCCAAACGAGTGGACAAGTCGAGGTGTCCAATAGGGAGTTAAAACACATCTTAGAGAAAACAGTACGTCCCGATAGGAAAGATTGGTCTCAAAGGATAAATGATGCTCTCTGGGCCTACCATACTGCCTACAAAACTTCTATTGGCATGTCTCCCTACCGATTAGTTTTTAGAAAAGCTTGTCACTTACCGGTAGAACTTGAACATAGAGCTTTCTGAGCTATCAAAAAATTTAACTTAGACATGGCAGCAGCTGGTCCTACCGAAAATTCCAACTAAGTAAACTTGAAGAGGTGCGCAATGAGGCCTATGAAAACGTTAAAATTTATAAAGCAAGGACTAAGGCTTTTCATGATAAAACCATTAACCGTAAGTCCTTTGAACCTGGTCAAAAGGTTTGGCTATTCAATTCCAAGTTGCGACTCTTCCCGGGTAAACTTCGCTCTAGGTGGGATGGACCATTCCTAGTGAAAAAGGTTTCTCCTTATGGTGTAGTAGAGATCCAACACCTCAATGGTGGACATGTTTTCAAAATCAATGGCCAAAGGTTAAAATCTTATGTGGACTGTGTTGCCGACGGGCAATTGATCGAAGCCCTTAATTTGACGAACCCTATTTACCAAAATAATTAAGGATGCACTGTGTCTGGCTGAAGACAATAAACTTAGTGCTTGTTGGGAGGCAACCCAATTCTCTTAGATTTCTTTAACATTGAGGACAATGTTAGATTTAGGTTTGGAGATATTTTTAAGTATTTTTAAGCATTTTTGTTTTGTTTGCATCTCTTGCATTCGTTTTCGCTTCACAATGTCAGGTTTAGGTGTGGGGGTCTTCACATGATTTATTTAAAATATATATATATATATATATAAACACACAAGATATATAAAATCTAAAAAGACCAATGATTAGTCGGAAGTAATACAAATTTAAGTTCTTTTTATTAAGTCTCTCTTAGTGAGTTGTAAGCTAATTAATACTTTAGAATTTCACTACACACTGGCCGACCCTTCTAAGATCTAGGCTCAACATTATGTTGAGAGT
Source organism: Phoenix dactylifera (assembly GCF_051530095.1). Lineage (NCBI taxonomy): Eukaryota > Viridiplantae > Streptophyta > Magnoliopsida > Arecales > Arecaceae > Phoenix > Phoenix dactylifera. The sequence continues at coordinate 9,152,473 of NC_143203.1, forward strand.
ATGGTAGCAACCTTGGACCCTGATGAATCATACTTATCTAATCCAAAAAAAAATCATCAATAAAAATGGATTTAGTCAGGAACATCGAAAAGGGCTACCTATTGTCAAAGATCAAGTGGGCTTGTGATAAGGACTCCGAGCATAAGTCCGTAGGGGAGTCTTGATGCCCGATACCTTATGCCAACTGGTGTGAGAGTTGTCGACTGATTGCTCGTTACACGGAGAAATCACCACAAGAGTAAAAGTGCACAATTTATATATCTAAAAAAAAAACTCTGTATTGACCTTGAAAAAGACAATAGTGTGAAAGTCGTCGTTGTAAAAATTCGAGTAAACTGTAATATTACAGATAAAGCCCGTGAGGTACTAAAGTAAACATCCACAACTCTCGAAATCCTACAGATAAGATGATTTTGAATCAGTGAGTAGGTCCCTTCGACCAATCCTTGGAAACTACTGGTCTTAGCAATATTTTGAAAATCCGAACCCTTAGCTTGTGTACGGTCCAGATTTCACCGAGCACTCCAGTATAAATAAGTCTTACAACTTCCTAAATGGAAACTTAATGACTTGCCCTACAAGCCAATCGCAATATGTATTGCGAAGGGTTTTTCTTTTGATTTGTCCAAATCATATACATGACATTTAAATATGAATAAAGGCATTGTGTTTTATCATATGCCGTTGATTATATTTGTGATAAACTCCTTAGATTAAGGCAATGGTTTTGAGGATATGATGAGATCATACTAGTGAGACCTAAAACCCTAAAATCCTAATCTTAAATATTTTCAGTCATTGGTACATTGAGTCGAGGATCAATGATTACCGGAAAGACTGGCACGTCCTATGTATGCTCGATGCAGAGGGTGATTGATCTCACAATCATTTGCTTGGAGACACTAATACAAAGATGTGGGTGCTCATTAGAAGAATGAGTTCACTGAATTGACCTACAAAAAGAAATCTTATGAAGTCTTACTTACATGTCAAAAGATGATTCTCTTAGTGGAAGTTGTGCAACTGATCCTATGACCTGAGATCACCGTGGTATCTTGTGCACATGAACCCATATTTTGGTTTACACTCATTCATGATAATAAGTTGTGTACGAGGTCTTCTGGATATGGTGAATTATGTACGAAGATTATGAGTAGATCAACAAGGAATTAATCACTTCTAGTAAGAGAAGATAGCATCCTATTTATTCTAATCATATGATAATTCAGAAAGCCTTTGATCAAAGCAGAATGAAAATTAGAAAGAATTTTTAATATTTCATTATTTGAATTATCATTAAAAGATTGAGAAAAATATGAATATAAAATTGAGTTTGACATATATTAATGCTCATATACATATTTGGGATGCAGTTTGATTAAAGGATTGAATTGCACGGTAACTTGCCACTGAAGGGTATTTTTGGTATTTCCACCAAATTCCATATTTTCTGGATAGACATGACACGTTGCTAGACATCAATCTTGTCTTATAGGTTTGATCGAATTAAAGAGTTTAATTCGATCACCAATTAGAAAGGATTATAATTGTTAAGTTCGGGTTTGCGCAGTTTAGACTTAAATCGATTAGAAGATATCTAATCAAGTTGGGTCAACTCGCACTCACACCTATTGCTGGCTAAGTATGGAACCCAATGGGTCACACACAAGAAAACTTATCAAAGGTCTAATTGGATTAGATCATGTTTGCAAGATAAACATCCTAGCAGGTGTTGCAAACCTTAGCTCCTGATTCGAATTGGATTCGAATCTGATTCTTAATTGATCTAATTTGATTAGATCATATTCTAATATGGGTTAGCCAAGAGTTGGCACCTAATTAGCTTGGTTTGAGTCTAATTGGATTAGATTTGATAAATCATTTAATTTTGACCGTTGGATCAACATTGGATGAAGAGAAAGGATCAAATGGATGGCGCCATGGATTGGAGCCATTGGATCTTCATCATGAGATGATGGATGATTAAGATAATGGCATGATGGACTTGTGATATTGACTTAGTCAACATTAGATGGCATGAGAGAGAAGGGAATACGGTGAATGTAGAATGGCGCCTCATGAAGAGGCGCCCCTTGGATTGGATAAAGATGAAACGTCATCTTATCCTAACTACTTTTCCCTTCAACCGCATCATTCTCTCTCTCCTTCTTTCTTATGGCGCCACCAATAAGGGCCTTTAGATCATCTTCTAGCCTTGATCAATGGTTGAGAATGCTCCCTATTTTTCATGCATGAGAAGAAATGAAGAGAGGCATGAGTACGGCGCATTTCATGAAGAGGTGCTTAGGGAATGGATAAGGATGAAGCGCCATATCATAAGCACTTCATCTTATCATAACTACTTTTGATATGCCCTCTCATCAAATGACACCTCCCTTGATCTCACGCCCCTCTTCATGCATGAATGGATGGCTACAATGCATCCGTACGCCATCTATAAATAAGATGCCTTCCCGGTGAGTTTATTCCATCGGAAATCAATCCAACTCTCTCTCTCTCATATCCCTTCTTTCTTACATTAGTTTCCTTCTTTCTAGGATTGTTTCTAGGATGTCCTAATCCAAGACAAGGTGGTCTTCTTTAGGACAAAAGAATTAGAAGTGATTTTAGAAGGTTAAAGAAAAATAGAAAGGAAGGAAAGCAAGCCATTAGAGTTCTTTAGAAGAATTCTGCATTAAGGATCAAAGTCTTTGGAGCTTAAGACTTGAATTAAGTTTTCGTGTGGATCAACATTGGAGGGTGAACATTTGGGTACCTAGTAGAAATTCTGCACATTGGATTAGCGTTAAAGGTATTCTTCTATTTCTGCATTTATATTATATTATTTGATTGCTTCTATTAAGGTGATCTAGGCTTATAAGAGTTTAATGTTAGGGGACTTTATTAAAAAAATTTTAAAATTCCTAGCTTCTGCTGCCCATTATAACATGCTAGAACCCTTCAACTTCAACTTAGATTACATACTAACTTAGAATTTGGGCTGACTTAGCAAATAAAACCGTGTGTGCTTTGAAATTCTTATCATTTATGTATCTTAAATTAGATAATAATAATAATAATAATAATAATAATAATAATAATAATAAAAAGAAGACTTATTTTAATATTGAAGTTTGTGGGTATCTTTACTGAAAACCCTCACGAGACTATAACTCGTTCACTAGGGTAACCTAGGGGTTTAAAGCCTCGTTGCATATGGTAAATGCAATCGCGATGCCTACGAAAGTGAGTTAGAATTTTTCTTTTCTAGTTTTATTTTGCTCGAGGACTAGCAAAACATAAGTTTGGGGGTGTGATAAGTGCTAAATAATTTATAATTTAGTTATCTTTCCATAGCACTTATCAATGTTCTTAAACTGATAAATACGTATTTTACCATGAAATTGAATAATCATTAAAATAAATTTAAAATATGGTAAGAAGTAAATAATTCTTTTCTTAAACCAGACTCTGAACTTGTCTCTCTCTTGGTTGCGATCTTTCATGAAAACTATAGGAAAACATATAAGGAGAAGATTGTGTTGACCCGGTTTGGTAACCTGATGGAGTTGTAATCAAGCTAAGGTTATAATTAAATGGATTTTGGTCCTGATTAGATTGAAAGTTATAATTAATTATTTTTGTATGGGGAAAAGATTTGATTAACCCTTTTTATTAAGTCATTGTCTTGTTTTTAGTCTTGTTTATTTTATCTGGTCGAGTTCGGTCTGAAGCAGTTTAGCAAGAATTAAATTTAAATGACATTGGGCTCGAGAACAAGTTCAAGCAAATCAACGATCATGACCCACCTCAAATCCAAAGCTAATTCCCAACCAATCCCATTCCTTTTCCGAGACTACTGTCCATGGCTCCCCCAAGAATCCAATGATTCAGAAATTTCCATCTCCGCATCACGTTTCCAAACTAAGCGAAATAGGGGAGACCTTAGTTTTAAATCCACATATGCCCATTTTCACGTCAAAATAGAGCAAGAAAAAAAACATTTTCCAAAATTACTGAAATCACTATTCATATGAATTCCGAAATGACACTGTTCATATGAACAGTGTTACGAAATTTCACTGTTTTTCTTCTTCCTCCCGCAGTGCATCACGGTCGTCCATCTTCCACGACGTCCTCCCGTCGATCCCGCGGTCAGCCTCTCTTCCCAGCCGTCTGTGATCAGCGATCCAGTGCATCCAGCAGAATGCATCCGACCCAGCAATCTCCCAACGCCCATCAAGCCGTGATCGGCTCCTCCCAGCTCCATTCCGTCGATCCCGCGGCCATCTCATCTTCTTCTGTCCGTACGTCAACCTCCCGTCGATCCAGCGGCCAGCTCCATTGATCCGGCCATCTGCAATCAATCCGGCGCTCCACGGATCACGCCTTCCTCCCGAGATCCAGCCATTCTCCCACGGATTGACGCCCTTCATCCTCTTCGTTCGTGATCTGCCCTCCAGCATCACGCCCCAGAATCAGCAGCCCGTGATCCATTCTCCCTTCCCGAATGAGCACCTCGGACGAATATAAGGAGGAGGGTGGCCATCGGCTGAGGGGAGAAGAGAGAGGGAGGGAGAGCTCGGTTCACAGGAAGAATAGAGCATGCTCTATTTTGTAGAGAAAGGGAAATAAAAAAAAAAGAAAAAAATAGAGGGAGGCTAGGAGCGGATCAAGTAGTGAAAGAAAAAGGGGGAAGGACTTGAGCCGGATGGCGTGGAGCATCTCAGCAAGCCGATCAAAGTCGCCGAGCATCATGAGTGGCTGAACCCTGGTTTAGGGGTTTGATGAAGCCGTGGATGAGTATTTATGTTGTTGCATTTCTTTAATTTTTAGCATTGTAAGATAGTTGCATATTTAATGAAATTATGATCTTGAAATGTCTTGTTTAATTTGTGTAAGATGTTTATCTTGTAGAAAGCCTTTGCATGAATTAATCTAGTTTATCGAAATCGAATCCAATACCTGTGGTTTGGAAGAGATTGTTATGCAACTACAAGATTTATCTTTGAAAAATTAATCATCAGATGAATCATGCTAAATAGGGCAGATCATGCCTATCCTTAGAGAAGATGGTTTGTACCAGGCTTAGATGACTCATACTGTAGGTTAGATTTCAACTTTTTGTATGATTGCTTTAACTTGTAGTTAAGAGCCATCAGATCATACACGCATCTAAGTCATTGAAAACATCACACAGACGAATCCATCGGTGGATTCTAGCCCTAAACACCTCTCTCCATAGATAATTCATACTACTACATCCACATTAATTCTTAGTTTTTATCATTTACTCTAGCTTATGCCCTTTGAAGTAATTATTTAATTAGAAAAAATAACTTGTCTCCAATCCCTGTGGACCGACACTCGTAATCACTATCTTACAGGATACGTGCTATTACGTGGTTTATTGTTGAAATTGAAAGAACCGATCAGGTTTCCATTTGTATTTCTGCAAAGAAAATATGCGATAGACTTGAGGTTACCCATGAGGGTGCCAACCAAATGAAAGAATCTAAAATCAACATGCGTATACATAAATATAAACTGTTTAAAATGAAACCATCTGAAACCATCACATGCATGTTCACAAGATTCACTGATATCATTAATGGCTTAAAAAGCCTTGAAAAAACTTATTCTAATAGTGATCTATTAGAAGTATGCCCTAAAAGCCAATTTGGCAGATGCATTATTTTGTTTTGGGACATAAATTTGTACTTGATCTAATTATGAATTTATTAATTTGGGCATTATTTTTATTCATGTTCTTATGTGTCCATGAATCATCCAAGAAATTAATAAGATGATGATGCATATGGTCAAGAATTGAGAATTTGAGGCATGTATCATTGGTGACTAATTTTTGAATTATTTCTGATCGATGGATCATCACGAGGACGATGATCGATTCACTGAGATTAGTACACAGACTACTTTCTTTGATGGACGAGTCTTGAGTCTACGGTGTGGGGACACTGGAGTAATTGTGCAAGTGCTTCTTGGAGAACAAGAGTACTGAGCGTGACCATAGCAAGTAGTCACTTGGATGTCTATCAACTCGTCGATGACTTATTTGATGCTGCCGTTGTATGACTGGTCCTTTGACCTGTGATGCCTCAGCTATTCACAGTGAGGTTGCTACAGTTTGCCGAGCACATAAACATGGTGCAGATTGGTTGCAATAGATTTATTGTAGGAATAGGAGGTGCATCTAGATGAAATCTATCGACCTTGATAGATTAGAAGAGATCCTATGTGATTTATGAGACTGAGTTCATAAATCCTTGGCCAAGGTAGTTTTTTGAAAAAAGAGTTTTCCAATCTCGAACTAGAGTTGAATAAATTTTGATATATGACAGATGATGGGGTTTGACGAGTTATCCATAACCTCCATCCTGTCGTGATCCACGATATAGAGATTGTATCATACGCTAACTGCACCTAGAGGTTCATCAATTCCAATCTGTTGAGTAGCCACTACATGCTGCTAGGTGTCACTAGTGGATTGTGAGACTCAAAGGTATTCACTTGATGATCAGTAAACCCGAATGAGAAGAGTTGGAATTGTTTGAATCCATTGAAAGGAGTTTCAATGATATTATGATAGAGATCATAATATATCCACTACCAGACAGAATAGAACCTATGGGGTCACATACAATAGAGGATCTGATCGATCTGATGGTTGGATTGTGATTTGGAATCACAATAGTTTACAATTATAAATTTGATTGATAATTGGTTTAACCAACTAAAAGTTAGTGAGTTGAAAAAGGAATTAATTGCAATTGGATTGCAATTTGATTGAATCAATTGGATTTAATTAATTGGGTTCGATCTTATTTGAAAAGGTTCAAGAGTCCTACTTGGAGTAGGACTCCTAGAGTTCTAATTGGATTAGGACTTCAAATTATTAGAGTCCTACTTGGAGTAGGATTCTTAAAGTTCTAATTGGATTAGGACTAAAATTATATGAGTCCCAATTGGATTAGGACTCATAGAGTTCTAATTAATTATTGGTCTAATAGATGAAGATGACTCCTATTTGGATTAGGATTGAAGAGTTCCATTGAGTCATGATCCAATTGGGTCCTAATCAGATTAGGACTCCAAGAGTCATAATTGATTTAATCTTATGGATAAGGATCTTTAATCAAATAGGAAGACTAATCAGGTCCTAATTAGATTAGGATTCAATGAACCAAGAGCCACCCAAATTCTAATTTGATTAGGCATAGAAGGGAGGGGCAAGAGCCCTTCTTTCCTTGGATACTCTCGAGATCCGCATCTCGGTTGGTCTAGACATGCGTCCTAGGTGTTCAGGACGTGAGATCCGTTTCGGGGCGTGGCTCCTCCTAATTTTAAGGAGGAGGCCAGGCCTAGGGCTTCATGAAAAGAGGAAATAAAAGGGGGCCGACCCCCCTTGGGTTTCATGACTCTTTTCTTGGTGTTGGCGGCCTCCATCCCTCTCTTCCTTCATCCATCAGAAAGAAAAAAGAAAGGGCAGCAAGTTGGAGTCTTATTCCTCCTCTTGGTCAGCTGCATAGAAGAAAATATAGAGAGGAAGGTGTTCCTCTCTTCCCTCCTTCTTCCATGGCAAAGGAAATAATAGAAAGTGTTTCTTCTTTCTCCTTCTTCCTCCTCTTGAGAGCAATCAAGAGTTGATTGCTTAGAGGAGTTCTAACCATCAAAAGGGATCTTTGCAAGGGAGCTAGCACCCCGGTGAGATCACGACCTTGATCGATCTAGATCTTCGTGTGGATACCCGTTGAGGCCGGACACTTGTGCAGTTTCAAACGAACCCAATTTCCACGATCATCAGATAGCGGTGAAGATCTGCCCACTCAAAGGTAAAGATTTGATCTTTACAATTTTAATTGTAGATCTGAAATTAATCAGGTCTTTAAATTAATCTATCCTTTAGATTTATAATTTTCTGAGTTAGAGAACTCAGAATTTTTTTGAAATATGCATTTCCTAGGACGTTTGTACAATGAACGATCCTGCGCATGTGTTTCTGCTGCGATCGTCGCAACGCGTGTGAGGATAATCCGACAGTGATATCAGAGCCGTGATTTTGGAATTTAGATTAAGATTAATAGGCTTGATTAGTACTCTATTAGAACTGAATATTAATATTACGCTTGTTGAAATTTTCTGCGTGCTGAAATTTTAGATTTCAGAAATTTCAGCATACTGATTTTTATTCTTATGATCTTGCATGTTGATTTTAGTTGCAATGAGATTGAAATAATTAAAATCATATCTTGCATGATCAGATATTCAGTTGGTAGAATAATTAAAATTAAAATTTTCAGATCTAGAATTTTATTATGCATAAGATGCATCTAGTGATGATCATGTTAATATATTAATTTTGGGGTTGCAATCTGTGATTGCGTATCATTGGTTGATCGATGTCAATGCATGAGATGCATGACACAATTTGAGCATTTGATTGATGATTGATCAAGGGGTTGATCATGATCGAATCAAAGGGGTTCAAAATCGAATCAAGAGTTGAAGACGATCTAACCAATTAACGTGCATGCGCATGTGACTTATGACCTAATCATGGATCCATGATCATCACAAGTTATATACCTGTTTTTGCTTATGCTTATGATTAGCATATAAATTGATATATGCACAAGATGCATATTGATATTTATGAATATTTTTATTTACATGAGATGTGAATAAAAATCTAAATAGGTTAGGTCATTTACATAAGATGTAAACCGAAACAAATATGTCATTTACATAAGATGTAAATATATAACAAAAGTTTCATATTCACATAAGATGTGAACAAGGGCTAAACTAATATGACATTTACATAAGATATAAACCATAATCGAGGCCTAAATTAAATCTCCTCAATCAGTCAAGAGTGAATGATACATTGAGCTAGCCATATTTGATTAATTGTTCCAATTGGTGTCTAGGAAAGTATTAAAAGTGGTTATTTAATTAGAACCTTACTCTCTGAGTAAGGAGAGCCTCCCACCTGTTTACCTGGCTAATTGATTGATTACCTCCTATGAAAAGCTCAAAGTTGGAATCACTAAGACTAGATTACCTTGCTGAGTTACGTCCTATTCGATGCGACGTTCATAGAGGAATTCGAACGGAACGTCGTTCATCATATGAACGCGTGATCGATTCATTCAATTTCAAAAATCAACCACGCAATACCACGTATCCTGTAGGATAGTGATTACGGATGTCGGTCCACAGGGATTGGAGAATAAGTTATTTTTTCTAATTAAATATTTACTTCAAAGGGCATAAACTAGAGTAAATGATAAAAACTAAGAATTAATATGGATGTCGTAGTATGAATTATCTATGGGGAGAGGTGTTTGGGGCTAGAATCCACCGATGGATTCGTAAGTGTGATGCTTTCAATAATTTAGATGCGTGTATGATCTGATTGCTCTTAACTACAAGTTAGGGCAATCATACAAAAAGTTGAAATCTAACCCACAGTATGAGTCATCTAAGCCTGGTACAAACCATCTTCTCTAAGGATAGGCATGGTCTGTCCTATTTAGCATGATTCATTTGATGATTAATTTCTCAAAGATAAATCCGGTAGTTGCATAGCAATCTCCTCCAAACCATAGGTATTGGATTCGATTTCGATACACTAGATTAATTCATGCAAAGACTTTCTACAAGATAAACATCTTACACAAATTAAACAAGACATTTCAAGATCATAATTTCATTGAATATGCAACTGTCTTACAACGCTAAAAATCGAAGAAATGCAACATAAATACTCATCCACGGTTTCATCAAACCCCTAAACCAGGATTCAGCCACTCATGATGCTCGGCGACTTTGATCGGCTTGCTGAGATGCTCCACGCCATCCGCCTCAATTTCTTTCACTAATTGATCTGCTCCCAGCCTCCCTCCTTTCTCTTTTTTTTTTATTTCTTTTCTCTGGTCCCCCCCCCCCCCCCGTATGAAGAACTCTTCTCCCTTTTTATATCCTTCCTGACCATGGAGGATCGGATTCTTGAAGGAGGATATGCAGGCGATGGATCCGCAGATGAGTAGCTGGATTGGAGGACGTCGATGCTGCTCCAACGCGAAGAATGACGGGGGTGTTGAGAGGATTCTGTGCTGGCTCTCATTTGGACATGCGGAGCAGGGGAGTTTCCATTTGGCTCGGGATTTGGATGGATCATGGAAGATCGCTGGGACCTGGTTCCGAAGCAAAGAAATCCGGAAGAAAAGATCACGGACATGGTGAAATACTGGGATGCAATCCACGGAGAGGATGGATTCAACCCGATGGTAGGAAGGTTGCGGATGCTTGCAGGATTTCAGAGGTTGAGTGCGAGCGGAAGGAATCCGGAAGAAGAAGATCTAGGACAAGATCAAATCTGGAACAAGAAATCTAGGAAGATGAGGGTGATCATATGCAGAGTGTTCAAGGGATGCTTGGACGTGGTTGAATGCGAATGGGAGGGATCTAGAGGCGATCAAAAATTCGATACGGCTAAGCTGGAAGATATGCTCTATTTTGAATCTGGAGGAAAACATATGGATTTGAACCGTGAGCTGAGGTGTTGGGATACGAACGAGATGTGAGTTATTCGTGGAAGGAGACTTGAATGAGAGGTTCTGGTTGCTTCGGTTTGCTGGGAAGAAAAGGGATGACCTGCCAATTTGAATCGCGGAAGCGGGGGAGGGGAGGACGTGGAACAGAGGATTCTTATCCGTGGGAGATGAAGATGTTGAGATTCAGAATCGGATGGAAATAAATCTTTGGGAAGACGGTGCTTGACTCGCGGATGCTGGCCGAGAGGATTGCATTGCGGGAGGAGATCACATTTGGAGCAAAAAATCTGGGAGGACGTGGTTGAATGGGAATGGGAGTGATCATGCGGCTTGTTCTGAAACAGGGGAAGAAAAAAACAATAATGTGGAAGATGAATACGGGAATGAGGGAGGATATTTTTATTATTTATATTTCTTCTTCTTCTTTTTTTTTAGAAAAGTGGTTGGGGTCCACTCGGGTAGGTTGGAAGGGCTTTGTTCTGAATCTAAAATAAAGGAAGTTTGGACACGTGGAGAAAATGGGAGAGGCCTCTGTTTTGCTAAGTTGGGAAGCTTGGTGCCCATGGAAAATATGACGTGGACAAAGGAATGGGTAGCTTCATGCACGTGTGGGAGAAAGTAGTCCACACGTGGAATAGATTGGGACTAGTTCGTGAATGGGTTGACTCGACCTGCACACACATTAAACTAAATCAATATAGAAAATTAAACCAAACTTGAATTACCTCTAATAATTTATTAAAATGCAATGAAGAGGGGAAACACATTTTCTTATGTTTAAATTTAAAATATGTGCATAACAATAATAATAAGTGCTATGTAAAATAGATAAATTTATACATTATTTAGCACTTATCACACCCCCAAACCTACATTTTGCTAGTCCTCGAGCAAAATATAAAAGAAATTAACTCACTTTCGCAGGAATCGCGATTGCATTTACCGTATGCAATAAGGCTTTAAACCCCTAGGTGGCCCTAGTGGACGAGTTTTGTCTCGTGAGGATTTCTGGCTCAGATACCCACAAACTGCTGTCTCTATCCAAAGATTTTTTTTTTTATAAAATCTAGTTTCAAATGCATAAGTGCCAAGAATTTTAAAAGCACACAAAGTTTTAATTACTAAGTCAGCCCAAATTCTAGGTTAGTATGCAATCTAAGTTAAAGTCATTAAGTTTCCGTTTAGGGAGTTGTAAGACTTATTTATACTGGAGTGCTCGGTGAAATCTGGACCGTACACAAACTAAGGGTTCGGATCTCCAAAATATTGCTAAGACTAGTAGTTTCCAAGGATTGGTCAAAGGGACCTGCTCTCTGATTCAAAATCATTTTATCTGCAAGATTTCAAGAGTTGTGGATGTTTACTTTAGTACCTCACGGGCTTTATCTGTAATATTCTAGTTTACTCGAATTTTCACAACGATGGCTTTCACACTATTGTCTTTTTCAAGGTCAACATTTTTTTTTCTATTTTTTTTGATGAAAGATGTATAAATTGTGTACTTTTACTTTTGTGGTGATTTCTCCGTGTAACGAGCAATCTGTCGACAACTCTCACACCAGTTGGCATAAGGTGTCGGGCATCAAGACTCCCCTACGGACTTATGCTCGGAGTCCTCATCACAAGCCCACTTGACCTTTGACAATAGGTAGCCCTTTTTGATGTTCCTGACTAAATCCATTTTTATTGATGAAATCCTTTTTGATTTTTTTTTTTTGGATTAGATAAGTAAGATTCATCAGGATCCAAGGTTGTTACTATATTATCAACATAATGTCGAGCCTATACCTTGGAAGGGTCGGCTAGTGTGTAGTGAAATTCCAAAGTATAAATTAGCTTACAACTCCCTAAGAGAAACTTAATAAAAAGAACTTAAATTTGTATTACTTCCGACTAGTCATTGGGCTTTTTAGATTTTATATACCTTGCGTGTTTATCATTCTTACATTAATGTATAGAAATTAGGTTTTAAAAGCTTTTTTTTATTTGAAAATCAAGATGAAGACTTCCAAACCTAAACCTGACATTGTGAAGTGAGAACGAATGCAAGAGATGCAAACAAAACAAAAATGCTTTAAAAATACTTAAAAATATCCCCAAATCTAAATCTAACATTGTCCTCAATGTTAAAGAAATCTAAGAGAATCGGATTGTCTCCCAACAAGCGCTAAGTTTATTGTCTTCAGCCAGACACAGTGCATCCTTAATTATTTTGATAAACAGAATTCGTCAAATTAAGGAATTCGATCAATTGCCCGTCGGCAACACAGTCCACATAAGGTTTTAACCTTTGGCTATTGACTTTTAAAACATGTCCACCATTGAGGTGTTGGATATCTACTGCACCATAAAGAGAAACCTTTTTCACTACGAATGGTCCATCCCACCTAGAGCGAAGTTTACCCGGGAAGAGTCGCAACTTGGAATTGAATAGCCAAACCTTTTGACCAGGTTCGAAGGACTTACGGTTAATATTTTTATCATGAAAAGCCTTAGTTCTTGCTTTATAAATTTTAGCATTTTCATAGGCCTCATTACGCAATTCTTCAAGTTCACTTAGTTGGAGTTTTCGGTTAGGACCAGCTACTGCCATGTCTAAGTTAAACTTTTTGATAGCCCAGAAAGCTCTATGTTCAAGTTCTACTGGTAAGTGACAAGCTTTTCCAAAAATTAATCGGTAGGAGGACATGCCAATAGGAGTTTTGTAGGCAGTACAGTAGACCCAAAGTGCATCATTTATCCTTTGAGACCAATCTTTCCTATCGGGACGTACCGTTTTCTCTAAGATGTGTTTTAACTTCCTATTGGACACCTCGACTTGTCCACTTGTTTGAGGATGGTATGGGGTAGCAACTTTGTGGGTGATGTTATATTTGGAAGCCAAAGCCTCGAAAGACTGGTTGCAAAAATGAGATCCCCCATCACTGATGATGGCTCGAGGTGTGCCAAAACGACAAAAGATGTTTTCATGCAAAAATTTAATCACAATCTTGTGGTCATTAGTTTTAGTGGCGACAACTTCTACCCATTTTGAAACATAATCAACCCCTACCAGAATGTATTCGAAACCAAAAGATGGTGGGAAAGGGCCCATAAAGTCAATACCCCAGACATCAAAGATTTCTACAATTAAAATAGGATTGAGAGGCATCATATCTCTACAGGAGATGGTACCCATCCGTTGGCACCGTTCACAAGTTTGGCAAAAGTTATGGGCATCTTTGAAAAGTGTGGGCCAATAAAATCCACTCTGTAAAACTTTTGCTGCAGTTTTTCTACCCCAAAATGTCCCCCACAAGCTTGTGAATGGCAGAATGAAAGAATACTTTGAAATTCGCATTCGGGGATACATCGACGGATTACTTGATCGGGACAATACTTGAATAAATCGGGATCATCCCAATAATAGAACTTTACTTGTGAAAAGAATCGGTTCTTGTCTTGAGTTGACCAATCATCAAGAATTCATCCTATGGCAAGGTAATTCACTATGTTTGCAAACCATGGTGTTTTTATTCCTTGTACCTCAAATAATTGTTCATCCGGAAACGAATCGTGTAAGGGTGAGGTATTTTGAGAGGGTTCAAGAAGAATCCTAGATAAGTGGTCTGCTACGACATTTGCAGTACCTTTCTTGTCACGAATTTCTAGATCAAATTCTTGTAGTAAAAGAATCCATCGAATCAAACGGGGTTTGGTGTCTTTCTTTGCAAGAAGGTGTCGAAGGGCAGCATGATCAGTGGATACGGTAACCTTGGATCCTAAAAGGTAAGATCGAAACTTGTCTAGCGCGAATACTATAGCTAGTAACTCTTTCTCAGTGGTGGTGTAGTTCAATTGTGCATCTGAGAGTGCTTTACTAGCGTAGTAGATGACATGAGGTACCTTTTCTAGCCGTTGCCCTAAAACTATCCCAATGGCATAGTCAGATGCGTCACACATCAGTTCAAATGAAAGAGTCTAATTAGGAGGCCGTATGATGGGTGCAGTGGTCAATTTCGAGCAAAGATTTTCAAATGCTTCCTCGCATGCTTCATTAAAGACAAAGGGAGTGTCCTTGGCAAGAAGATTGCACAAGGGTTTGGAAATCTTACTGAAATTCTGAATGAATCGACGGTAGAAACCAGCATGGCCAAGGAATGAACGGATTTGTTTCACAGTTTTGGATGGAGGGAGATTGGAAATAAGATTGACTTTGGCTTTATTTACTTCAATGCCCCTCTTAGACACGACGTGTCCCAAGACTATGCCTTCTTGAACCATGAAATGGCTCTTTTCCCAACTTAACACTAGGTTGGTCTCCTTACATCTTTTTAAAACTAAGGTTAAATTTTCCAGACAATCGTTAAAAGATAGGCCAAAAACTGAGAAATCATCAATAAACACTTCTAGAAAGTTTTCCACCATATCTGAAAAAATGGCCATCATACATCGTTGAAAAGTTGCGGGTGCATTGCATAGTCCAAAAGGCATCCTCCTATATGCAAATGTCCCAAATGGACAGGTAAAGGTGGTTTTCTCTTGATCGTCCGGGTAAACAGGTACTTGATTATATCTAGAAGAACCATCTAGGAAACAGTAGAAACCTTGAGCAGCCAACCGTTCCAAAATTTGATCGATGAAAGGTAGAGGAAAATGGTCCTTCCTAGTCATTGAGTTGAGTTTTCTGTAGTCAATGCACACGCGTCAACCCGTAGTTGTGCGAGTTTGTATCAATTCTCCTTCCATATTTTCAACCACAGTGATACCTAATTTTTTCGGCACCACTTGTGTCGGACTTACCCACTTACTATCAAAAATTGGATAAATGATTCCGGCATCTAATAACTTCACCACTTCTTTCTTGACTACCTCCTTCATGTTAGGATTGAGTCTTCTCTGCATTTCTCGGGTGGGCTTTGCATCATCTTCGAGGTGAATTCGATGCATGCAAACGGAGGGGTCAACCCCTTTCAAATCGGCTACAGACCATCCTATGGCATGTTTATTCTCTTCTAGCATCCTTAAAAGTTTAACTTCCTGTTCCGTAGATAAGTTGGTCGCGATGATTACAAAGAGAGTATCTTCTGGTCCTAGAAAAGCATACTTAAGAGTTGTCGGAAGTGGCTTCAACTCAAGTTTAGGTGGAGAATCAATGGAAGGACAAACTGGTGTGCTAGCAATGGGGGGAAGAGGTTCAGGTCGGATCTTCTAAGAAAAGGAACTCATGGGAGATTGGTTGTCGAGTAAGATGTTGACTTCTTCTACGGCCTTGTCTATATCAAAGTTGTCAATGTCAAAATGGGTCAAGCATGCCTCAAGGGGGTCATCCGCTAAGATATAGGGAAGGGCTTCCACTACAAGATCATCCATTTCATCAATCAGGCAACACTCATCTTCCCTCACATGTTGGTCAGCGGCATGAAACACATTCAACTTAATTTTCATGTTTCCAAATGATATATCCATTGCCCCAGTTCTACAGTTGATACATGCATTGGCTGTCGCTAAAAAGGGACGACCAAGAATCACAGAGACTTGTTTTTTTTATGTTGGGCACATGTTCCATATCAAGGACGATAAAATCTACTGAAAAATAGAATTTGTCTACCTTGACAAGTACATCTTCAATCATCCCCCGTGGCATCTTCACGGATCGATCAGCCAATTGTAAAGATACTGAGGTGGGTTTTAATTCACCTAACCCAAATCCTTCATAGACTGAATAGGGTAGAAGATTCACACTTGCCCCTAGATCTAAAAGTGCTCGATCAATGGAGTTATCTCCTATGACACAGAAAATAGTGGGAGCACCAGGATCTTTGAATTTTGGAGGGATGTTGTGTTGGAGAATGGAACTTACCTACTCAGTAAGTAGGACCTTTTTAGGCACATGTGTCCTACATTTTCGCTTTTGGGTGCAAAGATCTTTGAGAAATTTTGCATAGGAGGAAACTTGTTTGATGGCATCAAGGAGCGGAAAGTTGATTTTAACTTGTTTGAAAACCTCCATCATCTCGTCTAGTGAAGTTTCCTTCTTGCCAAAGGGAGTGGGTGCATTAAGTGCTTCAGGGAATGGGGCCTTTGGAGTGTGGGTTGTGGCCGATGGTGGACTAGCTGAAGAAGGTTTTGGGTTTTCATGTGATACATTCCTCTCCTCTTCTTTACCTTCTTTATTGTGACCCTCCCCAATCTTATTATCTATTATACGTCCACTCCTAAGGGTAGTCAAAGCATTGGCTTGCTCATGATTTAATCGAGTTTCTTGAGCCACGTATTGTCTCCTTGGATTACTTATTGGTTGACTTGAAAGCTTGCCTTCCTCTCGCTTGTTTAATGCATTAGCTAGTTGACCCATTTGGGATTCTAGCTTAGCAATTGATTTCGTGTGGGAGTGCAATAGTTGTGTGTTTGCCTCCAAACCTTGAAGGGCAGTCAACACTTTCTCCTCGAAGGCTGTATTTCTTTGGGTTGGAGGAGGAGGATGATGTTGAAATTGAGTTGAGGGACGGTAGAGATTAAAATTCTGAGTGTTTTGAAAATTTTGGGAGTAGGGTTGAGCAGCATTCGAAGCTTGCTGCCTCCAAGAAAAATTTGGATGATTCCGCCATCCCGGAT
Organism: Phoenix dactylifera; assembly: GCF_051530095.1. Classification (NCBI taxonomy): domain Eukaryota; kingdom Viridiplantae; phylum Streptophyta; class Magnoliopsida; order Arecales; family Arecaceae; genus Phoenix; species Phoenix dactylifera. The sequence continues at coordinate 9,169,650 of NC_143203.1, forward strand.
TATATGCATTGGAAAATGGATCATTATCCGGTCTGGACAGTGTTTGGGCAGCATTGATGTGTTCCTGCATGAGTTCGGGGAATTGGGGTGCTGAGCGGCACTCATGAATAGGATGCAATGGGCTAGAACAGATAGCACACACTTGTGCTTGGGAAGAGCTAACAACATGTCCTCCTATCATCAGTTGGTCAATCTTATGGGACAATGCATCTAACTTGCTAGACAGGTCCATAGAATGACTTATTTCATAAATGGTCCCTTTTCTTTGAGAACTCGGGGGTGCTTGATGAGAACAAGAAGCATGGTGGAGGGAGTTTTCATTAAAATTTTCAAATAATTGCCATGCTTCATGCTCATTTTGAAGCATGAAAGTCCCCCCGCATGCAGCATCGATCATCTGACGGTTTCGTTCAGTCAATCTGTCATAGAAACATTGCACTAGCTGCCATTTAGGTATTTGATGATGTGGGCATTTACGGATTAGGTCCCAAAATCTCTTCCAAGTTTCATGAAATTCTTCTTCCTCAGTTTGAGAGAAGCTTGTGATGGCACGTCTAAACTGGTTCGTTCTTCCTATGGAAAAGTATTTTTTAAGAAATTCTTGTTGCATTTAATCCCAGGAACGAATCGAATTGGCTTCTAAAGAATTCAACCATTGCTTGGCTCTATCTTTAAGGGAGAAAGGAAATAATCTAAGTTTCAGAGCATCATCAGTGAAGTTCTGAATCTTGACAGTGGTGCAAATCTCAAGAAATTCATCTAAGAGTTTATATGGATCTTCGTTGGTGAGCCCATAAAAAGATGGGAGCATTTGGATCACACTAGATTTTATTTCATATTGTACAGCTGCTACTTCAGGTAATCGAATGCAAGATGGGGAAGTATAAATGGTGGGAGTAAAGTACTCCCTCAGGAGTTTGGGTTGTTCTTCAGCCATCTCAGGAGGTGGGGATGATTCTAATGTTCTAATCTCAGCTCGAATATTCCTAAGGGTCTGTTCTATTTCAAGGTCAAAAGGTAATAGGTCACGTACTCTAGAACGATTTCCTTGCATACACTAGTACTTGATCAGTCAAGCATGCAAATAAAAGAAAAAAAATACATCAATCCTTGTATTTGCCCTAAAATCACTAAACAGCTCCTAACTGGTTTGAAGAGGGCACCTAAGCCTCTAATCCGGTCTAATGAACTGAGTTGACCAGGTAAGCTTCCAGATAAGTGGAGGGGTCACGATGCGTTTGAAGGGTTTTAGCATGTTATAATGTGCAGCGGAAGCTAGGAATTTTAAAAATTTCTTAATAAAGTTCCTTAACATTAAACCCTTATAAGCCTAGATCACCTTAATAGAAGCAATCAAATAATATAATATAAATGCAGAAATAGAAGAATACCTCTAACGCTAATCCAATGTGCAGAATTTCCACTAGGTGCCCAAATGTTCACCCTCCAATGTTGATCCATACGAAAACTTAATTCAAGTCTTAAGCTCCAAAGACTTTGATCCTTAATGCAGAATTCTTCTAAAGAACTCTAATGGTTTGCTTTCCTTCCTTTCTATTTTTCTTTCACCTTCTAAAATCACTTCTAATCCTTTTGTCCTAAAGAAGACCACCTTGTCTTGGATTAGGACATCCTAGAAGCAATGCTAGAAAGAGACAAAGCCTTGTAAGAAAGAAGGGATAAGGGAGAGAGAATGCGGTGGAGTTAGAATGATGAAACCTATGGAGCGCTAGCCTATTTATAATAGGCGTAGGGATGCATCTCCAAGGGATGCATCCCATCCACATATCCTTTCATGAAAGGGCATCATCTAAAGGGCCATATCAAATAAGAGGAGGCACAGATCAAGTGAGGAGGTGTATCAAATGATATGTCCTTTCATGTGGTGCCATATTTTGACCAAGTCAACATCACATGCCAATCACATGTCCATCATGCCTCACCTCTTGATCTTTCGTGATGATGATCCAAGGGCTCCAATGCAAGGCACCATTCACTTGACCCATTATATCTTCATCCAATGGTGGGATTAAGATCCAATGGTCAATTATGATAGCCATCCTCTAACCCAATCCAATTGGATTAAACCAACTCTCCATTATGTCTTCATCCAACGGTAAATCAAGATCTAACGGTCTAGATTGAATGATTTATTAAATCTAATCCAATTAGACTCAAACCAAGCCAATTAGGTGCCAACTCTTGGCTAACCCATATTAAAACATGATCTAATCAAATTAGATCAATTAAGAATCGGATTCGAATCCAATTCGAATCAAGAGCTAAGGGTTTGCAACACCTACTAGGATGTCTATCTTGCAAACATGATCTAATCCAATTAGACCCTTAATAAGTTTTCTTGTGTGTGACCCATTGGGTTCCATACTTAGCCAGCAATAGGTGTGAGTGCGAGTTGACCCAACTTGATTAGAACTCTTCTAATCGATTTAAGTCCAAACTGCGCGAACCCGAACTTAACAATTAGAATCCTTTCTAATTGGTGATCGAATTAAACTCTTTAATTCGATCAATCCTATAAGACAAGATTGACGTCTAGCAACGTGTCATGTCTACCCGAAAAATATGAAATTTGGTGGAAATACCAAAAACACCCTTCAGTGGCAAGTTACCGTGCAATTCAATCCTTTAAACAAACTGCATCCCGAATATGTATATGAGTATGAATATATGTCAAACTCAATTTCATATTCATATATTTCTCAATCTTCTAATGATAATTCGAATAATGAAACATTAGAAACTCTTTCTAATTTTCGTTGTGCTTTGATCAAAGGCTTTCTGAATTATCATATGATTAGAATAAATAGGATGCGATCTTCTCTTGCTAGAAGTGATTAATTCCTTGTTGACCTACTCATAACCTTCGTACACATTCCACCATATCCAGAAGACCTCGTACATAACTTATTGTCATGAATGAGTGGAAACCAAAATATGAATTTATGTGCACAAGATACTATGGTGATCTCAGGTCAAAGGATCAGTTGCACAACTCCCACTAAGAGAATCATCTTTTGACATGTAAGTAAGACTTCATAAGATTTCTCTTTGTAGGTCAATTCAGTGAACTCATTTCTCTAATGAGCACCCACATCTTTGTATTAGTGTCTCCACACAAGTGATTGTGAGATCAATCATCCTCTGCATCGAGCATATATAAGATGTGCCAGTCTTTCCGGTAAACATTGATCCTCGACTCAATGTACCAATGACTAGAAATATTTAAGATTAGGATTTTTGGATTTTAGGTCTCACTAGTATGATCTCATCATAGCCTCAAAATCATTGCCTTAATCTAAGGGGTTCATCACAAATATAATCAACAGCATATGATGAAACACAATGCCTTTATTTATATTGAATGTCATGTACATGATTTGGAAAATCAAAAGAAAATCCTTCATAATACATATTACGATTGGCTTGTAGGGCATCTACTCTTTCAATTTCCCACTTGCACTAAAGCCAATCGCCCTTATATTTCATCCCCATACAATCGAGGTGGCGATCGAACTGCTGTTGTGGTAGAGCTTTAGTGAACGGGTCTGCTAAGTTGTTCTTTGTGTCTACTCGTTCAATGACTATGTCTTATCTCTCGATGATCTCTCGAACGAGGTGGAAGCGTCTTAGAATGTGCTTGGATTTGTGATGAGACCTTGGTTCCTTTGCTTGAGCAACAGCTCCAGTGTTGTCACAATAAACTGGAACTGGTCCAGCAATCTCAGAAACTTCTCCCAACTCAGAGATGAACTTCTTCATCTAGACAGCTTCCTTAGCGGCTTCACTTACAGCGATGTATTCTGTCTCAGTAGTTGAGTCAGCTACAGTTTGCTGCTTGGAACTCTTCCAGCTCACTGCACCACCATTTAGGGTAAAGACATACCCTGAAGTGGACTTGCTATCATCTGGGTCTGATTGAAAACTAGAATCAGAAAATCCTTCTAGTTTCAACTCAGATCCTCCATAAACTAGAAAAATATCTTTAGTCCTTCTTAAGTACTTAAGAATATTTTTCACAGCTATCCAATGATTCTCTCCTGGATCAGCCTGGAATCTGCTTGTTATGCCTAAGGCATAAGCAACATCAGGCCTAGTACATAGCATAGCATACATAATTGATCCTACTGCCGAAGCATAGGGAATAGAATTCATTCTATTCCTCTCTTTAGATGTCTTAGGAGACATCTTCTTAGAGAGACGTATGCCATGACTCATAGGTAAGTAACCTCTTTTACTTCCTTCCATGCTGAATCTTTTCAGCACACGATCTATGTACTTAGACTGGGACAAGCCTAGCATCCTTTTAGATCTATCCCTATAGATCTTTATACCAAGTATATAGGATGCTTCTTCCAAGTCTTTCATAGAAAAGCTTTTTGATAGCCAAGTCTTGACCGATTGTAACATTGGAATATCATTTCCAATGATTAGTATGTCATCTACATACAATATTAAGAAGACAACGGCACTCCCACTAGTCTTCTTGTACACACATGGTTCATCCACATTTTTGATAAAACCAAACTCTTTGACTGTTGTATCAAAACGGATGTTCCAACTCCTCGATGCTTGCTTTAATCCATAAATGGATCTCTTAAGCTTGCATACTTGATTTGCTCTCCCACTTGAGATAAATCCTTCTGGCTGTGTCATGTAAACCTCTTCCTCAAGATAACCATTAAGGAAGGCGGTTTTGACATCCATCTGCCAAATTTCATAATCATAGTATGCAGCTATTGCAAGCAAAATCCGAATAGATTTAAGCATGGCAACTGGTGAAAAAGTTTCATCATAGTCAATTTCTTGCTTTTGCCTGAAACCTTTTGCCACCAATCTAGCCTTGTAGGTTTCTACTTGGCCATCTGCTCCAATCTTCTTCTTATAGACCCATTTGCAACCTATAGGGTTTACACCTTCTGGTACATCAACCAAAGTCCATACTTGGTTGGTATACATAGAGTCTATTTCGGATTTCATAGCTTCTAACCATTTGTTAGAGTCATTACTCATAATAACTTCCGAATAGGTCAGAGGATCATCATTTTCAACGATGTGGGCTTCATCATTTTCAATGATAAACCCATACCTCTTAGGTGCATTTCGCACTCTATCTGACCTTTGGAGAGAAGATGTGTGTTGTCGTTGTACTTCATCAATGGGTACATCTGGTTGAGGAATATCTTGTGTTTCCATTTGTAGGTCTTGAAATTCTTCAAGTTCAATTCTCCTATCCTTGCATTTTTCTAAGATAAACTCTTGCTCTAAGAAAGTGGCATGTCTACCTACAAAGACCTTTTGTTCGGTAGGATGATAGAAGATGTATCCTATACTATCTTTAGGATAACCTACAAAAATATATTTATCTGATCTAACACTTAGCTTATGTCCAAAATTTCTTTTGACATAAGCTTTACAGCCCTATATCTTAAGATACTTAAGATTAGGCTTCTTTCCTCTCCATATCTCATATGGAGTACTAGATACAGATTTTGATGGTACCCTATTTAATATAAGTGCAGCAATTTCTAGGGCAAAACCCCAGAAGAAAATAGGAAGATCTGTAAAGCACATCATGGACCATACCATATCTAATAGAGTACGATTCCTCCGTTCAGCTACACCATTTAATTGTGGCGTATACGGAGGTGTCCATTCAGAGAGAATGCCCTTTTCTTTAAGATGATTTAAAAACTCACTAGAAAGGTATTCACCTCCTCGATCAGATCGAAGGATTTTAATACATTTTCCAGTTTGTTTTTCAACCATACTTTGATACTCTTTAAATTTATCAAAGGCTTCGGATTTATGTTTCATAAGATACACATATCCAAACCTTGATAAATCATCAGTAAATATGATGAAGTAAGAGTATCCACCTCTAGCTGGAGTTGTCATAGGACCACATACATCTGTATGTATAAGTCCTAATAACTCACTTGCCCTTTCTCCATGTCCAGTGAATGGAGACTTGGTCATTTTTCCCATAAGACAAGATTCACAAGTTCCTAATGATTCATAATCATAAGGATCAAAGAACTCTTCTTTGTATAACTTGTTGATTCTTGATTCACTTATGTGACCAAGTCGGCAATGCCAAAGGAGGTATTATTCACTTTCTCTCTCTTTCTTTTATTGCTTTTATTAATATGAAAGACATTGTCATTAAGTAATAAAACAAGAAGACCATTTTCCATAATGCCATTGCAAAGATGCTTATTAGAAAAATAAATAGAGCAACCATTGCCCTTTCCATTAATTTCAAAGCCTTTCTTTAACAACAAAGGAATGGAAATTACATTTCTAATAATTTTGGGCATATAATAACAATCTTCTAATTGTAGGAGCTCTTCCGAAGGCAACTCCAAGTTGTAGGTTCCAACAGCTTCAGCCTGGATGGACTCTCCTCCAGCGCCATATAGCTCGAAGTCACCTTTCTTCAAAATTTTAATTTTCTGTAGTTCATACAAAGATTTGCAAATGTGAAAACCACAGCCAGTATCCAATACCCATGAATTTGAATTTGAAGAACTTAATGACAAGTTGGCATGTAACATAAACATACCTTTCGATGCAACTCTTGCATCGGTCTTCATACTTGCAAGAAAACTCTTGCAATTTCTCTTCCAGTGACCTTCCTTGCCGCAGTGGAAACAGGTACTGGGTTTGGAGTTTTTCTTTCCTTTCTTCTTCTTGATCTTGCTAGTATTAGGGTTCAACCTTTTCTTAAAATCCTTATTGCCTGATTTCTTCCTTGAGCCCCTATCAACAAGAAGGATCGGACCCTTTTCCTTTTTGATAGGGTTTCAGCTGTGTTTAACATATTTAACAGCTCAGGCAGTGAGACATTCAGCTTGTTCATGTGATAATTCACAACAAACTGAGAGAATGATTCAGGTAGTGATTGCAGGATCAAATCCTGACTGAGCTCACTATCCATAGCAAAACCTAACTGACTTAATCTGGTGATCAAATCTATAACCATAAGACAATGGTTTTGCACGGACGTTCCTTCATTCATTCTAGCACGGAACAATTGCTTAGATATCTCATATCTAGCAGTTCTACTCTGCTCTCTATACAACTCCTTTAAATTAAGAAGTATAGATTGAGTGTCCATGTTCTTATGTTGTCTCTGTAGCTCATTGCTCATGGAGGCAAGAATGATACATTTGACAGTTAAACTGTCATTCTTCCACATCTTATGTGTGGCTACCTCCTCTTCTGTAGCATCATCCCCTAGATCTCCAAGATCAGGGGTTTCAAGAATATAGAAAATTTTCTTCTGAGTGAGTACAATCTTAAGATTCCTCAACCAGTCTACATAGTTTGGACCGATCAACTTGTTGGCATCCAAGATGCCTCTTAGTGATAGTGAAGATGCCATTTAATTCAGAATTAATTCTACATAAGCAAAGAACAAAACTATCATAAACAAACCAATCATGATGACATATATACAATTAGACAAGAACTTTATCTAATTGTTACTCCCACTATTTTATCGAATATCATAGCCCTCTCCTATGATAAACGAGAAAATCTAATTTTTCTTAGTAGGGTTGAGATCCTAATTCATCATAAAAGCCTTGTGGTTGCACAACAAACCTTTATGAGTTCAAAGGTAGGAAACTCTTTCCAATTGCATCTCATGCAATTCTCAACTTTATCCTATCCTCTTAAAACACTTATAGCTTTATGGTTGCACAACAAACTATAATGTTTTATTTAAGTCAAACCCTTCATTTCCATATAGTCATATTCAAATAATATTGCCCTTGTGGTTGCACAACAAAGCAACATATTAAAATATGCCATAAGCATCTCTATGCACCAAGACAGTATAACATCAGTTCTCATTGCAAGTCTTGTGGTTGCACAACAAACTAGCATGAATTTTGACATAATAATGTCGAAGCATGAAGGAAGGATATCAGTAGTGTTTTATCAACATTAAGCTTATCCATAATAGGCAATCAAACAATTGGCCAGGTAAGCAGGTGGGAGGCTCCCCTTACTCAGAGAGTAAGGTCCTAATTAAGTAACCACCTTTAGTGCTTTTCTTAGACACCAATTAGATTAATTGTTCTAGAATGGGTCAGCTCAAAGTTTTTCAACACTATGACTTAATATAATGTTATTGAGCGCTTACTGGTCCCATGCACATTCTATAATTATAACATATTGAACATATGCTTTTGTATATGCTATAACAAATTATATATCTATCTCATAGCATATATAAATCATAACCAACTATCATGCATCATAGCTATCTCATAGCATGTATAAATTATTACCAATTAACTAAATCAATTAACATATCTTCATATGAAAATTCATATCATGAAATTTATAACATAATACTATCTCATAGCATATATACAGCATGGCTATCTCATAGCATGTACAAATTATTACCAATTGATTGGATCAATTAATATGCTTCAACATAACTTCTTATAAAAAATTCATATCATGACATTTTATTATATATCATATCATATATGAATCATATAATTCAACATTCCTCTAAACATATGACATTACTATCTCATAGTAATTTAACAATTATACATCATGCATAATCACCTGATTGAACCAATTAAGGGTGGCTCTGATACCACTGAAGGGTTTTAGCATGTTATAATATGCAGCGGAAGCTAGGAATTTTAAAAATTTCTTAATAAAGTTTCTTAACATTAAACCCTTATAAGCCTAGATCACCTTAATAGAAGCAATCAAATAATATAATATAAATGCAGAAATAGAAGAATACCTCTAACGCTAATCCAATGTGCAGAATTTCCACTAGGTGCCCAAATGTTCACCCTCCAACGTTGATCCACACGAAGACTTAATTCAAGTCTTAAGCTCCAAAGACTTTGATCCTTAATGCAGAATTCTTCTAAAGAACTCTAATGGTTTGCTTTTCTTTCTTTCTATTTTTCTTTCACCTTCTAAAATCACTTCTAATCCTTTTGTCCTAAAGAAGACCACCTTGTCTTGGATTAGGACACCCTAGAAGCAATGCTAGAAAGAGACAAAGCCTTGTAAGAAAGAAGGGATAAGGGAGAGAGAATGCGGTGGAGTTAGAATGATGAAACCTATGGAGCGCTAGCCTATTTATAATAGGCGTAGGGATGCATCTCCAAGGGATGCATCCCATCCATATATCCTTTCATGAAAGGGCATCATCTAAAGGGCCATATCAAATAAGAGGAGGCACAGATCAAGTGAGGAGGTGTATCAAATGATATGTCCTTTCATGTGGTGCCATATTTTGACCAAGTCAACATCACATGCCAATCACATGTCCATCATGCCTCACCTCTTGATCTTTCATGATGATGATCCAAGGGCTCCAATGCAAGGCGCCATTCACTTGACCCATTATGTCTTCATCCAATGGTGGGATTAAGATTCAATGGTCAATTATGATAGCCATCCTCTAACCCAATCCAATTGGATTTAACCAACTCTCCATTATGTCTTCATCCAACGGTAGATCAAGATCTAACGGTCTAGATTGAATGATTTATTAAATCTAATCCAATTAGACTCAAACCAAGCCAATTAGGTGCCAACTCTTGGCTAACCCATATTAGAACATGATCTAATCAAATTAGATCAATTAAGAATCGGATTCGAATCCAATTCGAATCAAGAGCTAAGGGTTTGCAACACCTGCTAGGATGTCTATCTTGCAAACATGATCTAATCCAATTAGACCCTTAATAAGTTTTCTTGTGTGTGACCCATTGGGTTCCATACTTAGCCAGCAATAGGTGTGAGTGCGAGTTGACCCAACTGGATTAGAACTCTTCTAATCGATTTAAATCCAAACTGTGCGAACCCGAACTTAACAATTAGAATTCTTTCTAATTGGTGATCGAATTAAACTCTTTAATTCGATCAAACCTATAAGACAAGATTGACATCTAGCAACGTGTCATGTCGACCCGAAAAATATGGAATTTGGTAGAAATACCAAAAATACCCTTCAGTGGCAAGTTACCGTGCAATTCAATCCTTTAAACAAACTGCATCCCGAATATGTATATGAGTATGAATATTTGTCAAACTCAATTTCATATTCATATATTTATCAATCTTCTAATGATAATTCGAATAATGAAACATTAGAAACTCTTTCTAATTTTCGTTGTGCTTTGATCAAAGGATGCCTGAATTATCATATGATTAGAATAAATAGGATGCGATCTTCTCTTACTAGAAGTGATTAATTTCTTGTTGACCTACTCATAACCTTCGTTCACATTCCACAATATCTAGAAGACCTCGTACATAACTTATTGTCATGAATGAGTGGAAACCAAAATATGAATTTATGTGCACAAGATACTATGGTGATCTCAGGTCAAAGGATTAGTTGCACAACTCCCACTAAGAGAATCATCTTTTGACATGTAAGTAAGACTTCATAAGATTTCTCGTTGTAGGTCAATTCAGTGAACTCATTTCTCTAATGAGCACCCACATCTTTGCATTAGTGTCTCCACACAAGTGATTGTGAGATCAATCATCCTCTGCATCGACCATACATAAGATGTGCCAGTCTTTCTGGTAAACATTGATCCCCGACTCAATGTACCAATGACTGGAAATATTTAAGATTAGGATTTTAGGATTTTAGATCTCACTAGTATGATCTCATCATAGCCTCAAAATCATTGCCTTAATCTAAGGGGTTCATCACAAATATAATCAACAGCATATGATGAAACACAATGCCATTATTTATATTGAATGTCATGTACATGATTTGGAAAATCAAAAGAAAATCCTTCATAATACATATTGCGATTGGCTTGTAAGGCATCTACTCTTTCAGCGTTCGCAAAGGTCCCACTTAAAAACCACTTGCCTCGAACAGATTAACGTCTCCCTTATAGGGACAAAGCTTGCCTAGACATCAACTAAGTCACAGAGCGAAATTGGTGCAACTTTCGGTGATCTTCGTCCTATTGAGCTCGAATGTCCCTAGGAGCAAACGTCTAATTGATTTTAATTAAGCTGACACTATGTAAGATTGAGTTCACCTAAGTTGGGCAAGAGGCCGGTGATAAAATCCGGCTCTTATCTTGTTAGGATGATTGCCCTTACTATGTGCGGATTAATTTGTGTATGTGTATCAAGCATGCATTCACACTTTTGCTAAAATTAAAATCAAACAATCACCACAAAATTTTAAGCTAATTGGGAATCAATTTAAATAAGAAAGGTTTAGAGGTTACCAAAGAGAATTTTTTCAGCAAATTTCTTTTTTTTAAGCAAATCTCTGCAGCATTTCTTTTTTGCAGTCCCCTCTTTGACCGTCCCAGATTTCCTCTTCGATTCCTGATCAAATAATATCAAAAGAAAATTAAAAATTAGTAAGAGAGAAAAAGAAGATAAGAAAAGTAACAACAATAGAAATATTTTTATTTTAATATATATATATTTTTTAAAGTTTTTTTTATGAAAAGAAAAACAACTATGATAGCAACCCCCGGCAACGGCGCCACAGGGACTGCAAAAATCAACCAGACAATAGCACGTATCCTGTAGGATAGTGATTACGGGTGTCGGTCCACAGGAATTGGAGAATAAGTTATTTTTTCTAATTAAATAATTACTTCAAAGGGCATAAACTAGAGTAAATGATAAAAACTAAGAATTAATATGGATGTCGTAGTATGAATTATCTATGGAGAGAGGTGTTTGGGGCTAGAATCCACCGATGGATTCGTAAGTGTGATGCTTTCAATAATTTAGATGCGTGTATGACTGATTGCTCTTAACTACAAGTTAGGGCAATCATACAAAAAGTTGAAATCTAACCCACAGTATGAGTCATCTAAGCCTGGTACAAACCATCTTCTCTAAGGATAGGCATGGTCTGTCCTATTTAGCATGATTCATCTAATGATTAATTTCTCAAAGATAAATCCGGTAGTTGCATAGCAATCTCCTCCAAACCACAGGTATTGGATTCGATTTCGATACACTAGATTAATTTATGCAAAGACTTTCTACAAGATAAACATCTTACACAAATTAAACAAGACATTTCAAGATCATAATTTCATTGAATATGCAACTGTTTTACAACGCTAAAAATCGAAGAAATGCAACATAAATACTCATCCACGACTTCATCAAACTCCTAAACCAAGATTCAGCCACTAATGATGCTCAGCGACTTTGATCGGCTTGCTGAGATACTCCACGCCATCCATCTCAATTTCTTTCACTAATTGATCTGCTCCCAGCCTCCCTCCTTTCTCTTTTTTTTTTATTTCTTTTCTCTGGTCCCCCCCCCCTATGAAGAACTCTTCTCCCTTTTTATATCCTTCCTGACCGTGGAGGATCGGATTCTTGAAGGAGGATATGCAGGCGATGGATCCGCGGATGAGTAGCTGGATTGGAGGACGCCGATGCTGCTCCAACACGAAGGACGACGGGGGTGTTGAGAGGATTCTGTGCTGGCTCTCATTTGGACACGCGGAGCAGGGGAGTTTCCATTTGCCTTGGGATTTGGATGGATCATGGAAGATTGCTGGGACCTGGTTCCAAAGCAAAGAAATCCGGAAGAAAAGATCACGAGCGTGGTGAAATGCTGGGACTCAATCCACTGAGAGGATGGATTCAACCTGATGGTAGGAAGGTTGCGGATGCTTGCAGGATTTCAGAGGTTGAGTGCGAGCGGAAGGAATCCGGAAGAAGAAGATCTAGGACAAGATCAAATCTGGAACAAGAAATCTAGGAAGACGAGGGTGATCATATGGAGAGTGTTCAAGGGATCTAGAGGCGATCAAAAATTCGATACGGCTAAGCTGGAAGATATGCTCTGTTTTGAATCAGGAGGAAAACATATGGATTTGAACCATGAGCTGAGGTGCTGGGATACGAACGAGATGTGAGTTATTCATGGAAGGAGACTTGAATGAGAGGTTCTGGTTGCTTCGGTTTGCTGGGAAGGAAAGGGATGATCTGCCGATTTGAATCGCGGAAGCGGGGGAGGGGAGGACGTGGAACAGGGGATTCTTATCCGTGGGAGATGAAGATGTTGAGATTTAGAATCGGATGGAAATAAATCTTTGGGAAGACGATGCTTGACTCGCGGATGCTGGCCGGGAGGATTGCATTGCGGGAGGAGATCACATTTGGAGCAAAAAATCTGGGAGGACGTGGTTGAATGGGAATGGGAGTGATCATGCGGCTTGTTCTGAAACAGGGGAAGAAAAAAACAATAATGTGGAAGATGAATACGAGAATGAGGGAGGATATGTGAATTTTTTTATTATTTATATTTCTTCTTCTCTTTTTTTTAGAAAAGTGGTTGGGGTCCACTCGGGTAGGTTGGAAGGGCTTTGTTCTGAATCTAAAATAAAGGAAGTTTGGACACGTGGAGAAAATGGAAGAGGCCTCTGTTTTGCTAAGTTGGGAAGCTTGGTGCCCACGGAAAATATGACGTGGACAAAGGAATGGGTAGCTTCATGCACATGTGGAAGAAAGTAGTCCACACATGGAACAGATTGGGACTAGTTCGTGAATGGGTTGACTCGACCTGTACACAAATTAAACTAAATCAATATAGAAAATTAAACCAAACTTGAATTACCTCTAATAATTTATTAAAATGCAATGAAGAGGGGAAACACATTTTCTTATGTTTAAATTTAAAATATGTGCATAACAATAATAATAAGTGCTATGTAAAATAGATAAATTTATACATTATTTAGCACTTATCAATGCGCCTCGGATCGTAAAATTCAAAAAAATTTCTGAATCCAAATCCAGAAGATCTTTGAACTCATTAGGGAGGAGAGATTAGGATCTGAGGAGGGTTGATTAAGATTTATAAAAATAAAACAAAAATCAAAAGTTATTAATTCGAAGATCTCATCTTCAAAAAGTCTGCAGGTGTAAAACACCGCAGCCTGATGATCTTTCTAGGTTCCTGGTTAAGCCGCACATATGTCCGGCCTCTACAGGTATCCACACTAGGATCTAATCATCTGAGATAGGATCTTACCGGAGTGCTAGCTCCTTGCAAAGACCTCTCATGACTATCATAATATTGGAAGATAAAAATCTGCAGCATTCCTCTTTGAAGAAGAACGCTTTCTTCTTCAACCTTGCTCGCAATGGAGGAAGATGAGGGATGAAGCTTTAAGCATGGATCTTCCTTGCCTTGCTCCCGTAGATGAAGAGGAAGACGAGATCCCCTTGCTGCCGTGGAGAAGGAAGGAAGAAGAGAGGGAGAGAGGAGGCATGGGGATCTAGGATTAAGAATTCAATGCACATGCCTCCCCTTTTATAGATTGGGTTTAGGGCTTCTTCTAATCTTATTAGGAGTATGGGACTATAACCCACCCTTGGATTAATGCCAAGTGTCCAATCCTTGTGCTCATAGATGCATGACATGTGTCCACTTAATCAATTGATTAATTTTCTAATCACAATAGGACTCCTAATCTTATTAGGAGAATTAATTGATTTGGGAGCATGCATCCTACGATGCCATGTGGACTTTAAAGTCCGCATAGTGTGAACATGACTTAAGTCATATTCATCCGACGACGACATGTGGTCTTTAAAATCCGCACAAATCTTGGTTTAATCAAATTGACCCAATCATGAACCCAAATCAATTTGGGTCGAACCTAATTTGATTTGGCTCATTAAATCAGCCCAATTGCAATCCATTATAATCAATTCCACTTAATTCTTCTTTCATTAACTCACTAACACTTAGTGGGTTAATTCAATCACCAATCATATTGATGATTGATTTCTATTGTGATTCCAAATCATAATTATGATAGTCTGACTAATTAAATCCTCTATGTGTGTGACCCCGTAGGTTCTATTCTGACTGGTAGTGAGACATTTTGAGATCTCCATCTCAATATCACTGAAACTCCTTTTAGTGGACTGAAACGATTTCAGTTCTACTATCCGGGTTCATTGATCACCAAGTGAATGCCGTCGAGTCTCACAATCCACTAGTGACACCTAGCAATATATGGTGGCAACCCAGCAGAACCTCTAGGTGCAGTTAGCATATGATACAGTCTCTCTATCATGGATCCCGACGTGACAGAGGTTATGGATATCTCGTCAAACCCCATCGTCCGTCATATATTAAATTTATACGACTTGCAGTTCGAGATATGGAAAATTTTTTTTCCAAAATACTTAACCAAAAATTTATCGAACTCAGTCTTATAAATCACATAGGATCACTCCTAATCTATCAAGGTTGATAGATCCTATCTAGATGCAACCCTATTCCAAAATGAACCTACTGCAGCCAATCCGCATTACAAAGACCCGAATGGCTAGGGCCCAAGTTCACATGCTCGTCAAACTACAGCAACCTCACAGTGAATAGCTGAGGCATCGCAGGTCAAAGGACCAGTCATACAACTGCGGCATAAGTGTCACTGATGAGTGGATAGACATCCATGTGACTACTATCTTTGGTCATGCTCAGTACCTTGTTCTCTAACAAGTACTCACACAATCACTCCAGTGTCTCTACACCGTGGACTCGAGACTCGTCCATCTGACTAAGTGATCTGTACACTAATCTCAGCAGATCGATCACCGTCCCTCGTGATAGATCCATCGATCAGGTGCATTTAGAAATTAATCCCTAATGACACATGCCTCGAATTCTCAACTCCTTTGAGAATATGTATTATCATCTATTAATTTCTTGGACGATTCATGGACACATACAAACATGAATGAAAAATAAATTGCCCAATCTTATTTATAAATAAGTGTCAAATAACAAATTTATGCCCCAGATTACAAATATGCGTCAGCCACGTTGGCTTCTAGGGCATACTTCTAACATACCTAATATTAAGTCTAGAGATCTTTCACCGTAGTAGAGCTGCTAAAGTCTTTCCGGTGTTGATTTGTCTCGGCTGGATATAACAGGCAAGTTGCATCGGAGGATCGGACCTCTCTATTGACATGAGATGTAGTGCGGGTAAAGGTAGATTTGGGCGCTAATAATTGTTAAGTGAGGACCCAATGACGACTTTACTTCTGTGGAAAATATGGTGGGTCTAACTTAACCAAGAAACGGGACAAGTAACTGTTAGGTGAGGTCCATATGACTTGGAGACCAAGTTGGATACAACTTACTTGAGAAATATTGTACAAGGAGTTGTACACTCATCGTTTATGTGTCCCCAATAACTATTAGTGAGGTGGCATGTAAATTGGTGGGACCGTCGCACCCCACTGGAAACCTAGAGTCGCAGGTTTATGTTTCTCTATCAGATGAGTGTTTGAGATTCGAGAAAATAATGGGAGGTGTTTATTTTAAAAGGCCCTAAAACAAATAAAGTTCAAGTTCAAAATTCTAATTAGAATCTTTACTCTCTGAGAATTATAAAGTCAGCATCTAAATTCTTAACTTATATCCTAGAGAACAACCGTTTGACCAAACCCAATTATAAAGACTGGCTCTGCAATTTCAAAATAATTTTGAATTGTGAGAAATTAGGGTATGTGCTGGCCCATAAAATCTCTGTATTACCAGTCCGTCCTATCACTGATCAGCGTAAGACGCATGCTAAGTGGACGAACGATGACAATATGGTTAGGTGCTACATAAAGGCATCAATGTCCAATGAACTTTAATGCCAGCATGAGAATATGAAGACTGCTAGGGATATATTGAATCACTTGCAAGAGTTGTATGGTGAATAGAGTCGCGCAGCTCAGTTTGAAAGATGCGTGAAGGGCAATCTGTCCATGATCATGGTCTGACCATGATAAAAGACTTAGAGGAGCTTGAGAAGCTCGGCATGACCATACACAAGGAAGTGCAAATGGATTTGATCATACAATACCTTCCAGTTTCGTATGAACAGTTTATAGTAAACTACCATATGAATAAGATTGTATGCACTAAAATAGAATTGTTAAATAAATTGGTAACTACCTTAGAGACCTTGAAGAGTTCAAGGGCCATTATTCTTGCTGTTGAGTTGGCTTCTACTTCCAAGAGAGAGTCTACCTGGAAGAAGAAGAAGCCTGCGAAAAAGATCGAGAAAAAGCCGAGCAAGAAAGTTCCAAAAAAAAGGCCGATTGTAAGGGAAAGTGTTTCCATTGCATCATGGAATGGCCATTGGAGGAGGAACTATCCTACATACATGGGAAGCATAAAGAGCAAAAAGGATGACAGACCTTCTGAAGGTATGTCAAATATGCTCATTATTAAAAGGATACTTAGGGACTGTTACCTGCTGCTAGTAGAAATTTAATTTCCGTATCTTGTTTAACACAAAAAGATTTTTATAAAACTATTGTTCCATTTATTTGAGAAATAAATTGGTTGCAAGTAGTTTTATGATTGACAGTCTTGATCACATAAATATGGATGCATCTGCAAATGAATCTGAGCAAACAGTGAGTACTATAGGATCCAAAAGATCTAAAGATGAGATAAATTTAAAGTATTTGTGGCACCTCAGGGTTGGCCATATAGGAGAAGATAGAAAAAACAAATTGAAGAAACATGAACTTTTAGGCTCATTGACTTCCGAGTCATATTCGATTTATGAATCCTACTTTCAAGGAAAGATGGCCAAATTATCCTTTGTAGGACACGGGGAGAGATCCACTAAAATACTTATCCTAGTACACACTGACGTGTATGGCCCATTCGATGGGCAAGCTAGGGATTGTAATTTTACTTCATTTACCGATAATTACTCATAGTTTGGATA
This sequence comes from Phoenix dactylifera, assembly GCF_051530095.1. NCBI lineage: Eukaryota > Viridiplantae > Streptophyta > Magnoliopsida > Arecales > Arecaceae > Phoenix > Phoenix dactylifera. The sequence continues at coordinate 9,187,433 of NC_143203.1, forward strand.
TATGTATGAGACACAAATCTGAAACTTTTGAAAAGTTCAAAGAGTTCAGATATGAAGTAGAAAAACAAATAGAAAAACTCATTAAGATTTTTCGATCAGATCGAGGAGGTGAATAGCTTAGTGGAGAGTTCCATAATTATCTCAAAGAAAATGGTATAGTTTCATAATGGACCCTCCTTGGTACACCTCAGCACAACAAGATGTCAGAGAGGAGGAATCAGATCCTATTGGATATGGTCAGGTCTATGATAAGCTTTACTGATTTATCATTATTTCTTTAGAGAGATGTCCTACTTTAAGCAATTTACATATTGAATAGAGTTTTCTCTAAATCTATTCCTACCACGCCATATGAGATATGGTACGGTAAGAAGCCGAGTCTTGGTTATCTTAAGATTTGGGGATGTCCAGCCCAAGTCAAGCGACAACAGACGGACAAGTTAGAGGATATGACAATTAATGCTCATTTTATTGGATATCCTAAAGAGCCATTAGGATACGATTTTTTGTCCCAAAAGATCACAAAGTGTTTGTGAGCCGACATGTTATCTTTATGAAAAATAGTTTATCCTTGATAGACGCAGTGAGAGAAAAATTAAGCTCGAAGAGAAAGTCTCTGAAGAGCAACGAACCACTGTGCTTATAGAACCTATTCATATCAAGCCAGCACATGTAGAACCTCCTCCATCTCGTAGATCTAATAAGATTTTCCATTCTCCTAAAAGGTACTTAGGTATGCTTACTGTTGCCCAAGGTGACAACCCAAGAGGGGGGGGTGAATTGGGTTTTCTAAAAATTATGTTTCCTAATTTTTACTTTGAATTGAATGCAGCGGAATGATAAGATGTTATTTACTTAAGCTCTAGGCAATTACAAGTAAAGTAGTGGAAAATTAAGCTAGAGCAATTATACTATGGCTTTAGGGTGCAATTGACCTAAAATTAACTTATAGTTGTATGATCAATTTTAATCTATGTGTATGATAAGAATGGAGAGGAAGCTAAGCAAATTCTAAACAATCACTTATAACTCTATAGAAAACAAAGCTAGAGATATTACATAATCAAGTACGAATGTAAGGCATGAAATACACGAGATAAGGCATCACAAACACAAAGATGTATAGTGGTTCGGTGCACCCCAGCACCTACATCCACTCCCCAAGATCTCTTGAGAATTTCACTATAATCCCCCAGATTACAGCCGGTTGTTTTACAAGCTCACAACCCAACTTGTTGTTTTGCGAGATCACAACGAACTCGGTCGGTTTTCACAGGCTCACCGACTAGAACCAACCGATTGTTTTTCCGGATTCACAATCAAACCCAGTTGGTTTTTCCAAAGGCTCACCAACCACAACCTTACAACGATTGTTTTCCGGGTTCACAATCAACCCAGTTGGTTTTCCCAAAGGCTCACCAACCACAACCTTACAACGTTGGTTTTCCCTTTGGCTCACCAACAAACCTTAACCCTTTGATTCAATCCCTTGATTGAATCAAGCTATAAGATATTAGAACAAGAGTTTAAATCAAATACAAGCTTCTCAAATAAGCAAATATAGCAAATATAAACAAGTAAAGTAAAGAGAAGAAGCCCTCAAACAAATTTGTAGATGAAGGAACTCGGCTTCTTCTTTACTTGACCCTCTTCTGATTTTGCACGAAGTAGAGGATCACCGAGGCAGCACATAGTTGGAGAGGAAGCTTTGGGATTCACTTGGATGTTCTTCTTCTCTCTCTTTTACTTTGAATGGCCCTTTTGTGCTTTTGGGAGATTTTCCTTGTAATCTCTTTGAAATCTCTTCCCTAAATGTTCTCTCCCACTTCCATCCCTTCTTCCCTAGCTCTCCTCTTGATTTTATAGCTTTAGAGGGAGTGGAAACAAAAATCTAGCCGTTAGAGACAAAAATAGAGCCGTTGGAATCAAGAAAAAACAAGCCGTTATGCCTCCCAGCGTGCTGGAGTCGACTCGGCTGAAGTAGGAGTCGACTCGGCTGAAACAGGAGTCACTTGTGAATAGTAGTCTGTCGGCACTGTAGCTGGGAGTCGACTCCGCACTGTAGCGCTGAAGTAGGAGTCGACTCGAGCACTGTAGCACTGAAGTAGGAGTCGACTCGAGCACTGTAGCGCTGAAGTAGGAGTCGACTCGAGCACTGTAGCGCTGAAGTAGGAGTCGACTCGAGCACTGTAGCGCTGAAAATCAACTCTCTGTCTTTTTGTTTGTTCTCAGTTGGAGTCGACTCGTAGAGTATCGGAGTCGACTCGAGCACTATTTCTTGAAACTCCAGAGTGCCAGAGTCGACTCTAAACTTCCAGGAGTCGACTCGAGGACTATTCTTTTGAATCTTTCTTTGAATTTGCTCCTCTAACTTGAATCATTTGAACTTGAAACTTGGGCCAATAAAGTGTAGCTTTCTTCCAACTTTTCTTGAGAGCTTTTGAGGCCTTCTTGTATTTTTCCAACTTGCTATGTTCCTTGCAAAACAAATTATCTTTCTTCTTGCAACACAAACATTAGTATTTATACTTCAAGGTTTTGTGATCATCAAAATCAATCTTTAAATCAATCTTTGGGTCATCAGTCTCCCCCTTTTTGATGATGACAAAACTTGGAGTATATGCAATATAAAATATATTGTGTTCTAGAAGTAATGCATAGTTAAGTTGTTTGAAGTAGAAAATATATATCTTTAAAATATACTTCATGATAATGCTTTAGATTTAATCAACTTAACATAATCAACACATAAAGCATTATGAGCATATACTTAGATATTTCTCCCCCTTTTTGACAACATCAAAAAGATAGTGAAACATTAAGCACAAAGATAAGAATACTCAAATATTTCTTTTTCTTATTGTACTCCGATTTGCATGTCAAATTATTGCAAGAATATGAATCATATAACTCAAGGCAATAATGTTAGAAAAAGATTAATGAGCATAGACCAGAGCCAATTAAGATAATTTCAGAGGAGAACACATCAAATGTGATTCCAAAGATAGTTTTCAAATCAAGTGTAGGTGGAATCTTTCTTAAGTTAATTCAAAAAGTACCACAAATGATATTCAAGAAAAGTACGAATGGAAATCTAACCTCTCTTCAATAATAAGTATGAAAGCTTGTTCATTTAAGATCTTTTGCCCAATATATTAAGTATTTTAACAACATGAGAGCAATTTAACTAATTTTCAGAGTATAAGAGCAATATATTAAGTATGATTGCAAAGTTCTTTTATGATGTAAAAATATTGTGGCATAAACACCAAAACATGAATTCATGCAATTTATGATATATCTTAGAGCATACATAAAATTCAAGGCTTTGAAGATTCTTTTAAAGCTCTTTTAAAAACTTTATTCCTTTAAAAAGAAGCACATTTTGGTACACATAATAATGGATTGGCACGAAATTGAAGTTCTAAAGAACAAGCCAATAAGAACTCATTAGTGAATTCCAAAAATAGGTTTTCTAAGAGATACTCAAGAAAATCATTATTCTTCCCCTTTTTCATTAAATTAGAGGCTCTTAAGATCAACTATTTGAATTGCAATTTGGTTCATGATTGATGCATAAGATATACTAACCAAATAACAAGCCTCAAGGTGTATCGTAAAGATTTTCAAATTAAATTTCAGATGATACATATTGGAGAGTATTAGGATCACTTTTCATTTAGTATTCTTTCTCTCTCCTTTAGTTATGGATTTATGCGATTAGGTTCCATATTATCTTTTCTTCTGAAATTTTCTTTCTCCTCCTTAATTGATCGTTCCATTTAAGAGTTTAGAATTTGAAGATAATGTTCAATAAAATTGTGAATCTCGAAAATATATTTTTCTATAAGTTTCAGCACAGCTTACACTAATGAGAGTATATTTCTATAAAGCTTAATGTTTGAGATAAGACGAACTTTATAGAATTAAGACAAATAATGGCAACACAAGGAGGTTTATCAAAATCAATCCATAAAATATTCAAGATATTCATCAAATGGATGTAACCTTTTGCATTTAGATTGAATATCTAAAGCTCCCCCTCAAAAGATGCATTCTTCTTTAATCATTCTTTTCTTTGTTGAAATTCAGATTTTGATGACAAGCGTGAATAGAACTGAAATTCTATGATATCGAGAATGTAGAGTGATCTAGAATTATTCAAAATTTGTAGCAATTACTCTTTCTAATCCTTCAAGAACAAGTTATGCTTTCTCTTAATCTTAGAAAAAATGTATAAAAATATTAATCAGAAAATGATTCATTTGAAGCTCAATTTCTTTCAAAAGCATTTACATTTTCTTTCTTTTAAGAATCATTTGAGTGAGCTGAAATATTTCTAGCTTTAAGATCATTCACTCTATATATATATTTTGATGGAAGTCTTTAAGAATGTAGGAGAGAAAAACATATAGATGATCATTGAGGTATATATATTTATAGAACTCAATTTCTTAATCATAGTTTTTCAGCAATGTATACATGAAGCACAATAAATCTTTTCAATATCAAAATAAAATAATATATTTAAAAATATTTGTTTGCAATCAAGATCATCGAAAGACACATCATTTAGACCAATATTAGTACACTTTAAAGATAAGAAATGATATGTTTCAGATGCGTATCGCGGCAAACAATCAAGGCATCAGAATTATTCTATTTTTCTTAAACTGTAGTTTTTATTTAGAAATCATATTGAGTTTAAGCTTTTATACAAAATCAGATTCTGAATTTCATAAAGATTTTCAATAGAGGCTTTCAAAATCATAATTTGAGATATGTATCTTCCACATTGTAGCTCATCTTAAATCATTACGATTGAAAACACATATTTTAAACATATAAGAGCATATTCAGAATATTTGTATTTATGTTGAGTTTTGGTATGAATTAGAACATTATATACCAAAGTTAGGCAAGTTGAAAGATAAAACAAAATCAATTCATTTTGCCTAAATAGAGATATACTTCTCTTCTCCTTTTTACAAATTTATTCAACTTTCAGATTTCAAAGATGATTGTGAACGACAAATCTAAAATTTCTTTTCAATAATACCATAAAATAACTTCATATAGTATTTCAAACATTCAATCAAATTATCCAAGTATGGAGCATTACAAAATATTGAGAATCCATAATTCAAAATATCATGCCACATGCAAAATATATTATGTGTTAAGTCATGCATTAAAATATTAAGAACAAGCATGTTAATGATCAAAATCAATTCTTTTCAAATAAACTCCTCCTATTTAAATATAATCTTGCACTGATTTCATCCTTAAAGTATGTTTTCAAGTGATTAAAAATTTGACTTGATTCTTCTTATATACTTTTATTTACTTTGTCTTTCATTTTTACTTTCTTATGCTTTATACTCTATTTGCTCCCTATCCGGTGGAGTTGGAAGGGGCACGAGGTACTACCACTAGCCTTCCTCTTGTGCCGTCCCTAATATACCCTACACCGAATAGTTGGGTCAAATAGTGCCGGATACTACCACTAGCCTCCCCATTGGCACCATCCCTATGATGAGCAATATAGAAAGGTTAAAATGTTCACTTCAAACTCTTCCTGTTTAAGTGTAATTAATTACGGATTTTATCCCTTTCAAAAGAATGCTCACACAAGTCTCACAAATGTGCCGAATATATTATGCTTGTTTTGCTTTTCCTTAAGATTGGAGTATTTGCCTTCACTTAGATTTTACTTTTCTTGAATAATATCCATTTTCTTTTCTTTATCTCTCTCTCTTTTTGTTATTCTCAAGTAATTTACATGAAAGAGCAGAATAAAGAAATAATCTTATATATCATATAGATGTATATCATGCAAACAACATTTTCATTATGCTCAAGAATTCATTGCTTCTCACAAGTCAATTTAAATCAGCATTTTAAGCATATACTTGTGTATTTCATGGTTATGATATAGGCAAAGGAACATTTTAGTTTGAGCAAACCATGAATCAATTTCTAAAAGCATAAGTCAATTAATACATATATAGACATGATATCAAGAAATTAATAATTAAAGATTTTAACCATGCCATAATAAAATTTAAGTTATTGACTTTGCTCAGCTAATTTATGAGAGAGGTATCTAAAATTACCTATTCATTTTATATTCTTCAAGTCAAATTAGATTTCTTATATGTGAACTTTTGGCTGAAGAAGGTCCTCTCTCTTGTTTGCATGTGAATGTTTATTGTATCTTATGTGGAGGTGTCCTTCAAGTTGAAATCTCTCATTTTCTTGCTCAAGGATCCTGCATTATTAACAAACTCCTTTTCTTTCTTGAAAGAAAGTCATTAGTTTCTTCAAGATACAAACCATTCATCCAACATATTTTTAACTAGATGACTCAATATAAGATATGACAATAGTTGAATGTTGAGTCACTTTACTCAAGAGATTGCCTAAATATAAGCAAGCACATATCACTGGAACTAAAGAGATAGTTTCATTAACCAAGATGGTTCAAGGACAAGCATGTGAGGCAATAGGAAGATTCATCAAGGTCAAATCAATTTCTTATTTTCAAAATCAATTTAGTTTAGATTTTATTTGCTTAAGATAATTATCAATAAGACACGCTAGCTAAGTTTTAATCAACTTATCTTAAACAGTTGTTTCTATCAAAATTCAGATTATGATTTATTTGTTATCAATAAATTATGATTCATTAAAGTTAGATTGAAGTCTTGCACAAGGGCACATAATGAGCATACAATCTGGTCTACTAGCTGTATGATAAAATACTTATTCTATCATGCTTCAATACAGCTTTAAAATAATAGATCTACTTTGCTCATCCTTTTCAAATTCTACAAGATGGGGTCATAGACATACCTTCTTCATGCCAATCTTCTATAAGAGTTTTCTTGTAGACTAACTTTGGTCAATGAAGATCCCCTTTCTTGTTTGTCTTAATTTGGAGTTCAAGAAAAAATGTTAATTCATTCATTATACATATTTCAAACTCACTTTGCATGAGCTTAGTAAAATCTCCATATAAATCTTCATTAGTAGAACCAAAAAGGATGCCATCAATGTATGCTTTGAGCAAGCAAGATATCACAAATTCTTCTTTTTAATGTATAGATTTATTACTTTTTATCAAAAAGTTACTCAAGCTTTTACATCATGCTTTTGATGCTTGTTCCAAATCATATATTGCTTTATCATATTTGTAATGAGTGTTTTCAAATAAGGTGGTTATTTTACATAGATCCTTTTTTAATGAAATAACCATATAGGAGTGCATTCTATACATTCATTTGACAAAATATAAAGCTCATAAAGCAAGCAAATGATAATAGTGATCTTTACTTCTAATCATGCAAGAGTTTCATCAAGATCTATTTCATCTTTTCTTGATTTAGTCTTTTAGTAGTCATCAATTTTTCTTCACTAAGTGCATTTCTGAAAAACTTAATTTGGTTCTAATTATTAACAAGTTTTCAGATTGTTATATGTAAAAGATTAACCATATACATATATAATTTAATTTTAGTATCTTGATAATAAATCATTAGTCTCATAAAGAATAAAATGAATTGATATTTCTACAACTCGAATCTTTTCATTGAATGTTCTATATGCATTGCTTGATGAATGATATCCAAGGATAGAAATATCTTTATCAGATTTGACATTATTTTCAAAAGACCATATCAAGCATAACATAAACTACTGAAAAATATGAAAGATATGCAATAGATCATTTTCTATTTTTCAGAAGATCAAATGGAGTTTTCATCAAAAATAGATCTAATAGAAACCATATATATGACAAGCAATGATGATAGCTTTTAAAAAAATCATTTAAGTAGATGACGATCATACAACATTGCCTTTTTTATTTCTTCAAGGATTCTATTAATCCTATTTTACTTATGGTGTTCTTGGTGCAGAAACAATTGTATTCAATATTATTTTCTGTGCACAACTTAATAAGAAATTGGTTTTCAAAACTATGCCATGATACTTCTTTTACTTTCATAGTTTGCAAATCTTTTTCATTTGATCCCTTTTTGTGAGTTTGTGCCAATGCAGAAAATATTTCAATTTAAGTGCCAAGAACAAAACCAATGTAAGCTTTTGAAAACTTAGTGTTGGAAACAACATCTTTAGATTTAGAAATTGGTTTTTGTTTGTTTCCTTAGTTAATATGCATAGCAAACTTTGACCTTGCAGAAGATAGTCTACGTAAACCAATGACAAAGTCTTTTGAAATTAAGTCCATACTAGCATAAGTTAATTTTATATGCCAAAAAAAATTCTTTAATATTAGTATTTATAATGCATAATTTTTTTAAGAGCATATTAAGTACATATTCTTATGTCTATGATCAATAGAAGATAATGCCTTGGATAAGAACTCTCAATCAAGCATATAGAGGACTCAAAAAGATAATTTAAGGAAATTGATTAATCATTAACAAAGTATCCCTCAATATAGAAAAGTATAGAAAGATGAAGGACTTGAATTCATTTCTTCTATTTTAATTACTTTTCTTGATTATATTTTAAGTTTCACTCTTTAACGTGTGTCTAGAACACCCATTTGTATGAAAGTTCTATTTGTTTCATGGGTATCTTGGCACACCTTCATCTACATCCTCATATTTTCATTTTGGGTACCCAAGCTTGCTTGGGTCCTTGAGAGTTAGGATATATGGTTCCTTTTGGAACCCAAATCTGTTTAACAGTAATAACTTTACCATTTGATTTAATTGTACTAGAACTATAGGTAAGATTGTTATGTCCATTCTTTTGATGTTTGAAATACGTTATCCTTTTTGATGATTTGCTTGACGAATTTAAAACCTTTTTCTTTAGGAATTCATTGCTAAGTGAAGGAGTTAAGCCAAATTTTGATTTATCAAAATCAGCATGTTGGCTTTCAAACATCATTTTTAATCTTTCTGAACTTACAGTAAATTTGTTAATAAAAGACTTCAATTGGTTAATTTCTTCACTTAAGTTTTGATTTTCTTTAATTAAATTCTGATTTTTCTGAATCAATTGTTCTGAATTTAACCTTAAGCTTTCATTTTCAGAATTTAGTTTGTCATATATTTCAGCAATAGAATTTCTTTCTTTTGAGATTTCGAGATTTAGCTTTTTATGTTTTTTATTTTTGATAGCTAATTTTCTACATTCACCATACAAATCATGAAAAGCATTTAATAGTTCATCATACGAATATTCTTCATGAAATTCATTTGGTGTAAAATTAGATTCAGATTCTACTTTATCTTCTAGTGCCATAAAACATAAGTTAGTTACCTCTTGTAGTTCATTGTTGCTTCTAGCTTTCAATTTCTTGCTTGACTCTTCTTTAGTCAAGATTTTCTTTCTTTTTATCTCTTTCTTCCTTTCTTCTTGCTTTCTTTTCTTCTTTGTCTTTAGGAAGCTTGTGAATTTTTTTGTTGTTTTTTCTTCCTCGAGTTGACTCGGATTTACTTGGAGTCGACTCGACTAACTTGAGAGTCGACTCGAGATCTTCGGGAGACGTCTCGTTCTCAGAGGCCTAAAGGATGATTCTCTGTCTTTTGAACTGTTCTGCCTCGGAGTCGACTCGGGCCTTGTTGGAGTCGACTCGGCTAACTTGGAAGTCGACTCTGAAATACTTGGAGTCGACTCGTTCACAGGATCTTCAAGACTGAGTCTCTGCCTTTCAGACTGTTCTTCTCTAGGAGTCGACTCGGACAAACTAGGAGTCGACTCGGCTAATGTGGAAGATTCTGCAGTCTCATTGTTAGTATGCAATTGAAGCATATGTGAGCTAATCTGAGATTTATCATAAATATTTTTTAAAGTATCCCAAATCTCCTTAGCAGATAAGCATGCAGAAATTTCATTAAATTTCGTTTCATGAATAGCACAATATAATATGTTCATAGCATTAGCATTTAATTGTGCTAGGTCTTTTTCATTAACAGCTTGAGAGAGTGTGTGAGGGCCATTTATAATGATATTCCATATTTTATAGTTTTGTGATTGAACAAAAATTTTCATTCTAGCTTTCCATTGAATATAGTAAGTTCCATCAAACAGTGGAGGTCTGTTTATGGAAAGTCCCTCGGCAAATAATATGTTATGTGGGGTTGTCATAATCTTTAGCTCTAGTCGGTTAAGACTATAATTAATAGAAGAGCACCTGCTCTGATACCACTTGTTGCCCAAGGTGACAACCCAAGAGGGGGGGTGAATTGGGTTTTCTAAAAATTATGTTCCCTAATTTTTACTTTGAATTGAATGCAGCGGAATGATAAGATGTTATTTACTTAAACTCTAGGCAATTACAAGTAAAGTAGTGGAAAATTAAGCTAGAGCAATTATACTATGGCTTTAGGGTGCAATTGATCTAAAATTAACTTATAGTTGTATGATCAATTTTAATCTATGTGTATGATAAGAATGGAGAGGAAGCTAAGCAAATTCTAAACAATCACTTATAACTCTATAGAAAACAAAGCTAGAGATATTACATAATCAAGTACGAATGTAAGGCATGAAATACACGAGATAAGGCATCACAAACACAAAGATGTATAGTGGTTCGGTGCACCCCAGCACCTACATCCACTCCCCAAGACCTCTTGGAAATTTCACTATAATCCCCTAGATTACAACCGGTTGTTTTACAAGCTCACAACCCAACTTGTTGTTTTGCGAGATCACAACGAACTCGGTCGGTTTTCACAGGCTCACCGACTAGAACCAACCGATTGTTTTCCCGGGTTCACAATCAAACCCAGTTGCTTTTCCCAAAGGCTCACCAACCACAACCTTACAACGATTGTTTTTCGGATTCACAATCAACCCAGTTGGTTTTTTCAAAGGCTCACCAACCACAACCTTACAACGTTGGTTTTTCCTTTGGCTCACCAACAAACCTTAACCCCTTGATTCAATCCCTTGATTGAATCAAGTTACAAGATATTAGAACAAAAGTTTAAATCAAATACAAGCTTCTCAAATAAGCAAATATAGCAAATATAAACAAGTAAAGTAAAGAGAAGAAGCCCTCAAACAAATTTGTAGATGAAGGAACTCGGCTTCTTCTTTACTTGACCCTCTTCTGATTTTGCACGAAGTAGAGGATCACCGAGGCAGCACACAGTTGGAGAGGAAGCTTTGGGATTCACTTGGATGTTCTTCTTCTCTCTCTTTTACTTTGAATGGCCCTTTTGTGCTTTTGGGAGATTTTCCTTGTAATCTCTTTGAAATCTCTTCCCTAAATGTTCTCTCCCACTTCCATCCCTTCTTCCCTAGCTCTCCTCTTGATTTTATAGCTTTAGAGGGAGTGGAAACAAAAATCTAGCCGTTAGAGACAAAAATAGAGCCGTTGGAATCAAGAAAAAACTAGCCGTTATGCCTCCCAGTGTGCTAGAGTCGACTCGGCTGAAACAGGAGTCACTTGTGAATAGTAGTCTGTCGGCACTGTAGCTGGGAGTCGACTCCGCACTGTAGCGCTGAAGTAGGAGTCGACTTGAGCACTGTAGCACTAAAGTAGGAGTCGACTAGAGCACTGTAGCGCTGAAGTAGGAGTCGAATCGAGCACTGTAGCGCTGAAAATCAACTCTCTGTCTTTTTGTTTGTTCTCAGTCGGAGTCAACTCGTAGAGCATCGGAGTCGACTCGAGCACTGTTTCTTGAAACTCCAGAGTGCCAGAGTCGACTCTAAACTTCCAGGAGTCGACTCGAGGACTATTCTTTTGAATCTTTCTTTGAATTTGCTCCTCTAACTTGAATCATTTGAACTTGAAACTTGGGCCAATAAAGTGTAGCTTTCTTCCAACTTTTCTTGAGAGCTTTTGAGGCCTTCTTGTATTTTTCCAACTTGCTATGTTCCTTGCAAAACAAATTATCTTTCTTCTTGCAACACAAACATTAGTATTTATACTTCAAGGTTTTGTGATCATCAAAATCAATCTTTAAATCAATCTTTGGGTCATCACTTACAGAGAAAGTGTTCCTCATGAGAAATAGGGATCATTGTAAGGATCCCAATACCTACAACGAGGTGATGTTAGATATCGATTCCGAGAAATAGCTGGAAGCGAAGTGTTCGTCCAATTCCTGTTTACCTAAAAATATGCTAAACAGATCGTTGTTAGAACCGACAAACAAAGTTTAAATAAATTTTACTCTTACCTTTTCTACTCGAAGAATAGTGGTTGTAAGAGGTCGATCCACAGGGAGGCGATTGGAGTTGCATAAAAATTAGAACGTTCACTCGAATTTGAAATTGATTTTTGAATGATAAAAGGAAAACATTATTTTGAGGATGTTGATGGATGATCTAGTCTACCGGAGAATATTTTTTTAATTGAAATTAACTAAAAGACAGATACTTGAAATCGAGGAGCATTTATAAATTTAATAAAATATTTAACTATTCAAAGAAAAATTTTGGCATGGATGAAAACAGTGCTTAGGAAGATTGAGGCCTGGAACATAGACTGAATGAAAGAGAATTTAATGCATTGCATAAAAAGTACAAATTAAACTGAACCTAGAACATGGATTGCATGAAAGAAAATTAATTGATTTCGTAAAAAGAAATGATTACAAAAAGTAAAAAGATTGAAGATGAAGCCTAATGCTTCTTTCTTCTAAAAAAAATAAAAAATAAAATAAAATAAAAACAAGAAATCTTATTTCCTCTCCCTTTCTCTCCCACGGTGGACTTTCAACATAAAACACTTTTTTTTTCTCTCTCTCTTCTTCCCTTTTCTCAGAAAACAGGGCCTCCTCTGTTCTTTGGCTCAACACCCAGCTCGCAGTCGAGCTCCTCCTCCCCTCTCCTCTCGCCGATGGCCTCCTTATATAGCTCGCCCCCACCTCTTGAAGCCGACTGAGAATCGAAACGGTGGCGGGATCACGGACGCGGAAGCTTGATCCGTGGAGGGGGATCACGGGATTAATGGGAAAACATCACGGGATGCTGAGAGGCTGACTTGAAACGAAAGAAGATGAGATGGGAGGCTGGCTGCGGGATCCTTGATGGCTGAAGAGGAATGGATCTGGGGTCGTGATCGACGGGAGGAAGGAAGCGCGGGCTGAGGCGGATTGCTTGATTTGGGAGGATGCCGTGGGAGATGGACGGATGCAGGATCACTTGGAGGAGGCGGTCACGGCTTGGATCCGGGCGCTGGGACATTGGCATGGATGCGGTGGAGACGCGGTGCGGGATCGCCGGAGATTGGATTCAGACGCTGGGATTCCGGGCGTTGCTGGCACGGTGGCTGGCACGGGAGTTGGATGCATTCGAACGGGCGCTTGGGATCGATGTGGCGGACGCATGGGATCATTCCCTCTCCCCTGTTTTCGCATGGATGAAGCTGCTTTGATGCGGGTGAGAGGATCTCCCTTCATTGAATATGGGTCATGTGCCAGTTTCTGCAATGGAATTGGATTTTGCAAGAAGGTCTGGGACTTTCTTTGCCCTCCTGAGATGGGAGCTGGGAGATACCAAGTTCCGTCCAATTAGTCATAGAGATAAAAAAAAATAGTGTGATATGAAATTTGGCTCACGAGTCATCTGTTCTGACTGGAGGTCAATTGCAAGTCTTTCATGTCATGGGTCACCCAGCACCTCATAGTTATGATATGGTCAAATTAGATTTGCCCAAAATTCTTTCCTAAAAGCACAAAGAAATTGGACCCGATTCGGACCCGAACCCGACTCGAACCCGACCCGACTCGGACCCGAGTCAGGTCTGGGAAGGGATTCTTCTGAAGTCAAATTTGTACTCAATATGCATTTTATCTCCAATTTATGATAATCTGTGCCGAACCCAAATATAATATTAACTCAGTGAACTTATCATTATTGGTTAGCAATAACACTAATTTTAGTGACATGTAGGTCGTACTTTTATGCTCTCATCACACCCCCCAACTAGCTTATTGCTAGTCTCTAGCAATTAACAAGCAAACGATAAAATGAGGGCACAAAAAGATGTAGTCTAACTTATGACTTTTTCTCCTTTTTTTTTTTTGAATTGAAGCTAAATACACAAACTATGATATGTACCCATTTTCGTAGGGAGTAACGATTGCACTTAGCACGTGCAACAAGCCTTTAAACACCTAGGTTACCCTATTGGACGAGTGTTGTCTCGTGAGGGTTTGCAGTGAAGTTACCCACAAACTTCATCAATCAGGGATTTCTAATGTTTAACTCAAAATTTGAACAAGTACTATTGTATGAACTTAGAATTGGAAGGACAATAAAGACTTATTGCTATCATATTTAAGCAGACTCTAAGTCAAGTTCCATTACTCCCCATCTATCTGCTAACAAGTCAAGAATGTAGTGAGGTGCAAGATAGTATCATATAAATGAGTAGCTTTTACTTACTTCCAACATGATCACTTTAATTTTCAAGACTTTCTAGAGTTAAATGGTAATGAATACCCCAGATTTATTTATTTATTTATTTATTTATTTATTTTGAATGCTAAGAAGAGTGACTTGTGCAATATCTAGCCTTATTAAGCTTTCTAGCTAACCCATGTAGCGAGTGTTAGGCCAATGCTCCCGATCCAGATGGCTCAGGGCCCTAGGTGTAGAGACACCCTAACAGGCTTAATAACTCAAGTTAACTAGGCTTCAAGGTCAAATTAGTCACTCAGAGTTTAATCTCAATCATACTCACCTTTTTACGCGAACACTCGCTGCTTGCTAGGCAAGAGGCCCGGTTACTCAGTGAGAAGACTTAAAATAAACTCATTATTTTATTTTATTTTATCTTTTTTTTTATTAGGATGTTCATCACACATATAACTTAAAATTATCCTGAAGATTAAAAGTATTCATATTAGTTGCAAGTATACATACCCCACTATTCATGTGCTTACGTGTAGGTGCAAATCATCTTGTATCATATTAGCAGAAGATAGGTGGGACGAAAACTCAAGCTAGAACTGCTATTATATTCCTTAACTTAAAGCTATTGTCCAAGCAATTCCTAGTTTGTACAGCCAAAAAGATTAGACTTTGAGTTAAAAATTTGAAATCCGCCCTTTTTTTTAATTTTTTTTAATTTTTAATTATTTATTTATTTATTTATTTTTTGCATGAAATCTTTTTAGGTACAAAAATCAAAAATATTCTCACACCCCCATACCTAAATTCAGCATTATCCTCAATATTGAGAAAATTAAAACAGTAATAGGATAGAGAAGATATTACCTGATTTTGGACCTTGATATGGCTAATAACTTGAAGATTAGGGAAAATACCCCCAAACCTACATGTTAGTAACTTTTTTATTATTTTTTTTATTTTTTTAATAATATCTCTATGTTGGGTTGCCTCCCAAGAGCGCTAAATTTTATGTCTTCAGCCAGACAAAATGTAGATTTACTCATAATAGACAGGGTCGATCAGAAGTGTCTCCTCGACTTCTGAACTCAGATACTCAAGGTATGGTTTTAGACGATGTCCATTGACTTGAAACGACCTACCATCCTTAGTATTGCATATTACTACCGCACCATGCGGATGCACTTTCTCTACCGTGTATGTGCCAGTCCAGCGAGATTTAAGTTTCCTAGGGAATAGATGTAATCGAGAATCATATAAAAGAACTTTTTGTCCTTGGTGAAACTCTTTACGAGTAATCATTTTATCATGCATGACTTTCATATGATCCTTGTACTTCTTAACACACTCATAAGCATCGTTCCTAATTTCTTCAAGCTCGTCGAGTTGAAGCTTTCTATGTTCTCCCGCCTTGTCGAGATCGAAATTTAAGCATTTGATTGCCCAATAGGCCTTGTATTCTAACTCGACAGGTAAATGAAGCCTTGCCATAGACAATCCTATATGGAGACATTCCAATTGGTGTTTTGTAGGCCGAACGATATGCCCACAATGCATCTGTTAACCTAAGGGACCAATCCTTTCGAGATGGATTGACAGTTTTCTCAAGGATGGTCTTGATTTCTCTATTGGAAATCTCAACTTGTCCACTCGTTTGTGGATGATATGGTGTACCGACCTTGTGGGTGATGTTGTACTTCCTAGCAAGGGCTTTAAAAATTCCATTGCAAAAATGTTTTCCCCCATCACTAATGATAGCACGAGGGGTGCCAAAGCGAGCGAAGACAGACTCCTTAAGAAACTTGATCACTACTTTGTGATCATTGGTCTTACATGCGACAGCCTCAATCCACTTGGACACATAGTCAACAGCTAGGAGTATGTACTGGTGCCCAAATGACATAGGAAAAGGACCCATAAAATCAATACCCCAAACATCAAAGATTTCTACAATTAAGATTGGGTTCAGGGACATCTCATTTTTTCTTGAAATTTTTCCTAGTCTTTGACATCGGTCACATGATTTGCAATACTCGTGTGAGTCATGAAATAGTGTGGGCCAATAGAATCCGCACTGCAAAATCTTTGCAGCCGTCTTTTTACCACTAAAATGACCACCACAAGCGTGGTCATGACAAAAGGAAAGGACTTTCCTTTGTTCATATTCAGGAATACACCGTCGGATGATCTGATCAGGGCAATATTTAAATAGGTATAGTTCATCCCAAAAATACCACTTTATACGAGCTAGGAAGCAGAATTTCTCTTGTTTGGTCCATGAACTGGGCATTCGTTCAGTAACTAGATAGTTGACTACATCAGCATACCATGGAACATTGGTATGGGAAATCATCATTAATTGTTCATCAGGGAAGGTCTCGGACACAGGCATGGATTCTCCAGATGATTCAACAATTAATCTGGACAAGTGGTCAGCTACAACATTTTCAGATCCCTTTTTATCTCGTATTTCAAGATCAAATTCTTGAAGCAATAGGATCCAACGAATGAGTCTTGCCTTGGCATCCTTCTTTGTGAGAAGGTACTTAAGGGCGGCATGATCAGAATAAATGAGGACCTTGAATCCTATCAGATAGGGACGAAATTTATCTAGAGCAAAAACAACTGCCAACAATTCTTTTTCAGTGGTAGAATAGTTGAGTTGGGCGTCATTCAGAGTTTTGCTTGCATAATGAATAACATGGGGAAGCTTCTCTACTCGCTGTCCTAAGACGGCACCTATTGCATAATCAGATGCATCACACATGATTTCAAATGGCAGATTCCAATCAGGGGACCTTATGATGGGTGCTGAGGTTAGTTCAGACTTTAGTCTTTCGAAAGCAGTTATACAAATTGGCGAAAAATTAAAAGTAGCATCTTTCGCCAACAAATCGCATAAGGGTTTCGACAATTTACTGAAATCCTTGATAAAGCGGCGGTAAAAACCCGCATGCCCTAAAAAGGATCTGACTTCCCTAACGGTTTTGGAAGGTGGCAATTTAGCAATTAATTCTACTTTGGCCTTATCCACCTCAATTCCCCTTTGTGACACAATGTGTCCTAAAACAATACCTGATTCTACCATGAAATGACACTTCTCCCAGTTAAGAACTAAGTTTTTCTCTTTACAGCGTTCTATAACAAGTGTCAAGTGGTGCAGACATTCATCAAAATTGGATCCAAATACAGAAAAGTCATCCATAAAAACTTCTAAAAATTTCTCCACCATGTCGGAGAAAATGCTCATCATACACCGTTGGAATGTAGCTGGTACATTGCATAGCCCAAAAGGCATGCGACGATAGGCAAAAGTGCCATAAGGACAGGTGAATGTGGTTTTCTCTTGATCCTCACGTGCGATAGGAACTTGGTTATATCCAGAATAACCATCGAGGAAACAGTAATGGGAGTGGCCAGCTAGCCGTTCCAGCATTTGATCGATGAAGGGTAGAGGAAAATGGTCTTTCCTAGTCATGGCATTAAGCTTCCTATAGTCGATGCATACTCGCCATCCTGTTTGGACTCGAGTAAGGACTAACTCATTGTGATCATTTTTCACCACAGTGATGCCAGACTTTTTAGGTACGACTTGAACTGGGCTTACCCACTGACTATCAGAAATAGGATATATAATCCCTGCATCGAAAAGCTTGATGACCTCGGCTCGAACTACGTCCTTCATGATTGGATTAAGTCGCCTTTGTGGTTCTCTAGAGATTTTTGCATCTTCTTCTAGATGGATTTTATGTTGGACCACAGAAGGACTAATCCCCTTAATATTAGCTATAGACCAACCGATAGCTTCCTGATTCTTCTGAAGGATACTTAACAGCTTCTCTTCCTGTTCTTTAGTCAGATTAGATGCAATTATAACAGGTAAGGTCTTGTTTTCTCCAAGAAATGCATACTTCAAGTTTTTGGGAAGGTCTTTAAGTTCTAGTTGTGGAGGTTTGACATTGGATGGCACTAGCTGAGATTCCGAAATAGGCAATGATTCAAACTTGGTGGCCCATCTGCTAGTATCCATCACAGGAATGGAATCTAACAATGCATTAACCTCTTGACTTGACTCGCAATTTTGACCAAAATTAGCCAAACATCTTTCTAATGGGTCATAATAACTCGACTCTTCAAAAGAACTGCTAATTATGTTCTCAATCATGTGAATTTCTTCCAAATCGTCCATCTCAGTTGACTGACTACTACTATGAAAAACATTGAGCTGGACAGTCATGTTCCCAAAGGCTAGAGTCATTATTTCATTTCGGCAACTAATCATAGCATTTGAAGTGGCCAAAAATGGTCTACCTAGGATCACCGGGATGTGACTTTCTGAATTTTTTACTGGTTCAGTTTCAAAGACTACAAAATCCACAGGGTAGTAGAATTCATTAACTTTTACAATCACATCCTCCACAATTCCTTTGGGATACTTCACAGTCCTATCTGCTAATGACAAAGTAATGTTTGTGGGCTTTAATTCCTCCAAACCTAGTTCGGTGTAGACAGAATAGGGTAATAGGTTTACACTTGCTCCTAAGTCTAATAGGGCTCTTCGAATGATGGTTTCTTCTATTTTAATTTCAACAGTGGGGCAACCAGGGTCCTTGTATTTTGGGGCAATCTGTTGTTGAATAAGAGATGAGGCTTGTGCCGCCATCACAGCTTGCCTAGGAATACTGGTTTTCCTTTTCACCGTGGTTAGGTCTTTTAAGAATTTTGTATAGGAGGGGATCTGTCTAATGGCATCTAGGAAGGGTAAATTTATTTGGAAATTTTTAAAGACTTCCATGATTTCATCGTACTGAGATTTTTTCTTTGAGTCTTGTAGTCTACTAGAAAAGGGAGCCTTGGGTGTGTATGTCTCTATTGGTTTCTCCTCTATTCTTTGTGTTCCCTATTCTTGTGCCTTTTTCTGAGTGGGATTTGGTTCATGCTTTTCTTCTTTTTCTTGTACAGGAAGTTGGACCTTGTTGTCCACTTGCTTGCCAGACCGTAAAGTGGTAATTGCCTGGACTTCATGGGTAGGATTTCCATTAGAATCAATCTGAAACTGGCCTCTCGGCCCTTGATTCTGTTGCCTACTAGGGTTAGGTACTGGCTGACTGGGCAATTCACCTTTCTTCCTATCCCCTAAAGAGTTGGCTATTTGGCTCAGACTAACCTCAAGTTTTGCAATCACTTGCGCATGGAATTGGTTAGTCTGAGTTTGAGCCATGTTGGTCTGTTGTTGCTGTTGGATGAAGTCTTGTTGCTGCTTCATCATGTTAGCCATCATGGCTTCCAATGATGTAGTTTGCTGAGGGATAGGGGCACTATAAGTAGGAATAGGTGGAGTCGATAATTGGTTTATTTGTGATGGATCTATCCTGAAAAAATTCTTCTGAAAACCTGGTGGACCACCTTGATGCTGAATAGGTTCATTTTGCTTGTATGAGAAATTTGGGTGGAACCTATTATCAGGATGGTAGACTGGGCTGAATGAATTGGGAGTGGGCTTCTTGAAGGCACTATATGAGTTTAGAGCATTTGCCTGCTCAGCCTTAATGTTAGATAAACTAGGACAACACTCCACTAGATGCTCAGAACTGTTACACAAGATACATAAACTTTGTGACTCGTGATCCACTTTCATGATGAGATTTAACTCTTTATATGAACTTGAGCTAGTGGAAACAGTGAAAGCATCAAACTTTTTGCTTAAGTTATTCATTCCAGTCACCAGATTGGACATGACATTTTTTAGTTCTGGGTCTGCTTTCATTTCATAATTGCCTGATTTTCTAGATCCGAACTCATCTCTATTTACTTCCTCACCATAGCTACTCCAATTTTGGGCGTTCTCGGCTATGTCAACAAGAAATTCATAGGCTTGATCTGGGGTTTGGTTCATGAATCTACCCTTGTGCATGGACTCAATCATGTTTCTATGTGCCGGAGTTAGTCCTTTATAAAAGAAGTGGACCAGATCAGCCTTATCAAGCCCATGGTGCGGGCACTTGACCAAAAGATCATGGAATCTTTCCTAAAGTTGGGAAAATTCCTCATCAGATTTTTCTCTAAAAGTTCTGATGGCATCCTTAATTTTTTTCAGTCTTTACCATGGGATAGAATTTAGCCATGAACTTCCTAGATAGTTGTTCCCATGATGTGATAGAATTAGAAGCAAGAGAATACAGCCATGCAGCAGCACGATCCTCTAAAGTCATGGGAAACAACCTTAATTTAATACCCTCTTCATCTAAGTTTTGATTTCTAAACGTTTGACAGATTGTCAAAAATTTGTTTAGATGAATGTAGGGTTGTTCACTCTCGAACCCATGAAACTTGGGTAACATGTTTATTGTTGCAGCCCGAATCTCGAATTGGGCTGCATTATTAATTGGTAATACTATTTAAGTAGGGGGACTAGCGGATGCGGGTGCGAATAATTCATTCAGGGTTCTAATATGTTCACCCATTGTAGAGATCGACGGTTGGTTTACAGTTCGTAGGTTGTGATGAAAAGTTCTATCAATCACAGGATCAAATGGGGTTAACTTATACCTTAATGACCTTCTACCATGCATACATTTCCACAACTTAATTAGACTCAATTTTTAAACGAAATCCTAAAAGATAAGAAGAAGGGCTAGACCAAGATGACCACAATCAACACCACACAATAGATTGGCTCTTTAATCTTGAGGTTAAAGAAGGTTTAGTAGCTTTTAATTTAGTTGCACAGAGATTTATCAGGTTAAAAAGTTTCTGAAATTCTCTCCTAGATTAGACAGCTCCTAATCTCCCTTTCAGATTAAGCTTGAGCTTACCAGTTAAGCAATCCAGTAACCAGTGACCAGAAAAGTCCCGGGGTATGTGGTGGTGCCAAAAGGGATACACCAATACCACAATACCCGTAACAGTTCTCACTGTTGTAAAACTTTCCTAGACATCACCAATTACTAAATCCTCACTGGAGTGGCTTTCAGCCGCTTCTTTCCAAGAGCCTAATTGAGCTCGAAAACCCTAAGGCCAACATCTAATTTGATTTTAATTTAATTTGGCTTAGGATAAGTATGCAAGGTGGTGATTTTTGGGCTAAGGACAGGTAATGACTTCCTGACCTTATCTTTTTAATGGGTTTTGCCCTTAAATTCTTTTATGCAAATGCTTAATACTAAATGCAGCAAATAATCAATGGTTTTTTTAAAGTTTATGCAATGTCATTAGGTTGTACTGATTAAATGAGCAAGCAATTTTTTTTATTTTTTTATTTTTCTTAATTTTTTTTTAATTTTATGTTGTTTTTTTTTAATTTTTTATATAGGAATAACTTGAATGTAAACTAAAACTAATCCTTATGCGTCAGTCAATCTCCGAATGCCCGTTGAATAAGCTCTGGAGATTACTTCGTGAGGAGCCCCAATAGAGGTATGATCACCTCGGGGGATTGCACCCTATCAATTACTAGCAAAAATAATATTTTTTTTAAAATTTTTTTAATTAATTTTTTAACCTTTTTTAAAAATTTAAATTTCAAATTTCAAATCACGGAATTCAAATTTTGAATTTAAATTTTTGAATTTTTTTGAATTTTGGAAATTTTTTCAATTTTTTTTAATTATCTTTTTTTTTAATTTTAATTTTTTTTACTTTTTTTTTGAAAAAAAAACTTTAAATTTTGAATTTCAAATTTCAGAATTTAATAACTACGAAATTATTAACTAGAAATTATCAAAATAAGGAAAATTAATAAAAATAAAAATAAAAACTTACTACCAGAGTGCGTTCACTCCGGACATCCAAAATTTGATTTGATCTTCGTGATCGTTCTTGCTTCTTGATTTGCCTTCCCGGCAACGGCGCCAAAATTCTGTTCGTCCGATTTCTGTTTACCTAAAAATATGCTAAACAGATCGCTATT
The DNA here is from genome assembly GCF_051530095.1 of Phoenix dactylifera. NCBI lineage: Eukaryota > Viridiplantae > Streptophyta > Magnoliopsida > Arecales > Arecaceae > Phoenix > Phoenix dactylifera. The sequence goes on from NC_143203.1 coordinate 9,209,691, forward strand.
AGAACCGACAAACAAAGTTTAAATAAATTTTACTCTTACCTTTTCTACTCGAAGAATAGTGGTTGTAAGAGGTCGATCTACAGGAAGGCGATTGGAGTTGCATAAAAATTAAAACGTTCACTCGGATTTGAAATTGATTTTTGAATGATAAAAAGAAAACATTATTTTGAGGATGTTGATGGATGATCTAGTCTACCGGAGAATATTTTTTTAATTGAAATTAACTAAAAGACAGATACTTGGAATCGAGGAGCATTTATAAATTTAATAAAATATTTAACTATTCAAAGAAAAACTTTGGCGTGGATGAAAACAGTGCTTAGGAAGATTGAGGCCTGGAACATAGACTGAATGAAAGAGAATTTAATGCATTGCATAAAAAGTAGAAATTAAACTGAACCTAGAACATGGATTGCATGAAAGAAAATTAATTGATTTCGTAAAAAGAAATGATTACAAAAAGTAAAAAGATTGAAGATGAAGCCTAATGCTTCTTTCTTCTAAAAAAATAAAAAATAAAATAAAATAAAAACAAGAAATTTTATTTCCTCTCCCTTTCTCTCCCACGGTGGACTTTCAACATAAAACACTTTTTTTTTCTCTCTCTTCTTCCCTTTTCTTAGAAAATAGGGCCTCCTCTGTTCTTTGGCTCAACACCCAGCCCGCAGCCAAGCTCCTCCTCCCCTCTCCTCTCGCCGATGGCCTCCTTATATAGCTCGCCCCCACCTCTTGAAGCCGGCTGAGAATCGAAACGGTGGCGGGATCACGGATGCGGAAGCTTGATCCGTGGAGGGGGATCACGAGATTAATGGGAAAACATCACGGGATGCTGAGAGGCTGACTTGAAACGGAAGAAGATGAGATGGGAGGCTGGCTGCGGGATCCTTGATGGCTGAAGAGGAATGGATCTGGGGTCGTGTCGACGGGAGGAAGGAAGCGCGGGCTGAGGCGGATTGCTTGATTTGGGAGGACGCCGTGGGAGATGGACGGATGCAGGATCACTTGGAGGAGGCGGTCACGGCTTGGATCCGGGCGTTGGGACGTTGGCATGGATGCGGTGGGGACGCGGTGAAGACGCGGTGCGGGATCGCCGGAGATTGGATTCAGACGTTGGGATTCCGGGCGTTGCTGGCACGGTGGATGGCACGGGAGTTGCATGCATTCGAATGGGCGCTTGGGATCGATGTGGCGGACGCATGGGATCATTCCCTCTCCCCTGTTTTCGCATGGATGAAGCTGCTTTGATGCGGGTGAGAGGATCTCCCTTCATTGAATATGGGTCATGTGCCAGTTTCTGCAATGGAATTGGATTTTGGAAGAAGGTCTAGGACTTTCTTTGCCCTCCTGAGATGGGAGCTGGGAGATACCAAGTTCCGTCCGATTAGTCATAGAGATAAAAAAAAAATAGTGTGATATGAAATTTGGCTCACGAGTCATATGTTCTGACTGGAGGTCAATTGCAAGTCTTTCAAGTCATGGGTCACCCAGCACCTCATAGTTATGATATGGTCAAATTAGATTTGCCCAAAATTCTTTCCTAAAGCACAAAGAAATTGGACCCGATTCGGACCCGAACCCGACTCGGACCTGACCTGACTCGGACCCGAGTCGGATCTGGGAAGGGATTCTTCTGAAGTCAAATTTGTACTCAATATGCATTTTATCTCCAATTTATGATAATCTGTGCCGAACCCAAATATAATATTAATTCAGTGAATTTATCATTATTGGTTAGCAATAACACTAATTTTAGTGACATGTAGGTCGCATTTTTGTGCTCTCATCACGAAGTCAGAGATGGACTTCATGCATTCCAACCAAGTCTGGATCTTAGTAGATCTACTAGAAGGTATAGTACCTATTGGGTGTAAATGAATCGATAAGAGGTAATTAAAGTTCGGAAGACAAGGTAGAGACCTATAAGACAAGGCTAGTGGCGAAGATTATAGTCAGTGTGAAGGCACTAATCATCAGAATACTTTTTCACCTGTAGCGATGCTGAAGTCTATTCGAATAATGCTTGCTATTGCAGTATATCATGATTATGAGATATTGTGCTGGTGATCAAAAGGTCTGTAAGCTGCAAAGGACCATCTATGGACTAAAGCAAGCATCTCGGAGTTGGAACACTCGTTTCAACGATGTAATCAAATCATTTGATTTCATCAAGAACGAAGAGGAACCATGTGTTTATAAGAAGGTTAGTGGGAGGGCTATTGTATTCCTCGTATTGTACGTGGATGATATCCTTCTTGTTGGAAATAATATTTTCATACTAACTTAGGTCAAGGTATGGTTTTCTAAGGAATTCTCGATGAAAGACCTTGGAAAATATTCTATATTTTGGGAATTAAGGTCTATAGAGATAGATCTAAAAGGATGCTTGTCCTATCATAAAATATGTACATAGAGAAAGTGCTGAAGAGGTTCGGCATGGAAGTCTCTAAAAGAAGGATTATTACCTCTTAGGTATGGGATTCATCTCTCCAAGATGATGTGCCCCAACACATCTGAAAAGATTCAGTGAATGAGCAAGATCCCTTATGCTTCGATTATAGGGAGCCTCATGTATACTATATTATGTACACGACTTGATATAGCACATGCTGTGAGTGTCACGAGCATATATCAGTCAAATCCAGACGAGAAGTACTCGATAGCTATAAAGAATAGTCTTAAGTACTTGAGAAGAACTAAGGACATGTTCTTGGTCTTTGGAAGAAGATCAGAGTTAAAGGTAGAAGGATACACACATATTGCTGATAGAAAGTCTACATCAGAATGTGTGCAATAAAGATTTAGTAATTTAGAAGAGTTCCAAATAACCGATCATTGTAGATTCTACCTTGGAAGCTGAATGTATAGCCATCTCTAAAGGTGCAGTAGAAACCTTCTGGTTCAAGAAGTTTATTGCAGAGTTAGGTGTAATGCCACTCTACTGCGATAACAATAGCACCATTGCACTAGCTAAGGAGCCAAAGTCTCACAAGAAGTCTAAGCACATAGAGCATCGGTTTAACCTAATACGCCACTACCTCGAAAAAAAAAATAAGTAGAGATACAGAGAGTAGACTCCATAGGTAATGTGGTAGACCCATTCACTAAGTATCTAAGTCAGCAGAATACTAAAGCACATCTTGAGAAGATGGGGCTTAGATTTATGGCCGATTGACTTTAGTACAAGTGGAAGATTGTTAGAAGTATGTCTTAGAAGCTAATTTGGCTGACACATTATTTTGTTCTAGAATTGTAATTTGTATTTGACCTAATTATGAATTTATTAATTTAGGCATTCTTTTCATTCATGTTCTTATGTGTCTATGAATCATCCAAGAAATTAATAAGATGATGATGCATATTCTCAAGAGTTGAAAATTTGAGACATGTGTCATTGGTGATTAATTTCTAAATTGTTCATGATTGATGAATCATCACAAGAACGGTGATCGATCTACTGAGATTAGTACACAGTTTACTTTCTTTGATAGACGAGTCTTGAGTCCACAGTGTGAGGATACTGGAGTAATTATGCAAGTACTTGTTGGAGAACAAAGGTACTGAGCGTGACCATAGCAAATAGTCACTTGGATATCTATTCACTCGTCAGTGACATATTTGATGCTGCAGTTGTATTACTGCAACTTTGACCTGCGATGTCTCGGCTATTCACAGTGAGATTGTGTAGTTTGACGAGTACATAAATATGGGCCCCATCCATTTAGATCCTTGTGGTGCAGATTGGTTGCAGTAGGTTTATTGTAGGAGTAGGGGTGCATCTAGATAGAATCTATCGATCTTGATAGATTAGAAGAGATCCTATATGATTTATGAGACTGAGTTCGTAAATCCTTGGCCAAGATAGTTTTTTGGAAAAAGAGTTTTCAATCTCGAACTAGAGTCGAATAAATCTTGACATATGATAGATGATGGAATTTGACGAGTTATCCATGACCTCCATCCTATCAGGATCTACGATAGAGGGACTGCATCATATGCTAACTGCACCTAAAGATTCATTTATTCTATTCTGCTGGATAGCCACTACATGTTGCTAGGTGTCACTGGTGGATTGTGAGACTCAAAAGCATTCACTTGATGACCAGTGAACCCGAATGAGAAGAGTTGGAATTGTTCCAATCCATTAAAAGAGATTTCAATAATATTGTGATAGGGATCACAATATATCTCACTGCTAGACAGAATAGAACCTATGAGATCACACACAATAGACGATCTGATCGATCTGATGGTTGGATTGTGATTTGAAATCACAATAGTTTGTAATTGTCAATTTGATTGATAATTGGTTTAACCCACTAAAAGTTAGTAAGTTGAAGATGGAATTAATTGCAATTGGATTGTAATTTGATTGAATCAATTGGACTTAATTAATTGGGCTCGATCTTAGTTCAAGAGTCCTACTTGGAGTAAGACTCCTAGAGTTTTAATTGGATTAGGACTTCAAATTATTAGAGTCTTAATTGGAGTAGGATTCCTAAAGTCCTAACTGGATTAGGACTAAAATTGTATGAGTTCTAATTGGATTAGGACTCCTAGAGTCCTAATTAATTATTGGTCTAATCGATGAAGATGACTCCTAATTGGATTAGGATTGAGAGTTCAATTGAGTCATGATCCAATTGGGTCCCAATCAGATTAGGACTCCAAGAGTCATAATTGATTTAATCTTATGGATAAGGAGCTTGAATCAAATAGGAAAACTAATTGGGTTGTAATTAGATTAGGATTCAATAAACCAAGGGCCACCCAAATTCTAATTTGATTAGGATTAGAAGGGAGGGGCAAGAGCCCCTCCTTTCCTTGGATACTCCCGGGATCCGCGTCCCGATTGGCTAGGACGCGCGTCCCGGGTGTTCGAGGCATGAGACCCATTTTGGGGCATGGTTCCTCCTAATTTTAAGGAGGAGGCCATGCCTAGGGCTTCATGAAAAGAGGAAATAAAAGGGGGCCAGCCCTCCTTGGGTTTCATGGTTCTTTTCTTGGTGTTGGCGGCCTCCATGCCTCTCCTCCTTCATCCATTAGCAAGGAAAAAGAAAGGGCAGCAAGTTGGAGTCTTCTTCCTCCTCTTGGTCAGCCGCATGGAGGAAAATATGAGAGGAAGGTGTTCCTCTCTTTCCTCCTTCTTCTTCCATAGCAAAAGAGAGGATACAAAGTGTTTCTTCCTTCTCCTTCTTTCTCCTCTTGAGAGCAATCAAGAGTTGATTGCTTAGAGAAGTTCCAACTATCAAAAGGGATCTCTGCAAGGAAGCTAGAACCCCGGTGAGATCACGACCTTGATCGATCCAGATCTTCATGTGGATATCCGTAGAGGCCGGACACTTGTGCGGCTTCAAGCGAACCCGATTTTCACGATCATCAGATAGCGATGAAGATTTACCCGCTTAAAGATATAATTTAATCTATCCTTTAGATTTCATCATTTTTAGAGTTAGAGAACTCAGAATTTTTTTGAAATATGCATTCCTTAGGATGTTCATGCGATGAACGACCCCGCGCGTATATTTCCGCTGCGATCGTCGCAATGCGTGCGGGGATAACCCGACATGATCTTGTCAAGAAAGTCCTTCGTTCTCTACCTCACATATGAGAAGCTAAAGTGACAGCCATCCAAGAAGCTAAAGATCTCAACACACTTCCACTGGAAGAGCTCCTTGAATCTCTAATGACACATGAGCTGACAATGAATCAACACAATGAGAATGAGACCCAGTGAAAGAAGGAGATAGCCTTTAAGGCCACTGCTCGAAAGAAATATGAGCACAACAGTGAGAATGAAGAAGAAGAAGATGACGATGTGGCACTCCTAGCAAAGAAATTCAACGAATTTATAAGGAGAAGGAAGACACACTTCAAGAGAAATCCCTTGGTTAGAGGAGAATCAGAAAAAGATAAATGGAAGGAACCTAATGTATGCTCCGAGTGTAAGAAACCTGGACATTTCAGACATGAGTGTCCTCTATTTAAGAAGACATTTGAGAAGAAAAAGAAGGCATTTATAACAATGTGGGGTGATAGTGATGAGATATCATCTGAAGAAGAATCTCAAGAAGTGGCTAACCCCTGTCTCATGGCTTTCGAAAACGAGGTAACATCTGAACCTTTATTGAACTTTACTTTTGAAGAATTACATGATGCTTTTCATGAACTAATTGATGAGTATAGAAAACTTGAAATGAAAAATAAAGAACTGAAAGCTGAAAATCAAACTCTTGTTGAAAAACTTGATAAGGAAAAAGAATATTTAATTAATGAAAACCAAAAGCTAAAGAAAGAAGTAGATAAATACAAACCTATTGTAGAAAAGTTCGCTTATAGTTCAAAAACATTAGAAATGATTTTGAATAATCAAATAGCTGTTTTTAACAAAGCTGATTTAGGTTATAAGTCAAATAACAAACATAAGCTTCTTAAAAACTTCTTTGTTAAAGCAAAAGAGACTAAAACTAAAAATGTAACTTGTTTCTGCTATGGTAAAGTAGGTCACAAAGCAAACATATGTAATTTCAGAAAAACAGAAGAAAGTAAAAAGAATTTGGGTTCCAAAAGGAACCATTTATACTAACCATGAAGGACCCAAAAAGGCTTGGGTACCTAAATCTATTTGATTGTTGCTTCTAGGAATGTCTTGCAGCCAAGCATAGAAAAAGAAGTTGGTATCTTGATAGTGACTGCTCAAAACACGTGACGGGTGACAAAGATCAATTCTTCACCCTTGAAGCAAAGGAAGGAGGAGTGGTGACTTTTGGTGATAATGGCCGAGGGCGCATTCTTGATATCGGTAAAATTCAAATCACCCCTTTTACCTTTATAGATAATGTATTATATGTTAATGGATTAAAGCACAATCTTATTAGTATTAGTCAATTGTATAACAAAGGATTTAGGGTTACCTTTGAAGCATCTCTATGCATTGTAACTAACCCCATAGATAATAACATCATCTTTAGGAGACTTAGACATGGCAATATATACATGATAAATCTAGATGATCTTACTATGAGCAGTCATTGCCTAGTTATCATGGATACTAGAGTAAATGAAGCTAGTTATATATGTCATCGTAGATTAGGTCATGCTAGTATTGATCTAATATCTAAGTTAATCAAAGAGGATGACGCAATCGGGGTGGGCTGCAGAATTTTTCTCTTCTTTAAGGATGGCTGAATCTTTCTTCTTCTTTTTTCGAAGCAATGGCAATGGAGGCTAGGGTTCTTTGTGGAGGAAGGAAAGAGGAAGAAGATGGGTTGCTGGATGGGTGAGATTGGGTTCGTGAGATTCAACCAAGTGACTAGAATTGGGCACCCAATTGAGTGGGCGGCTGAAATTGGTTTGCACCTAATGGGTTGACCGGCTTGAGTTATTTAGAGTCCTATTGGGATTAGGACTCAAGGGAGGACGTGGGAAGGGGTTGTGGCATGAGGAATACGGCTGGAGAGATTGATGTGGCACACAAGGAGGCGCACCTAAGCGAACAAGGCATGAAACAAGGAAGAGAGAGAGTGGATAAGGATGAATTAGTTTTGGAAATCTCATCCAAACTAATTCAAACTTGGAAGGCATGAAGGGGAGGCGTCCCACCTCTTCCTTGAGCCTCTTGGCATCGCACCAAGCAAGGGACTTGCCCCTCCTCACATTCACAAGGAAAAATTTCGAATCCAAAACTAACTTCATTCATCATACCCTCCTTTATATAGAAGGAAAGGTTGGCAAAGGATAAGGATAAGGACTACACAGAATTTTAAATTGGACTTCTAATTACATGTGGACTCAATTCAAAATTTAAATTTTCTAGTTGACCAATCAAAGGCCTTGACACCTAATCCTAGATACCTAAGATCCATATCTATGGCATGTGGATTGAAACCCATCAAAAGGAATTCAGCCGCATGCCATGAATATTTATCTAGGTGGAACTCCTTCTTGGGTACCAACATCAGCATGAAGTTCGGGAGACTCCTCAAATATCATCTGATCTCCAAATTTTATGTTCTTATAGTTATTGGAAAGCTAGGGATGTCTACTTTCCAACAAAATTTGAATCAACTTAATCAAACTTCTATAGCTCCCGAAATCTTCAAAATACCATAAGGTGTTCATTTTGTCACGGATTTCAACTGGATCTGAACTCTGAATTTCTTCCACATGTGAGAGGTCTTCATGGTTGAACTTCTCTTTATTTTGATATGTGACCACTTCTAACTAGCCATGGACCCATTCACGCCTTGGACTCAATCTAATTGACACTGAAGAGGCTAACCCATTGTGAATCAAATCACTTATTGCAGGGACTCAATCTAATTTCAGCTTGGACTCAACTGTTCTTGGACTCAAATTCTTTTCACCTCTCACCCAATGTCCCACGCCATTAGAATGAGGGTGGTGCTCCTGCATCAACTCTCCCCGGCTGGAAAAAGACTCGACTCTGTCGAGTTCTGTGACTGATAGAGCTCGTAGAGATCCGGGTTCAGCTGTTGAACTTCTTCCGTCTTCAACCAAGAGCAATCTGAAATTGGTCTGCCCTTCCATTTAACCAAAAATTTCTGATATCCCCCTCGACATGTGGACATAATCTGATCATCCAAGATGTCTTCAATGGTGTCTTTAGGGGCTGATCGATGTGGTAATGATGGAGGTACGGCTGGAGGGTCTTTATCTTCAGCAAAGTGACCTTCGTAGAGCTGCAGGTCTTCAACATTGAAAATTGGGCTAACCTGCAAGTCTTCAGGCAAATCAAGCACATACGCATTAGGTCCCATTCGTTTCAGTACCTTGAAGGAGCCGGCACGACGAGGACGTAGCTTCTGAAAATTTCTGCGAGGGAAGCGTTCAGCACTCAACCGCGTCATCACAAGGTCTCCTTCTTTGAATTCCAGGGGACGTCGCTTCAAGTCTGCTTGTTGCTTGTAAATCTCGGTGTTGGTGACCAAACGACGTCGAACTTCAGCATAGATGTCTTGTATGTGCCTAGCGAAGTCTTCACCACCTTCGCTGGTCCTTGTGTTGATGGGAAGTGGTACAAGATCAATAGGCCGCCACGGCTTCAACCCGAGAACAATCTCGAAAGGTGACAATCCTGTGGTACGGTTGACACTGCTGTTGTAGGCAAACTCGACATGGGGTAAAATCAGATCCCATGACTTCACATGATCCCGGACTAAGCATCGAAGAAGGTTCCCAAGACTGCGGTTGACCACCTCGGTCTACCCATCGGTTTGGGGTGCCAAGCTTCGCCCAAAGTGTCTTCCAAAAATAGCTAACGAACTTAACATCATGATCAGATACAATAGTCTTCGGGAGCCCATATAGACGAACCACTTCTTTCAAGAACAAATCAGCAACTCGTGATGCATCATAAGTCTTCGCACAGGGCACAAAGTGCGACATCTTTGAAAACCTGTCAACAATGACAAAAATAGAATCATGTCCTCGTACCGTCTTGGGCAACCCAAGCACGAAGTCCATGCTGAGGTCCTCCCATGGTGAGCTCGGCAATGGCAGTGGAGAGTAGAGGCCGGCATTGGATTTTGTTTCCTTGGCTAGTTGACAAGTTCGGCAATGCTTGATGATTCGGTGGACATCCTTGCGCAAGGTCGGCCAATAGAACCTGTCCTCCATCATAACGACGGTCTTGTCACGCCCGAAGTGACCAGCAAGACCTCCCCCATGAACCTCCCGGATTATGTGGTCGCGAAGAGAGGTTTCTGGAATACATAGGCGTGTGCCACGGAAGAGAAAGCCGTCATGGATCGAAAAATCAGAATGCTGCCGATGACTCTCTGCTGAAATTTCGGTGTAGATAGGCTGAAAATATGCATCAGTAGAATATAGAATTTTCAGATCATTGAAGCCCGTTACTTCTGCATTCAAGAGGGTGAGAACATGTGTCTTCCGGCTAAGGGCATCAGCGACTCGATTTTCTGCACCCGGCCTATGCTTCAATACAAAAGTAAATTGCCGCAGCACATCCACCCATCTCGCATGTCGCGCACTTAGCTTCTTTTGTGAATTGATGTACTTTAAAGAGTCATGGTCGGTGTACATGACAAACTCTCGATGTAGAAGATAATGCTTCCAATGTTTAAGAGTTTGAACTATAGCATAAAACTCAATATCATAAGTGGAATACCTTCGCTTGGCGTCGTTGAGCTTTTCGCTGTAGAAGGCGACGGGATGACCTTCTTGGCTCAGAACTCCACCAATCCCAATGTGAGAAGCATCACAAGCGACTTCGAAGAGCTGATCAAAGTCTGGAAGTCGAAGAATTGGGGCTTGGGTTAGACGTTCCTTGATGTCTTCAAAGGCTCTAGTGGCGGCCGGCATCCAACGGAAATTTTCAGCCTTCATACAATTGGTGATTGGTGCTACTATGCTGCTGAAATTTCTTATGAACCGGCGGTAGAAGGAAGCCAAGCCATGGAAGCTCCTCACCTCATGAATGTTACTTGTTGTCGGCCACTCCCGAATGGCATGAACTTTCTCCGGATCCGCTGCAACACCTTGATCTGAAATTATGAAACCAAGGAATGGTACTTGTGATTCAGCAAAGAAGCACTTCTTTAGGTTAATATAAAGTTTTTCTGATCGAAATGTAAGAAGCACTCGGCGAAGATGTCGCTAATGCTCCACATGGCTATGACTGAAAATCAATATGTCATCAAAATAAACAACCACAAAGCGCCCAATGTACGGTTTCAGCACTTGATTCATAACCCGCATGAAAGTACTTGGCGCATTGGAGAGACCAAACGGTATAACCATCCATTCATAGAGGCCATCCTTGGTCTTAAATGCCGTCTTCCACTCATCCCCAAGTCTGATTCTGATCTGGTGGTAGCCACTTCGAAGGTCCAACTTGGAGAAGATGGTGGCTCCATGCAACAAATCCAGCATGTCGTCAAGCCGCGAGATCGGAAAACGGTACTTCACTATAATCTTGTTGATTGCTCTGCTGTCCACGCACATCCTTCATGAACCATCCTTCTTGGGAGTAAGTAGAGCTGGGACGGCACATGGACTGAGGCTCTCTCGGATGAATCCCTTGTCCAAAAGTTCTTGGACTTGGCGATGAAGCTCCTCATGTTCTCTCGGATTCAGCCGGTATGCGGGAAGATTCGGTAAGCTTGAACCGGGCACCAAATCTATGGCATGTTGGATGTCCCTCATCGGTGGAAGCTCCTTGGGAAGGTCCTCAGGGGTTACATCAGAAAAATCATCCAATATAGACTTGAAATCAAGAGGAACAACTTCTGAAATTTCAGCCCCAACTTCCCTAGACACTAGTGCATACATGACTCCAATCTCTCGGCTACAAGCTTCAAACTTTCTCATGGTTAGAACCCGTTGGATTATCAGATTTTCAGAGGTAAAATCAGTGATCCGAAGGGGCTTTAACACAACTCTTTTGTTGGCACAATATAGAGAATAACAATTGGATCGACCATCATACTCGACACTACGATCATACAACCAAGGTCTTCCTAGAAGAAGATGGCACGCCTTCATGGGCAGAACATCGCACCATACTTCATCTCGGAAGTCCTTACCAAGTGAAAAACTGATCAAGCATCTTTGTTTAACAGGGATGGAAGAGTCTTCAATCCAACTTACCCGATACGGCTTTGGATGCGGTACCGGTTTCAGATTCAGCTTTTTCAGCACTTCTGAAAAGGGCGAGGGCTTTTGCTTTATGGTGGTGGTTTGTATGATTGGTGCAAGATTGAAGTGCTTTAGGACCTCGAAAATGGGTTCGAGTTGTACACCGGAAAGGGCGCGGAACGGGGGGAGTGGGTGTCTCTCTCCGTCGCTATCGGGAGAAAAGGAGAGGTGGTTAGTGCTATTGCACCGTTAAGTAATTACAGCTGCAGTGCCACATGCCACAGTAACGCCGTTGTACTTGTTTTTACTGAACTTAATTAAAAAAGATATTCCACTAACTGAATAGCAGTCATTATTTAAAATTTTATTACTTAAAAATAATAAAATGAGTGATGTTCATGCAGCTTCCATTGTCAATGATGAGGTTTAGAGACTTGTTGGCATGCTCGACGCGAGTGTGGAAGATATTGGTGCGCCTCCAATCTTCCTCCACGTTCTCCTTCTGCTTGCAACCCGTAAGAACCCGCCGCACGACGCACACAGGTAGATCTGAAGCTTCTAGCTCCACTGCAGGGGCTTCTTCATCATGTTTTTCGTTTTCTTCATTTCCCTCTTCATCAGTGGGCTGAGAGGGAGGAGTGACTTCAGAGGGTCCTATGATCTCATCCTCTTCACATACCAATGCAAATCGTTGGTCTCGGGTAGGACAAACAACGGCGAAATGGCCTCGCCCGCCGCACTTGTAGCATTCAACAGGATTCTTCCCTTGCGGTGTGGATTGTGGCATAGGACCTTTACCCTTTTCATTAGCCCTTGGAGCACCCCTTTCCTGATATGTGCTTCTATTTACAGAGGTTTCAGATCGGAAAGCAGGGGCGTTACCTCAAGGAAATGGAACTCCTCGATTGGTGCTGAGCTCGGAAAATCGTCGTGCAACCGGTGCTTGCGCAGGGCGTCTTTGTCGTAGCTGCGATTCAACTCGAATGGCAAGTTGGTATGCCTCCTCTAGGCTGAAGATGCGCATCATCATTAGCTCCCTCTTGAGGTCATCCTTCAGCCCGGATCGGTACCGAGTTAGGGACTGTCGATCCGTCTCCGTGAGGTTGCTGCGGATCATCAACTCATGGAATCAGGCCATATACTCCTCTACGGAAGAGCTTTCTTGACGAAGTTTCAGAAGTTCTTCGAAGAGTGTCTCCTCATAATCAAGGAGAAGAAACTTTTCCTTCAAACGAAGTTTCATCTTCTCCCAATCATTGATAGGGGGCTGTCGGAGTCGATGAAGCTTCTCTTCAACGCTATGCCACCATATGCGTGCTTGGCCCTTGAGCTTCATCTTCACTGATGACCCAAAAATTGATTTAAAGATTGATTTTGATGATCACAAAACCTTGAAGTATAAATAATAATGTGTGTGTTGCAAGAAGAAAAATAATTTATTTTGCAAGGAACATAGCAAGTTGGATAAACACAAGAAGGCCTCAAAAGCTCTCAAGAAGAGTTGGAAGAAAGCTACACTTCATTGGCCCAAGTTTCAAGTTCAAAGGATTCAAGTTGGAGGAGCAAATTCAAAGAAAAATTTAAAAGAATAGTCCTCGAGTCGACTCCTAAAAGTTTAGAGTCGACTCTGGCACTCTGGAGTTTCAAGAAACAGTGCTCGAGTCGACTCCGATACTCTACGAGTCGACTCCGACTGAGAACAAACAAAAAGACAGAAAGTTGATTTTCAGCGCTACAGTGCTCGAGTCGACTCCTACTTCAGTGCTACAGTGCGGAGTCGACTCCCAGCTACAGTGCCGACAGACTACTATTCACAAGTGACTCCTATTTCAGCCGAGTCGACTCCTACTTCAGCCGAGTCGACTCCAGCACGCTGGGAGGCATAACGGCTAGTTTTTTCTTGATTCCAACGGCTCTATTTTTGTCTCTAACGGCTAGATTTTTATTTCCACTCCCTCTAAAGCTATAAAATCAAGAGGAGAGCTAGGGAAGAAGTGATGGAAGTGGGAGAAAATACTTAGGAAAGAGATCTCAAAGAAAAATCTCCCAAAAGCACAAAAGGGCCATTCAAAGCAAAATAGAGAGAAGAAGAGAATCCGAGTGAATCCCAAAGCTTCCTCTCCAACTGTGTGCTGTCTCAGTGATCCTCTACCTCGTGCGAAATCAGAAGAGGGTCAAGTAAAGAAGAAGCCGAGTTTCCTCATCTACACAACTTGTTTGAGGGCTTCTCTTTACTCTATTTGTTTATATTGTTATATTTGCTTGTTTAAGAAGCTTTGATTTGTTTTAAATTCTTGTTCTAATATCTTGTAACTTGATTCAATCAAGGGATTGAATCAAGGGGTTAAGGTTTGTTGATGAGCCGAAGGGAAAACCAACGTTGTAAGGTTGTGGTTGGTGAGCCGTTGGGAAAACCAACTGGGTTGATTGTGAACCCGAAAAACAATCGTTGTAAGGTTGTGGTTGGTGAGCCTTTGGGAAAACCAACTGGGTTTGATTGTGAACCCGAAAAAACAATCGGTTGGTTCTAGTCGGTGAGCCTGTGAAAACCGACCGAGTTCGTTGTGATCTCGCAAAACAAGAAGTTGGGTTGTGAGCTTGTAAAACAACCGGCTGTAATCTGAGGGATTATAGTGAAATTCCCAAGAGGTCTTGGGAGTGGATGTAGGTGCTGGGGTGCACCGAACCACTATACATCTTTGTGTTTGTGATGCCTTATCTCTTGTATTTCATGCCTTACATTCATACTTGATTGTGTAATATCTCTAGCTTTGTTTTCTATAGAGTTCTAAGTGATTGTTTAGAATTTGCTTAGCTTCCTCTCCATTCTTACCATACACATAGATTAAAATTGATAATACAACTATAAGTTAATTTTAGATCAATCGCACCCTAAAGCCATAGTATAATTGCTCTAGCTTAATTTTCCACTACTTTACTTGTAATTGCCTAGAGCTTAAATAAATAACATCTTATCATTCCGCTGCATTCAATTCAAAGTAAAAATTAGGTAACATAATTTTTAGAAAATCCAATTCACCCCCCCCTCTTGGGTTGTCACCTTGGGCAACAAGTGGTATCAGAGCAGGTGCTCTTCTATTAATTATAGTCTTAACCGACTAGAGCTAAAGATTATGACAACCCCACATAATACATTATTTGCCGAGGGACTTTCCATAAACAGACCTCCACCTTTTGATGGAACTTACTATATTCAATGGAAAGCTAGAATGAAAATTTCTGTTCAATCACAAAACTATAAAATATGGAATATCATTATAAATGGCCCTCACACACTCTCTCAAGCTGTCAATGAAAAAGACCTAGCACAATTGAATGCTAATGCTATGAACATTCTATATTGTGCTATCCATGAATCTATATTTCATAAGATTTCTGCATGCTTATCTGCTAAAGAAATCTGGGATACTTTAAGAAATATTTATGATAAATCTCAGATTAGCTCACATGTACTTCAATTGCATACTAACAATCAGACTGCAGAATCTTCCACATTAGCCGAGTCGACTCCTAGAGAAAAACAGTCTGAAAGGCAGAGACTCAGTCTTGGAGATCCTGTGAACGAGTCGACTCCAAGTATTTCAGAGTCGACTCCCAAGTTAGCCGAGTCGACTCCAACAAGGCCCGAGTCGACTCCGAGGCAGAATAGTTCAAAAGACAGAGAATCATCTTTTAGGCCTCTGAGAGCGAGACGTCTCCCGAAGATCTCGAGTCGACTCTCAAGTCAGTCGAGTCGACTCCAAGTAAACCCGAGTCGACTCGAGGAAGAAAGAACAACAAAAAAATTCAAAAGCTTCCTAAAGACAAAGAAGAAGAGGAAGCTAGATGAAAGAAAGAAAGAGATAAAAAGGAAGAAAGCCTTGACCAAGGAAGAGTCAAACAAGAAAATGAAAGCTAGGAGCAACAATGATGATATTAGCTCCAAAGAACTACAAGAGGTAACTAACTTGTGCTTCATAGCACAAGAAGATAAGGTAAAATCTGAATCTACCTTTATATCAAATGATTCTCAAAAAGAATTTCCTTATGATGAAGTATTAAATGCTTTCATGATTTGTATGGTGAATGTAGAAAATTAGCTATAAAGAATAAAAATCTTAAGAAACTAAATCTGAAAATTTCAAAAGAAAGAAATTCTAGTGATGAAATACAAGATAAACTAAATTCTGAAAATGAAAGCTTAAGGTTAAATTTAGAACAATTGATTCAAAAAAATCAGAGTTTAATTAAAGAAAATCAAAACTTAAGTAAAGAAATTAACCAATTAAAATCTTTTATTAACAAATTCACTGTAAGTTCAGAAAGATTAAAAATGATGTTTGAAAGCCAATATGTTGCTTATGATAAATCAAAACTTGGCTTGACTCCTTTACTTAACAATAAATCTCTAGAGAAAAAGGTTATCAATTCACCAAGCAAACCATTAAATAAGATAACTTATTTCAAACATGAAAAGAATGGGCATAACAACTTTACCTATCGTTCTAACATAATTAAATCAAGTGGTAAAGTTATTACAATTAAACAAATTTAGGTTCCAAAAGGAACCATATGTCCTAACTCTCAAGGACCCAAGCAAGCTTGGGTACCTAAAATGAAAATATGAGGATGTAGATGTAGGTGTGCCAAGATACCCATGGAACAAATAGAACTTTCATACAAATGGGTGTTCTAGACACACGTCAAAAAAATGAAACTTAAAATATACTTATGAAAAGTAATTAAAAAATAATAATAATGAAATCAGTAACCCTTGCATCTCATCATTATTTTTGCTTTAGTATTTGATTAAAATATGAATTGCAAGTATTGATCAATTTTGTGATATAGAAAATACTTTTGGAAATATAATCAAATCACTTCATTTTATAGTATACTTTACTCACTATTGGATAAGTTGCTAAATGATTAATCAATTTATTAAGAATAACTCTATGAATTCTCTATATGCTTGATTGAGAGTTTTTATCCATGGCATTATTGTTTATCGATCATAGATATGAAAATGTGTACTTGGTATACCTTTGAATATATGCACTATGAATACCAAGATTAAAGAAACCATCTTTGGCATATAAAATCAACTCATGCTAGTATGTACTTAATCTCAAAAGACCTTGCCATTGGCTTACTTAGAGTATCTTCTGAAAGGTCAAAGTTTACTATGCATGTTAACTAAGGAAACAAACAAAAATCAATTTCTAAATCTAAAGATGTTGTTTCCATTACTAAGTTTTCAAAAGCTTACATTAGTTTTGTTCTTGACACTCAAATTGAAATATTTTCTACATTGGCACAAACTCCCAAAAAGGGTTCAAATGAAAAAGGTTTGCAAACTATGAAAATAAAGAAGTATCATGGCATAGTTTTGAAAACCAATTTTGTATTAAGTTGTGCACAGAAAATAATATTGAATACAATTGTTTCTGCACCAAGAACACCATAAGTAAAATAGGATTAATAGAATCCTTGAAGAAATGAAAAAGGCAATGTTGTATGATAGTCATCTACTTAAATGATTTTTTTTTAAAAAGCTATCATCATTGCTTGTCATATATATGGTTTCTATTAGATCTATTTTTTGATGAAAACTCCATTTGATCTTCTGAAAAATAAAAAATGATCTATTGTAACACCCTGAACCAGGGTTAGGGTAGCTTAAGTAATTTTTACCAGTTATGAAGCATCTTCATGATTTTAACCTAGTTTATTATGAGCATCTGAATGCACATGAAAGGTGAGGGAATATCAAAATTTTATGATGTAAATTGGATGGAAACTTTTCAGGAAGTTTGATTCAAAATCATTTCAAAAATGTCGGGATTTCAGCTGTTACAGAAAATTTTACGGTTCCACAGATTGAGAGTGCAATAACTCTGGATATAGTCCATGAATCTAAGTAAAATTTTAAACACATAATATACATTGAGTAGGGGATTTACTGTTGAAATTTCAGCTCAAATGGATTAGCCTACAGCCTGGAACAAAGCAAGTTAGGTGAGTCCCTCGGAAGCCTGTCATTACAGAAAACTGCAGACCTAGATTTGTCCAAAATTTCTATAAAAAGTAGGAAGCATGACGTGGCCTAAAACCTAGTTTTTAAAACCCCTGGGAACCACTCTTTTGACACGTTAGGTGTCTGGGAAGCTAACGTGTCAAAAGGGGGGGTGTCTAGCATGTTTCAGCAGGCAGCAACTTGTGCTGCTGCTGTTCAACCGTTAGGAGTTCAGTGGTTGGTTGTAGGTGCCAGCCCAAATCAGGCCAGGAAAAGCTCCAGGGAGGGAGAGAGGAAGCTAGGGAAGAGAGAGAGCTACTTGGGGAATCCAAATAATTTGTGGAAGAAGGTTTAAAGTAAAGAGGAAGAGCAACTTGCTGTTGGGCTGCAGAACAGAAATACAGAAATTTTTGGTGCACCCAGGCTTCCTAGCAAATTTCAGGTGAATTTTCCAAACTTTTAGTGATTCTAATTGTAGTCCCACGTAGGAGGGTGATAAAAGAAGATTTTAGTTATTCTAGATGAATTTTTAGGTATGAAAAAGGAATTGAACTATGCTTCCGAAGTTGTTGAAAGCAGTCTGAAATTCTGCAGAAAGAAGCGATGGGATTTCTTTGTGTTTTAGGTGATTAAATTGTTATTTAAAGCTGAAAGTTTGTAGGTTGTGTTAGGGATTTCCTAGTCCTAACACAGAGCCTAATAGGTGGAATTGATTGTTAAGAACCTCCGGGAGTTAAGAGGTTTAATTGGCTCGAAAACAGAACAAACAAGCTGAAAACAGGGGAATTGAATTCTGATTTATTTTTGGTGTTAAGTAGTTGTTTGGCAGCTGAAAATTTATAGATGATATAGAAGGTTTTCTAGTCCTAACCCAGGGTATCAAAGAGGGAGATAAAAGCTTGGAAACCTTTGAGAATTGAGAGGTTTTATTTATCCTAAAATAAGACAAGCAAGGTAAAAAAATCAGAAAGTTAAGATGAGGGTGTTGGATTTCTTTTTGGAACATGCATAATCATGTTGCATCATATAGGTTATAATTTTGATTGACTCTTTTAATTATTTAGGAGGAGAAGAGAGTCCCGGAAGTGTGCCGGGAGTATCAAGCACTAGGGTGGTGCGTTAGCCATCACAAGGTGAGTGGTTTTCTTCTTAACCATGGTAGTTTATTTTGTAATTCCAGAGAAATGAATGATGTCTCCAAATTCAGAATGAATATGCTAAAGAATGAAAATAAGAAGTATTAATTCTCATGATTAAATTGCTTTCTATCAGTGGATAAATGATCTGATTTGGAAAATATATGCTATGCTTGAAAATACTTTAAATTCATGTTTGTTGATTCATAAGTTTATGAACTTGTTTGGGAATGGATTAACCCAAAGTGACTGAACCACTTAAAACCCCTTATCACGGCCAAGAGAGTCATTTTAGTTTGACACCAAGCTATTCTGGAGTTGACCCCTATACTCTAGAGTCGACTCCAACCTTGTTACAGTAACTAATATTTGCACTTTTACCTTGGATACATCACATCAGAGTTTATGATATGTGCCCAATAGGGCAGAGATGGGACGCCGGGAGGGCGTAGCTATGATATGTGCCCAGTAGGGCAGAAATGGGACGCCGGGAGGGTGTAGTATGATATGTGCTAGTGGGGCAGAATTGGGACGCCGGGAGGGCGTAGTAGTAGCACCATGCATAGGACTGTCGAGCTACTCATGAGAATGGTGCCTCATGCGAGTGGCCGGCAGTAGGGCTCGCGGGAGCCATGATTTTCAATATTTAAGCTATGTATACATATGACTGAGCAACAAATGTATTATTTTTAAGCATAATGATTTCAGAACCTATGTGAATGTTCAATGTATCAAATTCTTCAAGGAAGGAAAGTGGACTCTACGGTCCAGAAAAAAAAAAAAAAGGACTTGAGCAAGGCGATTTTATTAATGCTTTATTTTAAAGCAATAGCTTTATTTCCTGCTAGTTGTAGTACTATTGGCAAATAGCAGATTTCTTATGTGGTTGAAACTAAGTGCTTTAAGATCAAATGCAAATGTTTCATATGTGGCATAAACACGTTACATTTGATGTATGTAAGTATCACAGCTGAAACCTCATATCTCCTCATGATTAACAGATTGTCCACTCACTGGGACTTAGGTCTCATCCCTCTCTTTTTCTGTAAATTCTTGCAGATCGGCAGAGTCATAACATTATAAAAGTACCGCATCAGCATCATCCTAGAAGTTTGTCATAGAAGGTTGGCCATGCCCCTCTGAGTGAAAGGAAAAAACCTTTGTATTATGCATATAGTTGGGGTGTGAATGTAAACTAACTTGAGACAGATGTAAAGTTTGTTATATTTTGAGCTATGTATAGTAGACTTTAAGTTATCAATGAAAGCTTGGGTTGCTTTTAGTTATGATTAAAGTGAGTTAAATAAATTAAACTAACAGGTTTAGGATGTATTGATTTTATTGGTTGGTTGGATATAGTAATTGACAGGTTTTTAATAGTAACTTGTGAAGCGCGGCACAAGCTGCTAATAGAAACTCTGCTCGGTACTGTACCCGACTAACCTACTGTGGGAGGGGATCCCACAGCGGTTGGTATCAGAGCAAAGGGATTAGATTGCATGGGCATATGCATAATAAAGTTATTTTCAGTCGGTCTGATCATTTCCATTTTTGTGATGTAGGGAGATGGTACAGACAAGATTAGGTTCTGGTGGAGAACGACCACCAGTCAGAAGTAGAGGTCGGGGTAGACCAAGAAAAGTTGATAGGGATGGCCAATCTGATAGGACTTCACCCAGTGTTTCATCTTCTGCCCCAAGAGTGGAGGCAGAGGTATCACCAGCTCATGAGCATGTGCATGATTCTCCACCTAATGTACCAACACAGGCACATATTCCTGGGTTATCAGATTTGATAGGAGTACTTACTCAAGCTAT
The DNA here is from genome assembly GCF_051530095.1 of Phoenix dactylifera. Taxonomy (NCBI): domain Eukaryota; kingdom Viridiplantae; phylum Streptophyta; class Magnoliopsida; order Arecales; family Arecaceae; genus Phoenix; species Phoenix dactylifera. The sequence continues at coordinate 9,230,276 of NC_143203.1, forward strand.
CACAGTTGCTGTAGCATCTACTCCTAATTTTCAGCCTAGTGGTGCTGAGGTAGAAAAGAGTTATGAGAGGGCTATAAAGTTAGGGGCAACAGAATTTTAGGGTACTACTGACCCAATACAAGCAGAAAATTGGTTTCAAAAGTTGGAAAGGGTGTTCACATTAATGAAAAGTACTGATGAACAGAAGTTGAGTGTTGCCACCTTTCTGTTAGAGGGCCGGGCCCGAAATTGGTGGAGGTCATATGTTGAAAGGCAGTCGCAGGAATCTGTAATTTCTTGGACTGATTTCAGAAGAGAATTTTATCAGCAGTATTACTCCACTGTGTACCGAGACCAGAAGAGAAGGGAATTTCTGAATTTGACCCAAGAGAATATGACTGTAGCTGATTATGAAGCAAGGTTTAGTGAATTGTCTCAGTTTGCTTCCGCTTTTGTAGCGGAAGAAAAAGAAAAGTGTAGATTTTTCCAAGATGGATTGAGGCTTGATATCAGGGCCAAAACAAGAATGCATGATTATAATAATTTCTCAGAATTGATAGGAGGGGCTATCAGAGCAGAAGAGATTGAAAGGGAGTTTTATGGGCGGAGGCAGGAGAGGTTCAAGAGGAGTGCACAAAGTCTATCCTTGGGTGGAGGGAGTCATCAGCCACCAAGGAAGACTTTTGTGGTTGGGCAGCCTAATCAAAATTTTAGGATGCCAGGAGAGTCAAGTAGAGATTCATTTGCTTTTACTAGTCCTGTACCAAGGAGACCAGAACAAAGAGTTGTACCACAGCCAGCAGAAAGTAGAGTTAATGGAAGAAGGGAGAATCAGGGTAGCTCTAATAGGGGAGTTAGCCCAGTAACTACCTCAGTCAGTCAGATTCCTCAGTGTAGGACTTGTGGGAAGTTACACCGTGGAAGGTGTAGAGAGGGGTTCCAGGGATGTTTCCGGTGTGGCCAAATGGGCCATCGGAAAAGAGATTGCCCTAGGAATGTTCAAGATAGTGGTCCTCCACCAAGGTCTTTTGTCTCACGGGGACTTCCAATGAAGGGCAGTAATTATAATGCTAGTACACCATCAAATAGAGTGGAGACTAGCATGAGTAGGTAGGACACTGTGCCAGGCCAATCAAGAGCTGAGGCCAGAGTGGTTGCCATGACAAAACAAGAGGCTCAGGCTACTCCTGATGTGGTGACAGGTACATTATCTATATTTGATCATGATGCATATGTATTGATTGACCCTGGGTCTACACATTCATATCTGTCACCAGCGTTTGCTATGCATACTAATAAAAATTTGAGTCTATTAGACTGTAGTCTGATGGTGTCTATACCAGTGGGGAAGCCATTTAAAGTAGAGCATGTGTACCAAAATTGTTCGGTAAGGGTAGGTGAACATGAGTTGGTAGCAGACTTGATACCTTTAGATATACATGATTTTGATGCTATTTTGGGTTTGGATTGGTTAGCCGCACATCGAGCCAAAGTAGATTGCTTTAGGAAGGAAGTAAACTTTCACATGTTAGATGGCAGGGAGATATATTTTTCAGGTGAACGCCGAGTGCTTCCCTCATGTATTATTTCAGCTTTAGTGGCAAACAAATCCCTTAGAAAAGGGTATGGTGCATATCTAGCCTATGTGGTGAATACAGAGGCTGGTAAGCCGAACTTAGCAGATATTCCAGTGGTTTGTGAGTACCCAGACATTTTTCCAGAAGAACTTCCGAGGTTGCCACCAGATAGGGCAGTAGAGTTTGGTATTGATCTGATTCCAGATACCAGACCTATATCCAGGGCACCTTATAGAATGGCTCCAGTTGAATTAAGGGAGCTTAAGACTCAGTTGCAAGAATTGCTTGATAAAGGTTTTATTAAACCAAGTATTTCACCTTGGGGAGCCCCGGTATTGTTTGTTAAAAAGAAAGATGGTACTATGAGGTTGTGTATTGATTATAGACAGATTAATAAGGTAACCATCCGAAATAATTATCCATTGCCTCGTATAGATGATTTGTTTGATCAGCTCCAAGGAGCTAGAGTATTTTCAAAGATAGATCTCAGATCAGGATATCATCAGCTTAAGATTAAAAATGAGGATGTATCAAAGACAGCTTTTAGGACCCGGTATGGTCACTATGAGTTTCTAGTGATGCCGTTTGGTCTAACAAATGCTCCAGCAGCTTTTATGAGTTTGATGAATCAAGTATTTCAGCAGTACTTGGATAAATTTGTGATTGTGTTTATTGATGATATATTAGTATACTCCCAAAATGAAGTAGAACACAGAGAACACTTGAGGACTGTGTTGCAGGTGCTTCGAGAGAAACAATTGTATGCTAAGTTGAGTAAAAGTGAGTTTTGGCTGGATAAAGTGGGGTTCCTTGGTCATGTGATTTCAGCAGAGGGTGTATTGGTGGATCCACAGAAAGTGGATGCCATTGTGAACTGGGAATCACCCACTAGTCAGACAGAGGTAAGAAGTTTTCTGGGTTTAGCCGGTTACTACCGAAGATTTATTAAGAACTTTTCAATCATTGCCTCCCCAATGACCAAACTGCTTAGGAAGAATATAAAATTTGAATGGACTGCTGAATGTCAGAAAAGCATGGATGAATTAAAGAGTAGGCTGACCACTGCTCCTGTGCTTACCGTGCCTTCTGGTGAAGGAGGTTATGTGGTTTACAGTGATGCTTCCCGCAAAGGGTTGGGGTGTGTGTTGATGCAACAAGGAAAGGTAATTGCATATATTTCCCGACAACTTAGACCCCATGAATTGAATTACCCTACACATGATTTGGAACTTGCTGCAGTGGTATTTGCTCTCAAAGTGTGGAGACACTATTTGTATGGGGAAAAATGTCAGATATTCACAGATCACAAAAGTTTAAAGTATGTGCTAACCCAAAAAGAGCTAAATTTGAGACAGCGAAGGTGGGTAGAGCTTATTAAAGACTATGATTGCACAATTGAGTATCATCCTGGAAAGGCTAATGTAGTGGCAGATGCATTAAGCCGGAAGTCTACAGCCACCTTATCTCATATTAAGACTGTGTATTTGCCATTATTGACAGAATTGAGGATGTTGGGTGCTGAGTTATCAGTGGGAGATTCTAAAACCTTATTGGCTAGTTTTCAGGTTAGACCTACATTGGTGAATGAAATACATACAGCTCAGACTCAGGATTCACAATTGGTAAAAATTTTTGATGCTGTTCGGAATGGATCTCGAACAGATTTTATAATCAAAGAAAATGGTATTTTGATGTATGGGAACCGTGTTTGTGTTCCAGGGATCGGTAATCTTAGAAAGCAAATAATGGAGGAAGCTCATAGCTTGGCTTATGCTATGCATCCAGGAAGTACTAAGATGTATTGAACCATTAAGCAAAGTTATTGGTGGAATGGTATGAAAAGAGAAATAGCTGAATATGTATCTAAATGCCTGGTATGCCAACAGATTAAAGCAGAACATCAAAGTCCAGCTGGAAAATTGCAGCCACTACCTATCCCAGAATGGAAGTGGGAATATATTACAATGGATTTTGTTTTGGGTTTTCCAAAAACAAGTAAAGGTAATGATGCAATTTGGGTGATAGTTGATAGATTAACTAAATCAGCTCATTTCCTGCCTATCAAGATAACATTTGCACTAGATAGATTAGCAAAGCTGTATGTGGATGAAATCATTTGTAGACATGGGGTTCCTATTTCAATTGTGTCAGATAGAGATCCTAGATTTACTTCACGATTTTGGCCAAGTTTACAAAGAGCCTTGGGCACCAGGTTGAATTTTAGTACTGCATTTCATCCGCAGTCTGATGGACAGTCTGAAAGAACTATTCAAACTTTAGAAGATATGCTACGGGCTTGTGTGATAGAATTTTCGGGTAGTTGGGATGAATACCTACCATTAATGGAGTTTGCATACAATAACAGTTATCATTCCAGTATAGGCATCGCACCTTATGAGGCCCTTTATGGTAGAAAGTGCAGAACTCCAGTATGTTGGGATGAAGAGGGAGAAAGGAAATTGTTGGGCCCAGAAATAGTACAGATCACCTCAGATCAGATAAAATTGATTAAAGAAAGATTGAAGGTAGCCCAAGATAGACAGAAAAGTTATGCAGATCCAAAACGTAAAGATGTACATTTCAGTGTAGGAGATAAAGTTTTTCTCAAAGTTTCCCCTTGGAAGGGTATACTGAGGTTTGGAAAGAAAGGAAAATTAAACCCAAGGTATATCGGGCCATATGAAATAATAGAATGCATTGGGCCAGTAGCGTATCGCTTGATACTACCACCAGAACTCTCCCAGATACATAATGTGTTTCACATTTCAATGTTGAGGAAATATATTTCAGATCCCTCTCATATTTTGCGGACTGAACCAGTTGAATTAAAAAGAGATTTATCTTATCCAGAGAAGCCAGTGCAGATTCTGAGTAGGGAAGTGAAACAGTTGCGCAATAGAGTTATACCCCTAGTTAAAGTGCTTTGGCAGAATCAAAATGCAGAAGAGGCTACTTGGGAAAGAGAAGATCAAATGAGAAGAAAATATCCATATCTATTCCAGATTTCAGGTAACTAAATTTCGAGGACGAAATTTTTTTTTGTGGGGAAGAAAATGTAACACCCTGAACCAGGGTTAGGGTAGCTTAAGTAATTTTTACCAGTTATGAAGCATCTTCATGATTTTAACCTAGTTTATTATGAGCATCTGAATGCACATGAAAGGTGAGGGAATATCAAAATTTTATGATGTAAATTGGATGGAAACTTTTCAGGAAGTTTGATTCAAAATCATTTCAAAAATGTCGGGATTTCAGCTGTTACAGAAAATTTTACGGTTCCACAGATTGAGAGTGCAATAACTCTGGATATAGTCCATGAATCTAAGTAAAATTTTAAACACATAATATACATTGAGTAGGGGATTTACTGTTGAAATTTCAGCTCAAATGGATTAGCCTACAGCCTGGAACAAAGCAAGTTAGGTGAGTCCCTCGGAAGCCTGTCATTACAGAAAACTGCAGACCTAGATTTGTCCAAAATTTCTATAAAAAGTAGGAAGCATGACGTGGCCTAAAACCTAGTTTTTAAAACCCCTGGGAACCACTCTTTTGACACGTTAGGTGTCTGGGAAGCTAACGTGTCAAAAGGGGGGGTGTCTAGCATGTTTCAGCAGGCAGCAACTTGTGCTGCTGCTGTTCAACCGTTAGGAGTTCAGTGGTTGGTTGTAGGTGCCAGCCCAAATCAGGCCAGGAAAAGCTCCAGGGAGGGAGAGAGGAAGCTAGGGAAGAGAGAGAGCTACTTGGGGAATCCAAATAATTTGTGGAAGAAGGTTTAAAGTAAAGAGGAAGAGCAACTTGCTGTTGGGCTGCAGAACAGAAATACAGAAATTTTTGGTGCACCCAGGCTTCCTAGCAAATTTCAGGTGAATTTTCCAAACTTTTAGTGATTCTAATTGTAGTCCCACGTAGGAGGGTGATAAAAGAAGATTTTAGTTATTCTAGATGAATTTTTAGGTATGAAAAAGGAATTGAACTATGCTTCCGAAGTTGTTGAAAGCAGTCTGAAATTCTGCAGAAAGAAGCGATGGGATTTCTTTGTGTTTTAGGTGATTAAATTGTTATTTAAAGCTGAAAGTTTGTAGGTTGTGTTAGGGATTTCCTAGTCCTAACACAGAGCCTAATAGGTGGAATTGATTGTTAAGAACCTCCGGGAGTTAAGAGGTTTAATTGGCTCGAAAACAGAACAAACAAGCTGAAAACAGGGGAATTGAATTCTGATTTATTTTTGGTGTTAAGTAGTTGTTTGGCAGCTGAAAATTTATAGATGATATAGAAGGTTTTCTAGTCCTAACCCAGGGTATCAAAGAGGGAGATAAAAGCTTGGAAACCTTTGAGAATTGAGAGGTTTTATTTATCCTAAAATAAGACAAGCAAGGTAAAAAAATCAGAAAGTTAAGATGAGGGTGTTGGATTTCTTTTTGGAACATGCATAATCATGTTGCATCATATAGGTTATAATTTTGATTGACTCTTTTAATTATTTAGGAGGAGAAGAGAGTCCCGGAAGTGTGCCGGGAGTATCAAGCACTAGGGTGGTGCATTAGCCATCACAAGGTGAGTGGTTTTCTTCTTAACCATGGTAGTTTATTTTGTAATTCCAGAGAAATGAATGATGTCTCCAAATTCAGAATGAATATGCTAAAGAATGAAAATAAGAAGTATTAATTCTCATGATTAAATTGCTTTCTATCAGTGGATAAATGATCTGATTTGGAAAATATATGCTATGCTTGAAAATACTTTAAATTCATGTTTGTTGATTCATAAGTTTATGAACTTGTTTGGGAATGGATTAACCCAAAGTGACTGAACCACTTAAAACCCCTTATCACGGCCAAGAGAGTCATTTTAGTTTGACACCAAGCTATTCTGGAGTTGACCCCTTGTTAGAAGTATGCCCTAGAAGCCAATTTGGCTGACGCATTATTTTATTCTGGGACATAAATTTGTACTTGACCTAATAATGAATTTATTAGAATGGGCATTCTTTTCATTCATGTTCTTATGTGTCCATGAATCGTCCAAGAAATTAATAAGATGATGACGCATATTCTCAAGAGTTGAGAATTTGAGGCATGTGTCATTGGTGATTAATTTCTGAATTGCTCCTGATCGATGGATCATCACGAGGACGGTGATCGATCCGCTGAGATTAGTGCACAGATCGCTTTCTTTGATGGACGAGTCTTGAGTCCACAGTGTGGCGACACTGGAGCAATTGTGCAAGTGCTTGTTAGAGAACAAGGGTACTGAGCGTGACCATAGCAAGTAGTCACTTGGATGTCTATCCACTCGTCAGTGACTTACTTGATGCTGTAGTTGTATGACTGGTCCTTTGACCTGCGATGCCTCGGCTATTCACAGTGAGGTTGCTGTAGTTTGACGAGCACATAAACATGAGCCCTAGCCAATTGGATTCTTGTGGTGCAGATTGGCTGCAGTAGGTTCATTGTAGGAGTAGGGGTGCATCTAGATGGAATCTATCGATCTTGATAGGTTAAGAGAGATCCTATGTGATTTATGAGACTGAGTTCGTAAATCCTCGGCCGGGGTAGTATGTACAGTGGAAAAGGAGTTTTCCATTCTCGAACTTAAGTCGAATAAATCTTGACATATGACAGACGATGGGGTTTGACGAGTTATCCATGACCTCCGTCCTGTAGGGATCCACGATAGAAGGACTGTATTATATACTAACTGCACCTAGAGGTTCATCATTCTATTCTGCTGGGTAGCCACTACATGCTGCTAGGTGTCACTGGTGGATGGTGAGACTCACAGGGACTATCTTGATGATTGATGATCCCTGGTGAGTTGAGTTGGAATTGTTCCAACCCATTGAAAGGAGTTTTCAATGATATTGTGATAGAGATCGCAGTATATCTCACTACCAGACAGAATAGAACCTATGGGGTCACACACATTAGAGGTATTGACCGATCTGATGGTTGAATTGTGATTTGCAATCACAAATAATTTATAATTATCAATTTGATTGATAATTGTTTTAACTCACTAAAAGTTAGTGAGTAGAAGAAGGAATAATTGCAATTGGATTGCAATTTAATTAAATCAATTGGACTTAATTAATTGGGCTTGATCTTATTTAATAAGAGTCCTATTTGCAGTAGGACTCCTAGAGTCCTAATTAGATTAGGACTTCAAATTAAATTAGAGTCCTACTTGGAGTAGGTTCCTAAAGTCCTAATTGGATTAGGACTAAAATTATATGAGTCCTAATTAGTTTAGGATTCCTAAAGTCCTAATTAATTTTGATCTAATAAATTAAGATGACTCCTAATTGGATTAGGATTGAAGAGTTCAATTGAGTCATGATTCAATTGGGTCCTAATTAGATTAGAACTCTAAGAGTCATAATTGATTTAATCTTATGGATAAACATGAGGATATTAAGGGGCCTAAAAATGGAGCCCATGCATATCATGAGATGAGGCTTGGGCGTGGGGCATGAGAGGATAAGAGGGAGGGGCATACCCTCTCTCTTCCCACGTAATAGCCAAGGAGATAGACGTGAGCTCCTAATTTGTAGGAGCTCACGCCTAGGGTTCAAAAAAAAAAGGGGAGCTTGTGGCCCCCTCCTCTTATCAAATAAAATATACGGCATCCCCCTCTTCCAGGAAGTATCAAGCGGCAAACAAACATAAAAAAAAAGGGGGAATAAGGGGCGGACCCCGCAATGGAATTGGGTGGCTGTTTTGATGCCGTGAGATCCCTCTTCTCTCCTTGTTTTTTGTGCCGTGAGAGTGCTTCCTCCCCTCTTGGTTTTTGTGCCATGGGAAAGCCTCCTTCCTCTTGGGTTTTCAGCCGTGAGAGTGCCTCCTCCCCTCTTGTTTTTGTGCCATGGGAAAGCCTCCTTCCTCTTGGGTTTTCAGCCGTGAGCATCAAAGAAAAATAGGGTGGTGTGTGGCTTTCTCTCTTCACCCTTCTTCCATCCACAAGAATAAAAGAAAAAGGAGGCAGCAAGATGGGATCTTCTTCCTCCCTTTCAAGTCCTTCTTCTTCCTCTTGAGATCTATCAAAGAGTTGATAAATCAAGAGAGGATTTCAGCCATCAAAACATATCTCTGCAAGGGAGCTAGCACCCCGGGGAGATTAGAGAGTTTGGATTGGTTCTCTGCCTCGTGTGGATACCCGTAGAGGCCGGACGCGTGTGCGGCTTCAAGTGAACCTTTCAACAAATACCACGATCATCAGATTGCGGTGAATATCTACCCGCACAAGGTGAAGATCTGATCTTCCTAATATTATGTAAAAGTATTTAATCCCAATCTATCTACGAACGACGGTTTTTAAAATATGTTCATGCGATGAACGGAATCTCGCGCATGTATTCCGCTGCGCGCAGAATTTTTCTGAAATTTTCTGCGGCGTGCGAGGGATTCCAACAGTGGTATCAGAGCCATGGTTGCGTAGATTAAGATTAGGATTAAATGATTAAGGCATAATAGATCTGAAAATTTAAAGATTATGCTTGCTGAATTTTTCTGCATGCAGAATTTTCAGCTTGCTGATTTTTCTGCATGCTGATTTTCTATGCGATTAGATTAATGATTCTATTGATTTGTTAATGAGATTAAAAATATTTAGAATCATATCTTGCATGATCAGCAACTCATAAGATGACATAATCTGTTAAATATTCAGATCTGTAAATTTTATTTAATACATGAGATGCGTATGGTGATGATCATGGATGGACCCTTTACATGTGCTGAAATGTTCTGTGATGTTCTGTAATGTTATGTGATGCATGTAAATCAAATTTTCAGATGCCTGCGTGCATCTTATATTGATGTATTAGAGACCTGCGTGTCTCATGAAAAAGGGTTGTAACTATTATTTAATTTTATTTATTTTTAAAGTTATCTGGGATGTAATCTGTGATGTGTTGCATGTCAATGGTTGATCGGTGCATGCCTCTACAAGCACGATTTGGGCGGATCGAGATCAAGGGTTGATTGGAGATGGATCAAGGAGTTGATCGCAATTGGACCAAGGGTGCTCAAGATCGAGTCAAGAGTTGAAGACAATCTAACCAATTGACGTGCATGTGCTTGTACTATGACCCCATCCTGGATCCATGATCATCACCAGTTTAATTTTTGTTATTATGCCTGGATGTTTATGTTTATGTTTATGCATAGCGGGTAGATAATTATTTGCATGAGATGTAGATAATTAAATGAAAGAGACCTAAATTAAATCTCCTCGAAAATATTAAGTCTAGCGGTCTTCCACCGTAGTAGAGCTGCTAAGGTCTTTCCGGCGTTGATTTGTCTCGGCTGGATACAGTGGGCAAGTTGCATCGGGGGACTGGACCTCTCTATTAGGCATGAGATGTTGTAGGGGTAAAGATAGGGTTGGGCCCAATAACTGTTAGGTGAGGGACGCAATGACGGCTTTACTTCTGCGGTTATACGGTGGGTCCGACTTAACTAAGGAATGGGGCCAATAACTGTTAGGTGAGGTCTTCATTACTTAGAGACCTGATAGCGCTACAACTTGCTTGAGAAGCATTATACAAGAGTTGTACACTCATCGTTTATTTGTCACCAATAACTGTTAGGTGAGGTGGTATGTAAATTGGTGGGACCGTAGCACCCCACTTGAAACCTAGAGTCGCAAGGTTTCCGTTTCTCTACTAGAGGAGTGTGAGAGATTCGAGAAAATAGTGGGAGGTATATTTGTTTTAAAAGGCCCTAAAATAAATAGAGATCAAGTACAAACTTCTAATTAGAATCTTTACTCTCTGAGGATTAGAAATTCAGCTTCTAGACTCTTAACTCATATCCTATAGAACAACCGTTTGACCAAACCCAATTATAAAGACTGGCTCAGCAAATTTCAAAATAGTTTTGAATTGTCAGAAATTAGGGTATGTGCTAGACCATGGAATCCCCGTGTTACCAATCCGTCCGATCACTGATCAGCGTAAGACGCATACTAAGTGGACGAACAATGACAATAAAGTTAGGTGCTGCACAAAGGCATCCATGTCCAATGAATTTTAATGCCAGCATGAGAACATGAAGATTGCGAGGGACATATTATATCACTTACAAGAGTTGTATGGTGAACAGAGTCACGCAGCATGTTTTGAAGTGTCCAAGAGGCTCTTCAAGGCCAAGATGTGTGATGGGCAGTCTGTCCATGATCATGGTTTGACCATGATAAAGAACTTAGAGGAGCTTGAGAAGCTCGGCATGACCATGCACAAGGAATTGCAAACGGATTTGATCCCGCAATCCCTTCTAGCTTCATATGAACAGTTTATAGTAAATTACCATATGAACAAGATTGTATGCACCAAAATAGAATTGTTAAATAAAATTGGTAACTACCTTAGGGACCTTGAAGAGTTCAAGGGGCATCGTTCTCGCTGTCAAGTTGGTTTCTACTTCCAAGAGAGAGTCTACTTGGAAGAAGAAGAAACCTGTGAAAAGGCAGAAGACCGAGAAAAGGCCAAGTAAGGAAGTTCCAAGAAAAAGGCCGATTGCAAGGAAAAGTGTTTCCATTGCATCATAAGACGGCCATTGGAAGAGGAACTGTCCTACATACATGGAAAGCATAAAGAGTAAGAAGGGTGACAGACCTTCAGAAGGTATGCCAGATATGCTCATTATTAAAAGGATACTTAGGGACTGTTACCTGTTGCAAACAGAAATTTGATTTCTGTATCTTGTTTAGCACAGAAAGATTTTTATAAGACTATTGTTCAATTTGTTTGAGAAATAAATTGGATGCATATGGTTTTATGATTGATCGTCTCTATCACTTACATTTGGATGTACCTGTGAATGTATCTGAGCAAACAGTGAGTACCATAGGATCCAAAAGGATCTAGAGATGAGATAAATCTAAAGTATTTGTGGCACCTCAGGCTTGGTCATATAGGAGAAGACAAAATAAACAAATTGAAGAAATATGGGCTTCTGAGCTCATTGACTTTCGAGTCATATCCGATTTGTGAATTCTGCCTTCAAGAAAAGATGACCAAATTATCCTTTTTAGGACATGGGAGAGGTCCACTGCGATACTTACCCTAGTACACACTTATGTGTGTGGCCCATTCGATGCGCAGGCTAGGGGTTGTAATTTTTTACTTCATTTACCGATGATTACTCACGGTATGGATATGTGTATGAGACACAAATCTGAAATTTTTGAAAGGTTCAAAGAGTTCAGATATGAAGTAGAAAAACAAACAGAAAAACTCATTAAGGTTCTTCGATCAGATCGAGGAGGTGAATACCTTAGTGGAGAGTTCCGTGATTATCTCAAGGAGAATGGTATAGTTTCATAATGGATCCCTCCTGGTACACCTCAGCTTAACGGAGTGTCGGAGAGGAGGAATCAGATCCTATTAGATATTGTCAGGTCCATGATGAGCTTCACTGATCAACCCTTGTTTCTTTAGAGAGATGCCCTATTTTCAGCTATTTACATATTGAATAGTGTTTCCTCTAAGTCTGTTCCTACCACACTATATGAGATATGACATGGTAAGAAGCTGAGTCTTGGTTATTTCAAGATTTGGGGATGTCCGGCCCAAGTCAAATGACAACAGGCGGACAAGTTAGAGGATAGGACAATTAGTGCTCGTTTTATAGAATATCCTAAAGAGTTATTTGGATACAATTTTATGTCCGAGAGAATCACAAAGTGTTTGTGAGCCGACATGCTATCTTCATGGAAAATAGTTTATCCTTGATAGAGGCAGTAGGAGAAAAATTGAGCTCGAAGAGAAAGTCTCTAAAGAGCAACGAGCCATTGTGCCTATAGAACCTATTCATATCGAGCCAGTACATGTTGTACCTCCTCCACCTCGTAGATTTAGTAGGATCTTCCATCCTCCTGAAAGGTACTTAGGTATACTTACAGAGGATGTAGAGGAAGTGTTCCTCATGGGAGATAGGGATCAAGGTAAGGATCTCAATACCTACAACGAGGCGATGTTAGACATTGATTCCGAGAGATGGCTGGAAGCCATGAAGTTAGAGATAGACTCCATGCATTCCAACCAAGTCTGGACCTTAGTAGATTCACCGGAAGGTATAGTACCTATTGGGTGTAAATGGATCTACAAGAGAAAATTAAGTTCGGATGGCTAGGTAGAGACCTATAAGGCAAGGCAAATGGCGAAAGGTTATAGTCAGTGCGAAGGCACTGATTATCAGGATACTTTTTCACCTGTAGCCATGCTGAAGTCCATTCGAATATTGCTTGTTGTTGTAGCATATCATGATATTGTGATGGTGATCACAAGGTCTGTAAGCTGCAAAGGTCCATCTATGGACAAAACAAGTATCTCGGAGTTGGAACACTCGTTTCAACGATATAATCAAATCGTTTGATTTCTTCAAGAACGAGGAGGAACCATGTGTTTATAAGAAGGTTAGTGGGAGGGCTATTGCATTCCTCGTATTGTACGTGGATGATATCCTAAGTCAAGGTTTGGTTGTCTAAGGAATTCTCCATGATAGACTTTGGAAAAGCATCCTATATTTTGGAAATTAAGGTCTATAGAGATAGATTTAAGAGGATGCTTGTCCTGTCACAGAATATTACATAGAGGGAGTGTTGAAGAGGTTCGGCATGGAAACCTCTAAAAGGGGATTATTACCCCTTAGGCATGGGGTAAATCTCTTCAAGAAGATGTGCCCCAACACATCTGAAGAGATTCAGTGGATGAGCAAGATCCCTTATACTTCGGCTATAGGGAGCTTCATGTATACCATGCTATGTACATGACTTGATATAGTACATGCTGTGAGTGTCACGAGCATATATCAGTCAAATCCAGGCAAGAAGCACTGGATAGCTGTGAAGAACAGTCTTAAGTACTTGAGAAGAACTACGGACATGTTCTTGGTCTTTGGAAGAAGATCAGAGTTGAAGGTAGAAGGATGCACACATATTGATGATAGAAAGTTTACATCAGATTATATACAATGATGGTTCAGTAAATTAGAAGAGTTCCAAACAACCGATTATTGTAGATTCTACCTTAGAAGCTGAATGTTTAGCCGTATCTAAGGGTGCAGTGGAAACCTTCTGGTTTAATAAGTTCATTGCTGAGTTAGGTGTAATGTCATCAGATGCCATAACACTTTACTGCGATAACAAAGGCACCATAGCACTAGCTAAAGAGCCAAGGTCTCACCAGAAGCCGAAGCACATAGAGCGGTGGTTTAACCTAATAAGCGACTACCTTGAAAAGAAATAAGTAAAGGATCAGAGAGTAGACTCCACAGGAAATGTGGTGGACCCATTCACTAAGCAGATAAGTCAGCAGAAAACTCAAGCGCATCTTGAGAAGATGGGGCTTAGGTTTATAGCTGATTGGCTTTAGTGCAAGTGGGAGATTGTTAGAAGTATGCCCTAGAAGCCAATTTGGCTGACGCATTATTTTATTCTGGGACATAAATTTGTACTTGACCTAATAATGAATTTATTAGAATGGGCATTCTTTTCATTCATGTTCTTATGTGTCCATGAATCGTCCAAGAAATTAATAAGATGATGACGCATATTCTCAAGAGTTGAGAATTTGAGGCATGTGTCATTGGTGATTAATTTCTGAATTGCTCCTGATCGATGGATCATCACGAGGACGGTGATCGATCCGCTGAGATTAGTGCACAGATCGCTTTCTTTGATGGACGAGTCTTGAGTCCACAGTGTGGCGACACTGGAGCAATTGTGCAAGTGCTTGTTAGAGAACAAGGGTACTGAGCGTGACCATAGCAAGTAGTCACTTGGATGTCTATCCACTCGTCAGTGACTTACTTGATGCTGTAGTTGTATGACTGGTCCTTTGACCTGCGATGCCTCGGCTATTCATAGTGAGGTTGCTGTAGTTTGACGAGCACATAAACATGAGCCCTAGCCAATTGGGTTCTTGTGGTGCAGATTGGCTGCAGTAGGTTCATTGTAGGAGTAGGGGTGCATCTAGATGGAATCTATCGATCTTGATAGGTTAAGAGAGATCCTATGTGATTTATGAGACTGAGTTCGTAAATCCTCGGCCGGGGTAGTATGTACAGTGGAAAAGGAGTTTTCCATTCTCGAACTTAAGTCGAATAAATCTTGACATATGACAGACGATGGGGTTTGACGAGTTATCCATGACCTCCGTCCTGTAGGGATCCACGATAGAAGGACTGTATTATATACTAACTGCACCTAGAGGTTCATCATTCTATTCTGCTGGGTAGCCACTACATGCTGCTAGGTGTCACTGGTGGATGGTGAGACTCACAGGGACTATCTTGATGATTGATGATCCCTGGTGAGTTGAGTTGGAATTGTTCCAACCCATTGAAAGGAGTTTTCAATGATATTGTGATAGAGATCGCAGTATATCTCACTACCAGATAGAATAGAACCTATGGGGTCACACACATTAGAGGTATTGACCGATCTGATGGTTGAATTGTGATTTGCAATCACAAATAATTTATAATTATCAATTTGATTGATAATTGTTTTAACTCACTAAAAGTTAGTGAGTAGAAGAAGGAATAATTGCAATTGGATTGCAATTTAATTAAATCAATTGGACTTAATTAATTGGGCTTGATCTTATTTAATAAGAGTCCTATTTGCAGTAGGACTCCTAGAGTCCTAATTAGATTAGGACTTCAAATTAAATTAGAGTCCTACTTGGAGTAGGTTCCTAAAGTCCTAATTGGATTAGGACTAAAATTATATGAGTCCTAATTAGTTTAGGATTCCTAAAGTCCTAATTAATTTTGATCTAATAAATTAAGATGACTCCTAATTGGATTAGGATTGAAGAGTTCAATTGAGTCATGATTCAATTGGGTCCTAATTAGATTAGAACTCTAAGAGTCATAATTGATTTAATCTTATGGATAAACATGAGGATATTAAGGGGCCTAAAAATGGAGCCCATGCATATCATGAGATGAGGCTTGGGCGTGGGGCATGAGAGGATAAGAGGGAGGGGCATACCCTCTCTCTTCCCACGTAATAGCCAAGGAGATAGACGTGAGCTCCTAATTTGTAGGAGCTCACGCCTAGGGTTCAAAAAAAAAAGGGGAGCTTGTGGCCCCCTCCTCTTATCAAATAAAATATAAGGCATCCCCCTCTTCCAGGAAGTATCAAGCGGCAAACAAACATAAAAAAAAAGGGGGAATAAGGGGCGGACCCCGCAATGGAATTGGGTGGCTGTTTTGATGCCGTGAGATCCCTCTTCTCTCCTTGTTTTTTGTGCCGTGAGAGTGCTTCCTCCCCTCTTGGTTTTTGTGCCATGGGAAAGCCTCCTTCCTCTTGGGTTTTCAGCCGTGAGAGTGCCTCCTCCCCTCTTGTTTTTGTGCCATGGGAAAGCCTCCTTCCTCTTGGGTTTTCAGCCGTGAGCATCAAAGAAAAATAGGGTGGTGTGTGGCTTTCTCTCTTCACCCTTCTTCCATCCACAAGAATAAAAGAAAAAGGAGGCAGCAAGATGGGATCTTCTTCCTCCCTTTCAAGTCCTTCTTCTTCCTCTTGAGATCTATCAAAGAGTTGATAAATCAAGAGAGGATTTCAGCCATCAAAACATATCTCTGCAAGGGAGCTAGCACCCCGGGGAGATTAGAGAGTTTGGATTGGTTCTCTGCCTCGTGTGGATACCCGTAGAGGCCGGACGCGTGTGCGGCTTCAAGTGAACCTTTTAACAAATACCACGATCATCAGATTGCGGTGAATATCTACCCGCACAAGGTGAAGATCTGATATTCCTAATATTATGTAAAAGTATTTAATCCCAATCTATCTACGAACGACGGTTTTTAAAATATGTTCATGCGATGAACGGAATCTCGCGCATGTATTCCGCTGCGCGCAGAATTTTTCTGAAATTTTCTGCGGCGTGCGAGGGATTCCAACACCCCTATACTCTAGAGTCGACTCCAACCTTGTTACAGTAACTAATATTTGCACTTTTACCTTGGATACATCACATCAGAGTTTATGATATGTGCCCAATAGGGCAGAGATGGGACGCCGGGAGGGCGTAGCTATGATATGTGCCCAGTAGGGCAGAAATGGGACGCCGGGAGGGCGTAGTATGATATGTGCCAGTGGGGCAGAATTGGGACGCCGGGAGGGCGTAGTAGTAGCACCATGCATAGGACTGTCGAGCTACTCATGAGAATGGTGCCTCATGCGAGTGGCCGGCAATAGGGCTCGCGGGAGCCATGATTTTCAATATTTAAGCTATGTATACATATGACTGAGCAACAAATGTATTATTTTTAAGCATAATGATTTCAGAACCTATGTGAATGTTCTATGTATCAAATTCTTCAAGGAAGGAAAGTGGACTCTACGGTCCAGAAAAAAAAAAAAGGACTTGAGCAAGGCGATTTTATTAATGCTTTATTTTAAAGCAACAGCTTTATTTCCTGCTAGTTGTAGTACTATTGGCAAATAGCAGATTTCTTATGTGGTTGAAACTAAGTGCTTTAAGATCAAATGCAAATGTTTCATATGTGGCATAAACACGTTACATTTGATGTATGTAAGTATCACAGCTGAAACCTCGTATCTCCTCATGATTAACAGATTGTCCACTCACTGGGACTTAGGTCTCATCCCTCTCTTTTTCTGTAAATTCTTGCAGATCGGCAGAGTCATAACATTATAAAAGTACCGCATCAGCATCATCCTAGGAGTTTGTCATAGAAGGTTGGCCATGCCCCTCTGAGTGAAAGGAAAAAACCTTTGTATTATGTATATAGTTGGGGTGTGAATGTAAACTAACTTGAGACAGATGTAAAGTTTGTTATATTTTGAGCTACGTATAGTAGACTTTAAGTTATCAATGAAAGCTTGGGTTGCTTTTAGTTATGATTAAAGTGAGTTAAATAAATTAAACTGACAGGTTTAGGATGTATTGATTTTATTGGTTGGTTGGATATAGTAATTGACAGGTTTTTAATAGTAACTTGTGAACCGCGGCACAAGCTGCTAATAGAAACTCTGCTCGGTACTGTACCCGACTAACCTACTGTGGGAGGGGATCCCACATCTATTGCATATCTTTCATATTTTTCAGTAGTATATGTTATGCTTGATATAATCTTTTGAAAAATAATGCCAAATCAGATAAAGATATTTCTATCTTTGGATATCATTCATCAAGCAATGCATATAGAACATTCAATGAAAAGATTCTAGTTGTAGAAATATCAATTCATTTTATTCTTTATGAGACTAATGATTTATTATCAAGATACTAAAATCAAATTATATATGTATATGATTAATCTTTTACATATAACAATCTGAAAACTTGTTAATAATTAGAACCAAATTGAGTTTTTCAGAAATGCACTTAATGAAGAAAAATTGATAACTACTAAAAGACTAAATCAAGAAAAGATGAAATAGATCTTGATGAAATTCTTGCATGATTAGAAGTAAAGATCACCATTATCATTTGCTTGCTTTATGAGCTTTATATTCTGTCAAATGAATGTGTAGAATGCACTCCTATGTGGTTATTTTATTAAAAAAGATCTATGTAAAATAACCACCTTATTTGAAAACACTCATTACAAATATGATAAAGCAATATGTGATTTGGAACAAGCATCAAAAGCATGATATATAAAAGCTTGAGTAACCTTTTGATAAAAAGTAATAATGATAAATCTATACATTAAAAAAGAAGAATTTGTGATATCTTGCTTGCTCAAAGCATACATTGATGGCATCATCTTTGGTTCTACTAATGAAGATTTATATGGAGATTTTACTAAGCTCATGCAAAGTGAGTTTGAAATTTGTGTAATGAATGAATTAACATTTTTTCTCGAACTCCAAATTAAGATAAACAAGGAAGGGGATCTTCATTGACCAAAGTTAGTCCACAAGAAAACTCTTATAGAAGATTGGCATGAAGAAGGTATGTCTATGACCCCATCTTGTAGAATTTGAAAAGGATGAGCAATGTAGATCTATTGTTTTAAAGCTGTATTGAAGCATGATAGAATAATTATTTTATCATACAGCTAGTAGACCAGATTGTATGCTCATTATGTGCCCTTGTGCAAGACTTCAATCTAACTCTAATGAATCATATTTTATTGATAACAAATGAATCATAATCTGAATTTTGATAGAAATAATTGTTTAAGGCAATTTGATCAAAATTTAGCTAGCATGCCTTATTGATAATTATCTTAAGCAAATAGAATCTAAGCTAAATTGATTTTGAAAATAAGAAATTGATTTGATCTTGATGAATCTTTCTATTGCCTCACATGCTTGTCCTTGAACCATCTTGGTTAATGAAACTATCTCTTTAGTTCAAGTGATATGTACTTACTTATATTTAGGCAATCTCTTGAGTAAAGTGACTCAACATTCAACTATTGTCATATCTTATATTGAGTCATCTAGTTAAAAATATGTTGGATAAATGTTTTGTATCTTGAAGAAACTAATGACTTTCTTTCAAGAAAGAAAAGGAGTTTGTTAATAATGCAGGATCCTTGAGCAAGAAAATGAGAGATTTCAACTTGAAGGACACCTCTACGTAACATACAATATACATTCACATGCAAACAAGAGAGAGGACCTTCTTCAGCCAAAAGTTTACACATAAGAAATCTAGTAGGTATTTGACTTGAAGAATGCAGAATGTATCGGTAATTTTAGATACCTCTCTCATAAATTAGCTGAGCAAAGTCAATAACTTAAATCTTATTATGGCATGATTAAAATCTTTAATTATTAATCTTTTGATATCATGTCCATATATGTATTAATTGATTTATGCTTTTAAAAATTGTTTCATGGTTTGCTCAAATTAAAATATTTCTTTGACTATATCATAACCATGAAATACACAAGTATATGCTTAAAATGTTGATTTAAAATGACTTGTGAGAAGCTATGAATTCTTGAGCATAATGAAAATGTTGTTTGCATGATATACATCTATATGATACATAAGATTATTTCTTTATTCTGCTCTTTCATGTAAATTACTTGAGAATAACAAAAAGAGAGAGAGATAAAGAAAAGAAAATGGATATTATTCAAGAGAAGTAAAATCTAAGTAAAGGCAAATACTCCAATCTTAAGGAAAAGCAAAACAAGCATAATATATTCGGCACATTTGTGAGACTTGTGTGAGCATTCTTTTGGAAGGGATAAAATCCGTAATTAATTACGCTTAAACAGGGAGAGTTTGAAGTAAACTTTTTAACCTTTCTATATTGCTCATCACAGGGATGGTGCCAATGGGGAGGCTAGTGGTAGTACCCGGCACTATTTGACCCAACTATTCGGTGTAGGGCATATTAGGGACGGCACAAGAGGGAGGCTAGTGGTAGTACCTCGTGCCCCTTCCAACTCCACCGGATAGGGAGCAAATAGAGTATAGAGCATAAGAAAGTAAAAATGAAAAACAAAGTAAATGAAAGTATATAAGAA
Source organism: Phoenix dactylifera (assembly GCF_051530095.1). Taxonomy (NCBI): domain Eukaryota; kingdom Viridiplantae; phylum Streptophyta; class Magnoliopsida; order Arecales; family Arecaceae; genus Phoenix; species Phoenix dactylifera. The sequence goes on from NC_143203.1 coordinate 9,250,300, forward strand.
GAATCAAGTCAAATTTTTTAATCACTTGAAAACACACTTTAAGGATGAAATCAGTCCAAGATTATATTTAAATAGGGGGAGTTTATTTGAAAAGAATTGATTTTGATCATTGACATGCTTGTTCTTAATATTTTAATGCATGACTTAACACATAATATATTTTGCATGTGGCATGATGTCTTGAATTATGGGTTCTCAATATTTTGTAATGCTCCATGCTTGGACAATTTGATTGAATGTTTGAAATACTACATAAAATTTTTTTTGGTATTATTGAAAAGGAATTTCAGATTTGTCGTTCACAATCATCTTTAAAATCTGAAAGTTGAATAAATTTGTAAAAAGGAGAAGAGAAGGATATCTCTATTTAGGCAAAATGAATTGATTTTGTTTTATCCTTCAACTTGCCTAAATTTGGTATATCCTTCAACTTGCCTAAATTTGGTATATAATGTTCTAATTCGTACCAAAACTCAACATTAAATACAAAGATTCTGAATATACTCTAATATGTTTGAAATATGTGTTTTCAATCGTAATGATTTAAGATGAGCTACAATGTGGAAGATACATATCTCAAATTACAACTTTGAAAGCCTTCTTGAGAATCTTTATAAAATTCAGAATCTGATTTTGTATAAAAGCTTAAACTCAATATGAATTTCTAGATAAAACTACAGTTTAAGAAAAATAGAATAATTCTGATGCCTTGATTGCTTGCCCCGATACGCATCTGAAACATATCATTTCTTATCTTTAAAGTGTACTAATATTGGTCTAAATGATGTGTCTTTCGATGATCTTGATTGCAAACAAATATTTTTTAAATATATGATTTTATTTTGATATTGAAAAAATTTATTGTGCTTCATGTATACATTGCTGAAAAACTATGATTAAGAAATTGAGTTCTATAAATATACATACTTCAATGATCATCTATATATTTTTCTCTCCTATATTCTTAAAGACTTCCATCAATATATATATATTTTTTTTAAAAAAAAAAAGGGGTGAATGATCTTAAAGCTAGAAATATTTCAGCTCACTCAAATGATTCTTAAAAGAAAGAAAATGTAAATGCTTTTGAAAGAAATTGAGCTTCAAATGAATCATTTTTTAATTAATATTTCTATACATTTTCTCAAAGATTAAGAGAAAGCATAACTTGTTCTTGAAGGATTAGAAAGAGTAATTGCTACAAATTTTGAATAATTCTAGATCACTCTACATTCTCGATATCATAGAATTTCAGTTCTATTCACGCTTATCATCAAAATCTGAAATTCAACAAAGAAAAGAATGATTAAAGAAGAATGCATCTTTTGAGGGGGAGCTTTAGATATTCAATCTAAATGCAAAAGGCTACATCCATTTGATGAATATCTTGAATATTTTATGGATTGATTTTGATGAACCTCCTTATATTGCGTGACTTGCTTTAGTTACATAATAAGTTTATATCTTAAGATGAGTTGTATAAAGGTTGTCTTATCTCAAACCTTGAGTCTTATGAAAATATGTTGAAACTTATCGAAAATATATTTTCAAGATTGACAATTTTATTGAACATTATCTTCAAATTCTGAACTCTTAAATGAAACGATCAATTAAGAGGGAGAAAGAAAATTTCAGAGGAAAGATCATATGAAACTTAATCGCATAAATTCATAACTAAAGGAGAGAGAAAGAATACTAAATGAAAAGTGATCATAATATTCTCTCCAATATGTATCATCTGAAATTTAATCTGAAAATCTTTACGATACACCTTGAGGCTTGTTATTTGGTTAGTATATCTTATGCATCAATCATGAACCAAATTGCAACTCAAATAGTTGATCTTAAGAGCCTCTAATTTAATAAAAAAGGGGGAGAATAATGTGTTGAATTTTCTTGAGTATCTCTTAGAAAATCTATTTTTGGAATTCACTAATGAGTTCGTATTAGCTTGTTCTTTAGAACTTCAATTTTTGTGCCAATTTATTATTATATGTACCAAAATGTACTTCTTTTTAAAGAAATAAAGTCTTTAAAAGAGCTTTAAAAGAACCTTCAAAGCTTTGAATTTTATGTATGCTCTAAGATATATCATAAATTGCATGAATTCATGTTTTGGTATTTATGCCACAATATTTTTACATCATAAAAGAACTTTGTAATCATACTTAATATATTGCTCATATACTCTGAAAATTAGTTAAATTGCTCTCATGTTGCTAAAATACTTAATATATTGGACAAAAGATCTTAAATGAACAAGCTTTCATACTTATTATTAAAGAAGGGTTAGATTTCCATTCGTGCTTTCTTTGAATATCATTTGTGGTACTTCTTGAATTAACTTAAGAAAGATTCCACCTACACTTGATTTGAAAACTATCCTTGGAATCACATTCGATGTGTTCTGCTCTGAAATTATCTTAATTGGCTCTGGTCTATGCTCATTAATCTTTTTCCAACATTATTGCCTTGAGTTATATGATTCATATTCTTGCAATAATTTGACATGCAAATCAGAGTACAATAAGAAATATTTGAGTATTCTTATCTTTGTGCTTAATGTTTCACTATCTTTTTGATGTTGTCAAAAAGGGGGAGAAATATCTAAGTATATGCTCATAATGCTTTATGTGTTGATTATGTTAAATTGATTAAATCTAAAGCATTATCATGAAGTATATGCTCATAATGCTTTATGTGTTGATTATGTTAAGTTGATTAAATCTAAAGCATTATCATGAAGTATATGTTAAAGATATATATTTTCTACTTCATGCAACTTAGCTATGCATTACTTCTAGAACACAATATATTCTATACTGCATATACTCCAAGTTTTGTCATCATCAAAAAGGGGGAGACTGATGACCCAAAGATTGATTTAAAGATTGATTTTGATGATCACAAAACCTTGAAGTATAAATACTAATGTGTGTGTTGCAAGAAGAAAAATAATTTGTTTTGCAAGGAACATAGCAAGTTGGATAAACACAAGAAGGCCTCAAAAGCTCTCAAGAAGAGTTGGAAGAAAGCTACACTTCATTGGCCCAAGTTTCAAGTTCAAAGGATTCAAGTTGGAGGAGCAAATTCAAAGAAAAATTCAAAAGAATAGTCCTCGAGTCGACTCCTGAAAGTTTAGAGTCGACTCTGGCACTCTGGAGTTTCAAGAAACAGTGCTCGAGTCGACTCCGATACTCTACGAGTCGACTCCGACTGAGAACAAATAAAAAGACAGAAAGTTGATTTTCAACGCTACAGTGCTTGAGTCGACTCCTACTTCAGCGCTACAGTGCGGAGTCGACTCCCAGCTACAGTGCCGACAGACTACTATTCACAAGTGACTCCTGTTTCAGCCGAGTCGACTCCTACTTCAGCCGAGTCGACTCCAGCACGCTGGGAGGCATAACGACTAGTTTTTTCTTGATTCCAATGGCTCTATTTTTGTCTCTAACGGCTAGATTTTTGTTTCCACTCCCTCTAAAGCTATAAAATCAAGAGGAGAGCTAGGGAAGAAGTGATGGAAGTGGGAGAAAACACTTAGGAAAGAGATCTCAAAGAAAAATCTCCCAAAAGCACAAAAGGGCCATTCAAAGCAAAATAGAGAGAAGAAGAGCATCCGAGTGAATCCCAAAGCTTCCTCTCCAACGGTGTGCTGCCTCAGTGATCCTCTACCTCGTGCGAAATCAGAAGAGGGTCAAGTAAAGAAGAAGCCGAGTTTCCTCATCTACACAACTTGTTTGAGGGCTTCTCTTTACTCTATTTGTTTATATTGTTATATTTGCTTGTTTAAGAAGCTTTGATTTGTTTTAAATTCTTGTTCTAATATCTTGTAACTTGATTCAATCAAGGGATTGAATCAAGGGGTTAAGATTTGTTGGTGAGCCGAAGGGAAAACCAACGTTGTAAGGTTGTGGTTGGTGAGCCTTTGGGAAAACCAACTGGGTTGATTGTGAACCCGGAAAACAATCGTTGTAAGGTTGTGGTTGGTGAGCCTTTGGAAAAACCAACTGGGTTTGATTGTGAACCCGAAAAAACAATCGGTTGGTTCTAGTCGGTGAGCCTGTGAAAATCGGCCGAGTTCGTTGTGATCTCGCAAAACAACAAGTTGGGTTGTGAGCTTATAAAACAACCGGCTGTAATCTGAGGGATTATAGTGGAATTCCCAAGAGATCTTGGGGAGTGGATGTAGGTGCTGGGGTGCACCGAACCACTATACATCTTTGTGTTTGTGATGCCTTATCTCTTGTATTTCATGCCTTACATTCATACTTGATTGTGTAATATCTCTAGCTTTATTTTCTATAGAGTTCTAAGTGATTGTTTAGAATTTGCTTAGCTTCCTCTCCATTCTTACCATACACATAGATTAAAATTGATAATACAACTATAAGTTAATTTTAGAACAATCGCACCCTAAAGCCATAGTATAATTGCTCTAGCTTAATTTTCCACTACTTTACTTGTAATTGCCTAGAGCTTAAGTAAATAACATCTTATCATTCCGCTGCATTCAATTCAAAGTAAAAATTAGGTAACATAATTTTTAGAAAACCCAATTCACCCCCCCCCCCCCCCTCTTGGGTTGTCACCTTGGGCAACATTCACGAATCGCACCTTGGTTTCATTGGGTATGCTGAACCATTCGAAGTAGTCTTCGAGAGACATCAGCCAATCCTGGAAGTGGGTTGGGTCCATGCTTCTGCTGTAATCAGCAACTTCTACATGAACCCGCTTCATGACATCGTCGAGATCATTGCGCTCCCGCTGATTTTGATGAACATAGGGGTTCCTGAAATTATTCCCCATACGAGGAATGTTTGGAGGGGGCATCCGCTGATCCCTAGGTGGCCTTTGGGGTGATAGACCCCCGAGGGAGAATGCTTCAACGTCAGGATCTTCTGAATTTTCAGGATGTGCAGGAACGCCATGTGTTAGATGTATGCCCTAGAAGCCAATTTTGGCTGACACATTATTAATTCTAGGACATAATTTGTACTTGACTTTATTATTATTAAATAAATGAAAGGCATCTTTTTCATTCATATTATTATTGTGTCTATGAATCGTCCAAGGAATTAATAAGATGATGATGCATATTCTCAAGAGTTGAGAATTTGAGCCATATATCATTAGTGATTAATTTCTAAACGCTCCTGATCGATGGATCATCACGAGGACGGTGATCGATCCGATGAGATCAGTGCACACATTACTTTTCCTATGGATGGACGAGACTCGAGTCCACGGTGTAGGAACACTGAAGTAATAGTGCAGGTGCTTGTTAGAGAACAAGGGTACTGAGCGTGACCAATACAAGAAGTCACTTGGATGTCTATCCACTTGTCAGTGACTTGCTTGATATTGCAGTAGTGTGACTGGTCCTTTGACCTGCGATGCTTCGGCTACTCACAGTGAGGTTATTATAGTTTGACTGCACATATACATGGTCTCTAGCCATATGGGTCCATGCAGTGTAGATTGGCTGCAGTAGGTTCACTGTAGGAGTAGGGTATGCACCTATAAGGAATCTATCGATCTTGATAGATAAGAAGAGATCCTATGTGATTTATAAGACTGAGTTCGTAAGACCTCGGCCGGGGCAGATTGCACAGTGGAGAAAGAGTTCTCCGCTCTCGAACTTAAGTCGAATAAATCTTGATATATGACAGACGAAGGGGTTTGACGAGTTATCCATGACCTCCGTCTTGTAGGGATCCACGATAGAAGAACTGTATCACATGATAACTGCACCTAGAGGTTCATCATTCTATTCTACTGGGTAGCCACTACATGCTGCTAGGTGTCACTGGTGGATGATGGGACTCACAAGGATTATCTCGATGATCGATTAACCCTAATGAGTAGAGTTGGAATCGTTCCAATTCATTGAAAGGAGTTTTCAATGATATTATCATAGAGATCACAATATATCTCACTACCAGTCAGAATAGAACCTATGGGGTCACACATACTAGAGGCATTGACCGATCCGATGGTTGAATCGTGATTAGGAATCACAAGTAATCAATTCGATTGATAATAAGTTGAAGAAGGAACAGAGGCAAATAATTAATTGGACTTAAAACAAGAATCCTACTTGAACTGGGATTCCTACTTGGACTGGGAATCCTATTTGGAGTAGGACTAGGATTCCTACTTGGAGTAGGATTCCTACAATCCTAATTAGATTAGGAGTTTTTGAATCAAATTTGGATTCCTACTTGGAGTAGGATTCCTAGAGTCCTAATCGGATTAGGACTTCGGATTCAATTAGAGTCCTAATTGGATTAGGACTAAAATTAAATAAGTCCTAATTGGATTAGGGTTTCTTAAGTCCTAATTAATTATTAATCTAATGAATCAACATGACTCCTAATTGTGTTAGGATTGAAGAGTTCAATTGAGTCATGGTTCATTCAAGTTCTAATTGGATTAGGACTAGTATAGATTGAACCCAATTGATTCATGATTTGGTTAAATCCTAATTGAATTATGGCTAAACCACATTAGGGCCTCCCAATCCTCATTAGATGAGGATTAGGGCAACATAAGAGGGAGGGGCTCATGCCCCTCCTCTTTTGATTCCTTGGTGCGGCAACAAGAGGGGCCGGCGTCCCTCTTGGAATAATTTCAACGGAGCTCCTAAAAGTTAGGAGCTCCACATGTTATTTAAAGGAGGCTTTTGGGGGCTGACCTAATTCATGTGTGAAGCTCTCTTCCTCCAAGCTGTGGCCACCCCTCTCCCCTCCTTGTTTCAGCCGCAAGCAAGGAAGAACAAAAGAAGGACTTGGCGGCCTTCTTCCTCCACCCTTCCTTCTTCCAACGCAGGAAAAAGATAAAGGCTGAAAAGCCAGGTGATCTTCTTCCTTGGTTGCTCCTTCTTCCTCCTCCTCCTAAGCACAATCAAGGGTTGATTATAAAGGAGGAGATCAGCCATCAAAGTTATCTCTGCAAGGAAGCTAGCACCCCGGGGAGATAGAAAGCTTGGATCAGTTCCTGCTTCGTGGGGATACCGGTAGAGGCCGGGCACTTGAACGGCTTCAAGGGAACCTTCATCCAAAATCACGATCATCAGTTTGCGGTGATCATCTACCCGCACAAGGTGAAGATCTGATCTTCTAATGTTTTTAAAAATATTTAATCCTTATCCATCTACGAACGGTTCATGAAACAACGTTCATGAGATGAACGTCAATCCCGCTTATGTCGATTCCGCTGCCATCTGAATTTTTTTTTTTTGAATTTTCTGCGGCATGGGCGGGTTCCCAACACCATGATCATCTTCAAGATTGTTTTGTTCGGAGAAGAGACGATCCTAAACAACTTCCATCTTCTAATTCAGAGCCGCCATTTGCTGGATGAGCTCGCCATCATCTCAGCACGTTGTCATTCATTGTTGTATGGGCGACCACTTCTGGTACTCATGGCGACAAGGATTCGCTCTGATACCAATTGACGCAATCGGGGTGGGCTGCAGAATTTTTCTCTTCTTTAAGGATGGCTGAATCTTTTTTTTTTTCGAAGCAATGGCAATGGAGGCTAGGGTTCTTTGTGGTGGAAGGAAGGAGGAAGAAGATGGGTTGCTGGATGGGTGAGATTGGGTTCGTGGGATTCAACCAAGTGACTAGAATTGGGCACCCAATTGAGTGGGCGGCTGAAATTGGTTTGCACCTAATGGGTTGACCGGCTTGGGTTATTTAGAGTCCTATTGGGATTAGGACTCAAGGAAGGACGTGGGAAGGGGTTGTGGCATGAGGAATACGGCTGGGGAGGTTGATGTGGCACACAAGGAGGCGCACCTAAGGGAACAAGGCATGAAACAAGAAAGAGAGAGAGTGGATAAGGATGAATTAGTTTTGGAAATCTCATCCAAACTAATTCAAACTTGGAAGGCATGAAGGGGAGGCGTCCCACCTCTTCCTTGAGCCTCTTGGCATCGCACCAAGCAAGGGACTTGCCCCTCCTCACGTTCACAAGGAAAAATTTCGAAATCCAAAACTAACTTCATTCATCATACCCTCCTTTATATAGAAGGAAAGGTTGGCAAAGGATAAGGATAAGGACTACACAGAATTTTAAATTGGACTCCTAATTACATGTGGACTCAATTCAAAATTTAAATTTTCTAGTTGACCAATCAAAGGCCTTGACACCTAAGCCTAGACACCTAAGATCCATATCTATGGCGTGTGGATTGAAACCCATCAAAAGGAATTCAGCCGCATGCCATGAATATTTATCTAGGTGGAACTCCTTCTCGGGTACCAACATCAGCATGAAGTTCGGGAGACTCCTCAAATGTTATCTGATCTTTTAATTTCATGTTCTTATAGTCATTGAAAAGCTACGGATGTCTACTTTCCAACAAAATTTGAATCAACTTAATCAGACTTCTATAGCTCCCGAAATCTTCAAAATACCATAAGATGTTCATTCTGTCACAGATTTCAACTGGATCTGAACTCTGAATTTCTTCCACATGTGAGAGGTCTTCATGGTTGAACTTCTCTTTATTTTGACATGTGACCACTTCTAATTAGCCATGGACCCATTCACGCCTTGGACTCAATCTAATTGACACTAAAGAGGCTAACCCATTGTGAATCAAATCACTTATTGCAGGGACTCAATCTAATTTCAGCTTGGACTCAACTGTTCTTGGACTCAAATTCTTTTCACCCCTCACCCAATGTCCCACGCCATTAGAATGAGGGTGGTGCTCCTGCATCAGAGGAACTAGTTAAAGGAATTCCTAAGTTAAAATTTGAAAAAGATAGAATATATAAAGCATGTCAATTAGGTAAACAAACAAAAAATTCTTTTAAATCTAAAAGCATCGTGTCAACCTCTAGACCACTAGAATTACTTCATAAGGATCTTTTTGGTCCTACTAGATCTACTAATCTAGGAGGAAAGAAGTACGGGTTTGTAATAGTGGATGACTTTTCTAGATTCACATGGGTACTATTTTTGGCACACAAAGATGAAACCTCTTTCGCTTTCCAAAAATTTTATAAGAAAGTTTTAAATGAGAAAGGTACAACTATTATCTCAATTAGAAGTGATCATCGCACTGAATTTGAAAATCATCATTTTGAGAACTTTTGTGATGAAAATAGAAAAACTCACAATTTTTCAGCACCTAGGACACTTCAACAAAATAGGGTAGTAGAAAGAAAAAATAGAACATTAGTAGATATGGCCCGTACCATGCTGTGTGACGAAAATCTCCCAAGATACTTATGGGCTGAAGTCGTAAACACAGCATACTATATTTTAAATAGAGTTTCAATCAGACCAATCTTAAAGAAAACACTTATGACTTTGGAAAGGTAGAAAACCAAGCATTAGCTATTTTCATGAGTTTAGATGTAGGTGTTTCATACATAATAATGATAAAGACAACCTAAAAAAATTTGAGTCTAAATCAGATGAAAGAATTTTCTTAGGATATTCCTTAACTAGTAAAGCATATAAGGTCCTCAACAAAAGAGCACTTGTTGTTAAAGAATCTATTCATGTCATATTTGATGAAACTTTTAGTCATCCCTCAAGAGAGAAAGATCCTGAAAAAGAAGCAGGAATCTTAAAAAATGAAATTGAAAAGATAACCATCAATGAATCTTCAAGTCATGAAGAACTGAACAAATTGAAAATAAAATTATTGAACAGCAAAATCATGATCTACCCAAAGAATGGAAATATGCAAATAGTCATTGTAAAGAGTTAATCATTGGTGATCCATCTCAACAAGTAAGAACAAGAGCATTTCTTAGAAATTTAAATAATCACTTAGCTTTTGTTTCACAAGTTGAACCTAAAACTTTAGATGAAGTTAAAAATGATACTAATTGGATAAATGCAATGCAAGAGGTACTAAATCAATTCACTAGTAATAATGTTTGGAACTTAGTTGAAAGATCTAATAAATTTTCTGTAATAGGAGCTAAATAGGTTTTCAAAAATAAACTTAATGAAAATAAAATTATAATAAGAAACAAGGCTAGACTTGTAGCAAAAGAATATAATCAAGAAGAAGGCATAGATTTTGATGAAACTTTTGCTCCTATAACTAGACTTGAAGCAATCAGACTTTTACTTGCATTTGCTTGTCATATAAATTTCAAATTATTTTAAATGGATGTTAAAAGTGCAATTTTAAATGGATATATAACTGAAGAGGTTTATGTGGAACAACCTCCTGGTTTTAAAAATCATAATTATCCATATCATGTTTTCAAATTAAATAAAGCACCTTATGGATTAAAGCAACCCCCAAGGGCTTGGCATGAAAGATTAAGCAAATTTTTTTTGGACTATGATTTTTCTAAAGGATATTTTGACACTACATTATTTCTAAAAAAAAATAAAGACATGTTAATAATACAAATTTATGTTGATGACATTATCTTCGGTGTTACTAACAATAGTCTTTGTCAAGAATTTGTTGAGCTCATGTAGGGATAATTTGAAATGAGCATGATGGATGAGCTGAACTACTTTCTTGGACTACAAATCAAACAATTAGAGGAAGGAATCTTCATCAATTAATCAAAGTACATCAAGAAAATGCTTCAGGAGCTCGAAGAATGGGAAGCAGTGCTCTACTGATCTGGAGATGAATCTTGCAAGTAGGGGTGCAAAAGGATCGGGTCAGGCCTTGAGTGACCCCGATCCGATTTGGTTTCTTATTTGGATCCTAATTTTGGACCTAGACCTGACTCGATTGAAGATCAGGTCGGTCGGGTCGGTTCCACGGCTATAATTTTTGATCCGACGGGTCATTCGGATCGGGTCAGGTCCATGTATAACCTAGACCCAACCCAAAAAATTTGGGTCCACGTTGGGTCCGAGTCTAGGTTCGGGTCAGGTCCGGTCTGGACTTGCTACTTTAATTTATGAATGAAGGAAAGGCATGGAGTTAGCAGAGACCGATTTTTCTATTGCTCCTACTACTACCACTAAAAAGGAAGTGGAAGGAGTTAGCGAGAGAGCTTCCAATTTTTTTTGGCCTAGCGAGTGAGATCGAGATAGAGAGAGAGGGAGAGAGAAAGAGAGAGATGTCGGAGTGGGACGAGGGGAGAGCCTCATTCGTAGCTTTAATGGTGACGAGGATGATTTTCTCTATCGGTAACTAACCTCAGTAGTCCCCTCCCTTCTTCCATCTTCTCTCTTTCCTTCTCCTCTGATCTCTATGCTTGCGACACAGGGAGAGCCTTGACCACTGTTGCCCAGTAGATACAACCCAAGAGGAGGGGTGAATTGGGTCTTTTAAAACTTTTCAACTACTTCTAAACTTTTCAATTAATTAAGCTAAGTTGTATAGATGCACAGTGGAATTTAAACTTAGCAATAATTTGATTCTAATCTGATCAAGATTAAAATTATTAAGGAGTGGACTCAATAAACAATTAGTCTAGATTTTTCCAAGCAAGCATTTCAATATAATGAATCTTAATGCAGTTTTATTAAAAGAAACTTGATTAAAAAATTTGAATATACTTGCAACTAAAGGATGTGCGGATAAGAGTTAAGCAAGCAATTCAATTAGATATTTATCTAAGTAAGTAAGTGAGGAAATTAAACAATGAAAGAAAGCATCACAAACACAACAAACGTATAGTGGTTCGGTGCACCCAGCACCTACATCCACTCCCCAAGACCTCTTGGAAATTTTACTATAGTCCCTCAGATTACAACCGGTTGTTTTACAAGCTCACAACCTAACTTGTTGTTTTCACGAGATTACAACGAACTCGGTCGATTTTCACAGGCTCACCGACTAGAACCACTCGATTGTTTTTCCGAATTCACAATCAAACCCAGTTGGTTTTTTCCGGTTCACCAACCACAACCTTACACTGTTGGTTTTTCCTTTGGCCCACCAACAAACCTTAACCCCTTGATTCAATTCCTTGATTGAATCAAGTTACAAGATATTAGAACAAGAGTTTAAAACAAATACAAGCTTCTTAAACAAGCAGATATAACAATGTAAACAAATAGAGTAAAGAGAAGAAGCCCTCAAACAAGTTTTGTAGATGAAGGAACTCGGCTTCTTCTTAACTTGACCCTCTTCTGATTTAGCACGAGGTAGAAGATCACTAAAGTAGCACACAGTTGGAGAGGAAGCCTTGAGATTCACTCAGATGCTCTTCTTCTCTCTCTTTTGCTTTGAATAGCCCTTTTGTGCTTTTGGAAGGTTTCTCTTGAAATCTCTTCCCTATGTGTTCTGTCCCACTTTCTTAACTTCTCCCCTAGCTCTCCTCTTGATTTTATAGCTTTGGATGGCGTGGGAACAAAGATCTAGCCGTTAGAGACAAAAATAAAGCCGTTGGAGTTAAGAAAAAACTAGCCGTTATGCCTCCCGGCGTGCTCGAGTCGACTCGGCTGAAGTAGGAGTCAACTCGTGAATAAGAGTCTGCCGGCACTGTAGCTGGGAGTCGACTCGAGCACTGTAGCGCTGAAGTAGGAGTCTACTCGAGCACTGTAGCGCTGAAAATCAACTCTCTGTCTTTTTGTCTATTCTCAGTCGGAGTCGACTCGCAGAGTCTCGGAGTTGACTCGAGCACTGTTTCTTAAAACTTCAGAGTGCCAGAGTCGACTCTGAACTTCCAGGAGTCGACTCGAGGACTATTCTTTTGAATCTTTCTTTGAATTTGCTCCTCCAACTTGAATCCTTTGAACTTGAAACTTGGGCCAATGAAGTATAACTTTCTTTCAACTTTTTGAGAGCTTTTGAGGCCTTCTTGTATTTTTTCAACCTGCTATGTTCCTTGCAAAACAAATTATCTTTCTTCTTGCAACACAAACATTAGTAATTATACTTCAAGGTTTTGTGATCATCAAAATCAGTCTTTAAATCAATCTTTGGGTCATCAATCTCCCCCTTTTTGATGATGACAAAACTTGGAGTATGTGCAATATAAAATATATTGTGTTCTATAACTAATGCATAGCTAAGTTGCATGAAGTAGAAAACATATATCTTTAAAATATACTTCATGATAATGCTTTAGATTTAATCAACTTAACATAATCAACACATAAAGCATTATGAGCATATACTCAGATATTTCTTCCCCTTTTTGACAACATCAAAAAGGTTGCAAGATAATGAAACATTAAGCACAAAGCAGTAAATGATACTCAAATATTCCTTTTTCTTATTGTACTCTGATTTTCAGTCAATGCATGTCGAATTATTGCACAAATATGAATCATATAACTCAAGGCAATAATGTCAGAATAAGATTAATGAGCATAGATCAGAGCCAATTAAGATGATTTCAGAGCAAATTATAATGAGAGCACATCGAATGTGATTTCAAAGATAGTTTTTAAATCAAGTGTAGGTGGAACCTTTTTCAAGTTAATTCAAGATGTATCAAGACTGATATTCAAAGAAGGCACGAATGGAAATCTAACCCCCTTTTTTTGAAAGATCTTTAATAACAATTATGAAAGCTTGTTCATTTAAGATCTTTTGCCCAATATATTCAATCTAATCAATTTTTTAGAGTATAATATCAAAATTTATATACTCGAAAAATATAACATCATGTTGGATCATTAATTCTTAATGACTTCAAAGTTCTTTTATGATATAAAAACATTGGGGCACAAAATACCGAAACATGAATTCATGCAATTTATGATATATCTTAATGTATACATAAAATTCAAGGCTTTGAAGTTTCTTTTAGAGCTCTTTTAAAGACTTTCTTTTACTCCGTTAAAGAGAAACACATTTTGATACATATAAAAATAAATTGGCACAAAATTGAAGCTCTAAAGAGCAAGCCAATAAGAACTCTTTAGTGAATTCAAAATAGATTTTCTAATAGAGATAGATGGAATTCATTTTCAAATAATTTTCAAGACAACTGATTTTCTGATTAGGTGCATTTTAAAATCTATAAATCTATCATATGTAGCAGCTACTTTTAAATTTGTGTTCACAAGAGATACTCAAAAAAATTCAACACATTATTCTTCCCCTTTTTCATTAAACTAGAGGCTCTTAAGATCAACTGTTTGAATTGCAATTTGGTTCATGATTGATGCATAAGATATATTAACCAAATAGCAAGCCTTAAGGTGTATAACAGAGATTTTCAGATTTAAATTTCAGATATTTATAATACATATTGGAGAGTATTAGGATCACTTCTCATTTAGTATTCTTTCTCTCGTCTTTAGTTATGGATTTATGCAATTAAGTTCCATATGATCTCTTCCTCTGAAATTTTCTTTCTCCTTCTTAATTGATCATTCCATTTAAGAATTTAGAATTTGAAGATAATTTTCAATAAAACATTCAAATTGTTAATCTTGAAAATATATTTTCTATAAATTTCAGCATATTTTTAACTTAACCCATTGAGAGCATATTTGCAAATATCAAATCATATTCATTTGAAATAATAAACGCTCTATAGAATTAAACTCAAAGTATAGGCTATATATAATTAAGACAAGTAATGGCAACCCAAGGAGGTTCATCAAAATCAATTCATAAAATATTCAAGGTATGCATCATATGAAGGTGACTTTTGAATAAAATACAAAATCTAGAGAGATTGATATGTCTAAAGCTCCTCCTCAAAAGATGCATTCTTTTTTAATCATTCTATTCTTTTTGTTAAATTTCAGATGTTAATGATAAGCGTGAATAAAACTGAAATTCTATAATATTAAGAATGTAAAGTGATCTAGAGTTTTTCAAAATTTATAACAATCACACTTTTTCATCTTTCAAGAACAAGTTATGCTTCCTCTTAATCTTTGAGAAAATGTACTGAAATATTAATCAAAAAATAATTCATTTAAAGCTCAATTTCTTTCAAAAGCAATTACATTTTCTTGCTTTTAAGAGTCATTTGAGTGAGTAAAAATTTTTCTAGCTTTAGGAGCATTCACTTTCTTTTAAAAATAACTTTTTTTTTAGTGATGGAAGCAACAATCATGCAGAAAAGGATATAGAAGATCATTTGATGCAGGAGCACCACCCTCATTCTAATGGCGTGGGACATTGGGCGAGGGGTGAAAAGAATTTGAGTCCAAGAACAGTTGAGTCCAAGCTGAAATTAGATTGAGTCCCTGCAATAAGTGATTTGATTCACAATGGGTTAGCCTCTTCAGTGTCAATTAGATTGAGTCCAAGGCGTGAATGGGTCCATGGCTAATTAGAAGTGGTCACAAGTCAAAATAAAGAGAAGTTCAACCATGAAGACCTCTCACAAGTGGAAAAAATTCAGAGTTCAGATCTAGTTGAAATCCGTGACAAATTGAACACCTTATGGTATTTTGAAGATTTCGAGAGCTACAGAAGTCTGATTAAGTTGATTCAAATTTTGTTGGAAAGTAGACATCCGTAGCTTTTCAATGACTATAAGAACATGAAATTAAAAGATCAGATAACATTTGAGGAGTCTCCCGAACTTCATGCTGATGTTGGTACCCGAGAAGGAGTTCCACCTAGATAAATATTCATGGCATGCGGCTGAATTCCTTTTGATGGGTTTCAATCCACACGCCATAGATATGGATCTTAGGTGTCTAGGCTTAGGTGTCAAGGCCTTTGATTGGTCAACTAGAAAATTTAAATTTTGAATTGAGTCCACATGTAATTAGGAGTCCAATTTAAAATTCTGTGTAGTCCTTATCCTTTGCCAACCTTTCCTTCTATATAAAGGAGGATATGATGAATGAAGTTAGTTTTGGATTTCGAAATTTTTCCTCGTGAACGTGAGAAGGGGCAAGTCCCTTGCTTGGTACGATGCCAAGAGGCTGAAGGAAGAGGTGGGATGCCTCCCCTTCATGCCTTCCAAGTTTGAATTAGTTTGGATGAGATTTTCAAAACTAATTCATCCTTATCCACTCTCTCTCTTTCTTGTTTCATGCCTTGTTCCCTTAGGTGCGCCTCCTTGTGTGCCACATCAGCCTGCCCAGCCGTATTCCTCATGCCACAATCCCTTCCCACGTCCTCCCTTGAGTCCTAATCCCAGTAGGACTCTAAATAACCCAAGCCGGCCAACCCGTTAGGTGCAAACCAATTTCAGCCGCCCACTCAATTGGGTGCCCAATTCTAGTCACTTGGTTGAATCCCACGAACCCAATCTCACCCATCCAGCAACCCATCTTCTTCCTCCTTCCTTCCACCACAAAAAACCCTAGCCTCCATTGCCATTGCTTTGGAAAAAAAAAGAAGAAAGATTCAGCCATCCTCAAAGAAGAAAAAAAATCTGTAGCCCACCTCGATTGCGTCAATTGGTATCAGAGCAAATCCTTGTCGCCATGAGTACCAGAAGTGGTCGCCCCTACAACAATGAACGACAACGTGCTGAGATGATGGCCGAGCTCATCCGGCAAGTGGCGGCCTTGAATCAGAAGGTGGAAGTTGTTTGGGATCGTCTCTTCCCCGAGCCAAACAATCTTGAAGATGATCATGGCGTTCCTGCACATCCTGAAAATCCAGAAGACCCTGACGTTGAAGCATTCTCCCCTGGGGGTCTATCACCCCAAAGGCCACCTAGGGGTCAGTGGATGCCCCCTCCAAACATTCCTCGTATGGGGAATAATTTCAGAAACTCCTATGTTCATCAAAATCAGCGGGAGCGCAATGATCTCGATTATATCATGAAGCAGGTTCGTGTAGAAGTTGCTGATTACAGCGGAAGCATGGACCCAACCCACTTCCAGGATTGGCTGATGTCTCTCGAAGACTACTTCGAATGGTTCAGCATGCCCAATGAAACCAAAGTGCGATTCGTGAAGATGAAGCTCAAGGGCCAAGCACGCATATGGTGGCATAGCGTTGAAGAGAAGCTTCATCGACTCCGACAGCCCCCTATCAATGATTGGGAAGAGATGAAACTTCGTTTGAAGGAAAAGTTTCTTTTCCTTGATTATGAGGAGACACTCTTCGAAGAACTTCTGAAACTTCATCAAGGGAGCTCTTCCGTAGAGGAGTATACGGTCCGATTTCATGAGTTGATGATCCGCAGCAACCTCACGGAGACGGATCGACAGTCCCTAACTCGGTACCGATCCGGGCTGAGGGATGACATCAAGAGGGAGCTAATGACGACGCGCATCTTCAGCCTAGAGGAGGCATACCAACTCGCCATTTGAGTTGAATCGCAGCTACGACAAAGACGCCCTGCGCAAGCACCGGTTGCACAAAGATTTCCCGAGCGCAGCACCAACCGAGGAGTTCCATTTCCTCGAGGTAACGCCCCTGCTTTCAGATCTGAAACCTCTGTAAATAGAAGCACATATCAGAAAAGGGGTGCTCCAAGGGCTAATAAAAAGCGTAAAGGTCCTATGCCACAATCCACACCGCAAGGAAAGAATCCTGTTGAATGCTACAAGTACGGCGGGCGAGGCCATTTCGCCGTTGTTTGTCCTACCCGAGACCAACGATTTGCATTGGTATGTGAAGAGGATGAGATCATAGGACCCTCTGAAGTCACTCCTCCCTCTCAGCCCACTGATGAAGAGGGAAATGAAGAAAATGAAAAACATGATGAAGAAGCCCCTGCAGTGGAGCTAGAAGCTTCAGATCTACCTGTGTGCATCGTGCGGCGGGTTCTTACGGATTGCAAGCAGGAGGAGAACGTGGAGGAAGATTGGAGGCGCACCAATATCTTCCACACTCGCATCGAGCATGCCAACAAGTCTCTAAATCTCATCATTGACAATGGAAGCTGCATGAACATCATTTCCGAAGAAGTGCTGAAAAAGCTGAATCTGAAACCGGTACCGCATCCAAAGCCGTATCGGGTAAGTTGGATCGAAGACTCCTCCATCCCTATTAAACAAAGATGCTTGATCAGTTTTTTACTTGGTAAGAACTTTCGAGATGAAGTATGGTGCGATGTTCTGCCCATGAAAGCGTGCCATCTTCTTCTAGGAAGACTTTGGTTGTATGATCGTAGTGTCAAGTATGATGGTCGATCCAATTATTATTCTCTATATTGTGCCAACAAAAGAGTTGTGTTAAAGCCCCTTCGGATCACTGATTTTACCTCTGAAAATCTGATAATCCAACGGGTTTTAACCATGAGAAAGTTTGAAGCTTGTAGCCGAGAGATTGGAGTCATGTATGCACTAGTGTCTAGGGAAGTTGGGGCTGAAATTTCAAAAGTTGTTCCTCTTGATTTCAAGTCTATATTGGATGATTTTTCTGATGTAACCTCTGAAGACCTTCCCAAGGAACTTCCACCAATGAGGAACATCCAACATGCCATAGATTTGGTGCCCGGTTCAAGCTTACCGAATCTTCCCGCATACCGGCTGAATCCGAGAGAACATGAGGAGCTTCACCGCCAAGTCCAAGAACTTTTGGACAAGGGATTCATCCGAGAGAGCCTCAATCCATGTGCCATCCCGTCTCTACTTACTCCCAAGAAGCATGGTTCATGGAGGATGTGCGTGGACAGTAGAGCAATCAACAAGATTACAGTGAAGTACCGTTTTTTGATCCCGCGGCTTGACGACATGCTGGATTTGTTGCATGGAGCCACCATCTTCTCCAAGTTGGACCTTCGAAGTGGCTACCACCAGATCAGAATCAGACTTGGGGATGAGTGGAAGATGGCATTTAAGACCAAGGATGGCCTCTACGAATGGATGGTTATGCCATTTGGTCTCTGCAATGCACCAAGTACTTTCATGCGGGTTATGAATCAAGTGCTGAAACCGTACATCGGGCGCTTTGTGGTTGTTTATTTTGATGACATTTTGATTTTCAGTCGCAGCCGTGTGGAGCATCAGCAACATCTTCGCCGAGTGCTTCTTACACTTCGATCAGAAAAACCTTATGTTAACCTGAAGAAGTGCTTGCTTCTTTGCTGAATCACAAGTACCATTCCTTGGTTTCATAATTTCAGATCAAGGTGTTGTAGCGGATCCGGAGAAAGTTCGTGCCATTCGGGAGTGGCCGACGCCAAGTAACATTCATGAGATTAGTGGGAGTGCTGTCGTGTTTCTCGTACTGTACGTGGATGACATCCTCTTGATTGGGAATGATGTTCCCATGCTAACCTCGGTCAAGGTCTGGTTGTCAAAAGAGTTCTCCATGAAAGACCTTGGGGAAGCATCCAACATTTTGAGGATTAAGGTCTATAGAGATAGATCTAAGAGATTGCTTGGCCTATCACAAAAGATATACATAGAGGAGGTGCTGAAAAGGTTCAGCATGAAAAACTCCAAAAGGGGTCTATTACCTCTTAGGCATGGGATTCATCTCTCCAAGAAAATGTGCCCCAACACATCTGAAGAGATTCAACGCATGAGCAGGATCCCTTATGCTTCTGCAATAGGGAGCCTCATGTATGCCATGCTGTGTACACGACCTGATATAGCCCTTGCTGTGAGTGTCACTAGCAGATATCAGTCGAATTCTGGCGAAGAGCACTGGACAGCTGTGAAGAACATTCTTAAGTACTTAAGAAGAACTAAAAATTTGTTCTTGGTTTTTGAAGGATCATCAGAGTTAAAGGTAGAAGGATACACAGATTCAGACTTTATGACTGATATTGATGATAGAAAATCTACATCTGGATATGTGTTCTTGTGCAATGGTGGTACGGTAAATTGGAAGAGTTCCAAACAACCAATCATTGCTAATTCTACCATGGAAGCTGAGTATATCGCCGCCTCTGAAGCTGCAAAGGAAGCCTTCTGGTTCAAGAAATTCATTGTAGAGCTAGATGTAATGCCATCAGATGCCATCACACTCTACTGCGATAATAATGGCGCCATAGCTCTTGCTAAAGATCCTAGGTCTCATCAGAAGTCCAAGCATATAGAGCGGCGCTTTCACATCATACGCGATTACCTCGAGAACAAATATGTCGAGGTGCAGAAAGTAGACTCCACGGACAACGTGGCGGACCCGCTCACTAAGCAGTTAAATCAGCAAGAAAACTGAAGCCCACCTTGAGAAGATGGGACTTAGATATATGTCTGATTGGCTTTAGTGCAAGTGGGAGATTGTTAGATGTATGCCCTAGAAGCCAATCTGACGGACACATTATTAATTCTGGGACATAAATTTGTACTTGACTTTATTATTATTGAATAATAAATGGGCATTCTTTTCATTCATATTGTTTATATGTCTATGAATCGTCCAAAGAATTAATAAGATGATGATACATATTCTCAAGAGTTGAGAATTTGAGCCATGTATCATTGGTGATTAATTTCTAAATGCTCCTGATCAATGGATCATCACGAGGACGGTGATCGATCCGATCAGTGCACAGATTGCTTTTTTTATGGATGGACGAGACTCGAGTCCACAGTGTAGGGACACTGAAGTGAGAGTGCAGGTGCTTGTTAGAGAACAAGGATACTGAGCGTGACCAAGACAAGAAGTTACTTGGATGTCTATCCACTCGTCAGTGACTTGCTTGATGTTGCAGTAGTGTGACTGGTCCTTTGACCTGCGGTGCTTCGGTTATTCATAGTGAGGTTATTGTAGTTTGACTACACATATACATGGTCTCTAGTCATATGGGTCCTTGTTGTGTAGATTGGCTGCAGTAGGTTCACTGTAGGAGTAGGGTATGCACTTACATGAAATCTATCGATCTTGATAGATGAGGAGTGATCCTATGTGATTTATTAGACTGAGTTCTAAGACCTTGGTCAGGACAGAATATATAGTGGAAAAAAGTTTTCTACTCTCAAACTCAAGTCGAATAAATCTAGACATATGACAGACGACGGGGTTTGACGAGTTATCCATGACCTCCGGTCTGTAGGGATCCACGATAGAAGGACTGTATCATACGATAACTGCACCTAGAGGTTCATCATTCTATTCTGCTGGGTAGCCACTACATACTGCTAGGTGTCACTGGTAGATGGTGAGACTCACAGGGATCATCTCGATGGTCGATAATCCCTGGTGAGTTGAGTTGAAATTGTTTCAACCTATTGAAAGGAGTTTTCAATGATATTGTAATAGAGATTGCAATATTTCTCACTACCAGTCAGAATAAAACCTATGGGGTCACACACATTAGAAGTATTGACAGATCCGATGGTTGAATTGTGATTAAGAATCACATGTGATCAATTAGATTGATAAATGATTAACCCGCTAAGAGTTAGTGGTTAGAAGAAGGAATAATTGCAATCGTATTGCAATTTAATTTAATTAATTGGATTTAATTAAATGGACTTGATTATGAATTCTACTTGAAATGGGATTCATGAAGTCCTAATTGGATTAGAATTTCAAATTAAATTAGAGTCCTACTTGGAATAAGATTTCTAAAGTCCTAATTGTCTTAGGGCTGAAATTTGAACAAGTCCTAATTAGATTGGAATTTTCTCAAGTTCTAATTAATTTTAATTTTAATCTAATTAATTAAATGACTCCTAATTGGATTAGGATTGAAGAGTTCAATAGAGTCATGGTTCAATTAAATCCTAATTAGATTAGGATAAGGAGGAAATTGAAATGGGTTCATACAAGTCCTATTTTGACTAGGATTGGACTCATGCACTAGACCCAAATTAAATCACCCATTAATTTGATTAAGTGGCAGATTTAAATGGATAAGAGGGAGGGGAATATGCCCCTCTCTTTGAGCCATGCGTGGGAGAAAAAGGAGGGGCGCACGCCCCTCCTAGGTGGCATGAAATAGAGATAAGGATGAGCTCCTAAAAAATAGGAGCTCATCTTTATCCCTTTGCATTTCAAAAGGGAGAGGTGATTTCGGCCAGCATTTTTTATGCTTTTCTTGGGCATTTTGGCAGCACCTCTCTTTCCTTCATTCCTCCTTCCAGCCGCAAGAGAAAAGGGAGAAAAAGAAAGGGTGGTGGCTCCTTCTTCTTCCTCTTCCTTGGGTCTAGCGCATGAGAAAAGAAAAAGGCTGCAAGGGCTTTGTTTTTGTTCCTTGATCCATCCTTCTTCTACCTCCTCCCTTTTGGCATTCAAGAGTTGATAGTAAAGGGAGGATATCAGCCATCCATAGCCATCTCTGCAAGGGAGCTAGCACCTCGGTGAGATCCAAAGGCTTCGATCGAGTCAGTACTTCGTGTGGATACCCGTAGAGGCCGGACGCGTGTGCGGCTTCCACTGAGCCTTGATCAAATACCACGTAAATCAGATTTGCGGAGACCATCTGCCCGCACAAGGTGAAGATCTGATCTTCTTAATGATTTTAAAATGGTTTAAAATAATTTAATTCTAATCTATCTACAAACGAAAGATTTTAAAACACGTTCATGCGATGAACGGATCCCGCATATGTTTTTCCGCTGCAATCTGAAAATTATTTCGAAATTTTCATGGCATATGAGGGATGCTAACAGTGGTATCAGAGCCAGGTTATGTAGATTAAGATTAGAATTAAATTTTTCAAGGCATTTTAGATCTGAAATTTAAGGGATTATGCTTGCTGAAATTTATGTATGCAGAATTTTCAGCTTGCTGATTTTTCTGCATACTAATTTTTTAAATGCTTAGATTAATGATTCTAATGCTTTGATAATATGATTACAAATATTTAGAGTCAAATATAGCATGATCAGCAAGTCATGAGATGGAATAATCAATTAAATTACATATCTGAAAATAATTTTTATGCATGTGATGCGTATGGTGTTGATCATGGATGGACCCTTTGAATATGCTGAAATGTTCTGCGATGTTCTGTGATGCATGTAATTTTAATTTTTCAGATGCCTGCATGCATCTTAAATTCATGTATTAGAGACCTGCGTGTCTCATGAAAAAGGGTTGTAATTTTATTTTTATTTTTTATTTAATTTTTAAAGCAATCTGGGATGTATTCTGTGATGTGTGTTGCACGTCGATGGTTGATCGATATGTACATCAACAAGCTCAACATGCGCGGATCGAGATCAAGGGTTGATTGAAGATGGATCAAGGAGTTGATCACAATTGGACCTAAGGGATCAAGATCGAGTCAAGAGTTGAAGACGATCAAACCAATTGACGTGCATGTGCTTGTAAAATGACCCCATCCTGGATCCATAATCATCACCATTTAATTTTATTTTTGATAAATGCCTGGATGTTTAATCCTTATGTTTATGCGGGTAGATTTATATTTGTATGAGATGTGAATACGCGATTAAGTGAGACCTAAATCGAAACCTCCCTAATCAGTCGAGGGCGAACCAACATGAGTTAGTCATATTAGATTAATTGATCTAATTGGTGTCTAAGCAAGCCTAAACGGTGGTTACTTAATTAGGACCTTACTCTCTGAGTAAGGGGAGCCTCCCACCTGCTTACCTGGCCAATTGTTCAATTACCTCTTATGAAGAACTCAAGTTGTAAACACTAAGACATGATTATGCAATATTAAGTCCATAGGTCTTCCACCGTAGTAGAGCTGCTAAGGTCTTTTAGGTGTTGATTTGTCTCGGCTGGACACAGTGGGCAAGTTGCATCGGGGGACTAGACCTCTCTATTAGACATGAGATGTTGTGGGGTAAAGGTGGGGTTGGGCACCAATAACTGTTAGGTGAGGACCCAATGACGACTTTATTTCTGCGGTTATACGGTGGGTCTGACTTAACTAAGTAATGGGGCCAATAACTGTTAGGTGAGGTCTTCATGACTTAGAGACCAAGTACCACTGCAATTTGCTTGAGAAGCATTGTACAAGAGTTGTACACTCATCCATTTATATGTCACCAATAACTGTTAGATGAGGCGGCATGTAAATCGGTGAGACCGCAGTATCCACTAGAAATCCTAGTCGCGTAGGATTTTTGTTTCTCCATCAGGGGAGTATGAGGGATTCGAGAAAATAGTGGGAGCATATTTGTTTTAAAAGTTTCTAGAACAAATTAAGTTCAAGTACAAAGTCTAACTAGAATTTTTACTCTCTACATATCACAATGTCAGCTTCGAATCCTTTGACCCGTATTCTTGAGACCAACCGATTGACTGGAACCAACTACAAAAACTGGCTTAGAAACCTGAAAATTGTTCTGAATTGTGAGAAATTAGGGTATGTGCTCGAGAGTGACATCCCCAGGTTACCAGCACGTCCTACTGATGATCAGCGTAAGACGCATCAAAAGTGGACAGATGACGACATTAGGGTCAAGTGCTACATCATGGCATCCATGACTAATGAACTTCAATGCCAGCATGAGAATATGAAGACTGCTAGGGAAATACTAGCACACCTGCAAAAGTTGTATGGTGAACAGAGCCGCACTGCACGCTTTGAAGTGTCCAAGAGACTCTTCAAGGCAAAGATGCGCGAGGGGCAGTCTGTCCACGATCACTGTTTGACTATGATCAAGGACCTCGAGGAGCTTAAGAAGCTCAGTATGACCATGCATAAGAAACTGCAGATAGATCTGATCCTGCAATCCCTTCCTGATTCATTTGGGCAGTTTATAGTAAACTACCATATGAATAAGATTGAATGCACTAAGACCGAATTGTTGAACATGTTGGTAACTGCTGAGGGAGCCTTGAAAGGTTCAAGGGGTACTGTTCTGACTGCTGAGCTGACTTCTGGTTCCAAGAAAAAGTCTACTTGGAAGAAAAAGAAATATGTAAAGAAGCAGAAGAAAGATAAGAAGCCTAAGAAGGAAGTTCACAAGAAAAAGGCTAATGACAAGGAAAAATGTTTCCACTGCAACGTCGACGGCCACTGGAAAAGGAACTGCCCTTCATACCTCGAGAGCCTAAAGAACAAAAAGGCAGACACACCTTCTGAAGGTTTGTTAGACTTGCTCGTAATTGAAACTAATCTTACGGTTTCTTCTACTTCTAGTTGGGTTTTGGATTCTGGTTCTAGTGCTCATTTGTGCACTACTATGCAGGGTCTAAAGGAAACTAGGAGGCTGGCGGAAGGTGCAGTGACCCTTAGGGTAGGCAACGGGGCAAGAGTTGCTGCTGTAGCTGTGGGCACATATCCTCTGCGATTACCGTCTGAATTTAGTTTATTGCTTAGAGACTGTTATTATGTCCCTGCTGCTAGCAGGAATTTGATTTTTGTTTCATGTTTAGCACAGGATGGTCATGTTTTGACCTTTGACAAAGACTGCTGTTCTATTTATTTCAGAAATAAATTAGTTGCACGTGGTTTCATGATTGACAGTCTCTATCACTTACATGTCGATGTGTCTGTGAATGTGTCTGAGCAAGTAGCGAGTGCCATAGGATCTAAAAGATCCAGAGATGAGATAAACCAGAAGTATTTGTGGCACCTCAGGCTTGGCCATATTGGAGAGGACAGAATAAACAAAATGGAGAAAGATGGGCTTCTCGGCCCATTGACTTTCGAGTCATATCCAGTTTGTGAGTCCTGTCTTCAAGGAAAAATGGCTAGATTACCCTTTGTAGGACATGGGGAGAGGATCACTGAAATACTTATCCTGGTACATACTAATGTGTGTGGCCCATTTGATGTGTCAGCCAGGGATCGTTATTCGTACTTCATTACCTTTACCGATGACTATTCACGATATGGGTATATATATCTTATGAGATACAAATCTGAGTCTTTTGAAAAGTTCAAAGAGTTCAGAAATGAAGTAGAAAAACAGACCGGAAAAACCCTTAAGGTTCTTCGATCAGATCGAGGAGGAGAATACCTTAGTGGGGAATTTTGGAATTATCTCAAGGAGAATGGCATAGTCTCACAATGGACACCTCCAGGAACACCTCAACTCAACGGGGTGTCAGAAAGGAGGAATCGGACTCTATTGGATATGGTCCGATCCATGATGAGCTTCACTGATCTACCTATGTTTCTTTGGGAAGATGCCTTATTATCCGCAATTTACTTATTGAATAGAGTTCCCTCTAAATCCGTTCCTACCACACCGTATGAGATATGGCATGGTAAGAAGCCGAGTCTTGGTCATCTCAAGATTTGGGGATGTCCGGCCCACGTCAAACGACTACAGGCGGACAAGTTAGAGCCTAGAACCATAAGTGCTCGTTTCATTGGATATCCTAAAGAGTCATTAGGATACAATTTTTACGTCTCAAAGGATCACAATGCGTTTGTGAGCCGACATGCCGTCTTCCTGAAAAAACAGTTTATCCTTGATAGAGGCAGTGGGAGGAAAATTGAGCTTGAAGAAAGAGTCTCTGAAAAGCAACGAGTAATGGATCCTATAGAACCTATTCACATAGAGCCAGTACACATAGTACCTCCTCCACCTCGTAGATCTAGTAGGATCTTCCATCCTTCCAATAGATACCTAGGTATACTAGTAGAGGACACCAAGAAAATGTTTCTCATGGAAGATAGGGAACATATACAGGATCCCAATACCTACAACGAGGCGATATCTGATATCGATTCCGAGAAATGGCTGGAAGCCATGAAGTCAGAGATAGACTCCATGTATTCCAACCAAGTCTGGACCTTAGTGGATCCACTAGAAGGTATTGTACCTATTGGATGTAAATAGATCTATAAAAGGAAAATAGGTTCGGATGGGAAGGTAGAGACCTATAAGGCAAGGCTAGTGGCGAAAGGGTATAGTCAGCGCGAAGGCATTGACTATCAAGAGACCTTTTCACCTGTAGCCATGCTGAAATTCATTCGAACATTGCTTGCCATTGCAGCATTTCATGATTATGAAATATGGCAGATGGATGTGAAAACTGCTTTCCTGAATGGATATCTTGATGAAGATATTTATATGGAGCAGCCTTTGGGTTTCACTTCCAGTGATGGTGATCACAAGGTCTACAAGCTGCAAAGGTCCATCTATGGACTAAAGCAAGCATCTCGGAGTTAGAACACTGTTTCAATGATGCGATCAAATCATTTGATTTCACCAAAAATGAAGAGGAACCGTGTGTTCACAAGAAGGTTAGTGGGAGTGCTGTCGTGTTCCTCATACTGTACGTGGATGACATCCTCTTAATTGGGAATGATGTTCCCATGCTAACCTCGGTCAAGGTCTGGTTGTCAAAAGAGTTCTCCATGAAAGACCTTGGGGAAGCATCCTACATTTTGGGGATTAAGGTCTATAGAGATAGATCTAAGAGGTTGCTTGGCCTATCACAAAAGATGTACATAGAGGAGGTGCTGAAAAGATTCAGCATGAAAAACTCCAAAAGAGGTCTATTACCTCTTAGGCATAGGATTCATCTCTCCAAGAAAATGTGCCCCAACACATCTGAAGAGATTCAATGCATGAGCAGGATCCCTTATGCTTCTGCAATAGGGAGCCTCATGTATGCCATGCTGTGTACACGACCTGATATAGCCCTTGCTGTGAGTGTCACTAGCAGATATCAGTCGAATCCAGGCGAAGAGCACTGGACAGCTGTGAAGAACATTCTTAAGTACTTAAGAAGAACTAAAGATTTGTTCTTGGTTTTTGAAGGATCATCAGAGTTAAAGGTAGAAGGATACACAGATTCAGACTTTATGACTGATATTGATGATAGAAAATCTACATCTGGATATGTATTCTTGTGCAATGGTGGTACGGTAAATTGGAAGAGTTCCAAACAACCGATCATTGCTAATTCTACCATGGAAGCTGAGTATATCGCCGCCTCTGAAGCTGCAAAGGAAGCCTTCTGGTTCAAGAAATTCATTGTAGAGCTAGATGTAATGCCATCAGATGCCATCACACTCTACTGCGATAATAATGGCGCCATAGCTCTTGCTAAAGATCCTAGGTCTCATCAGAAGTCCAAGCATATAGAGCGGCGCTTTCACCTCATACGCGATTATCTCGAGAAGAAATATGTCGAGGTGCAGAGAGCAGACTCCACGGACAACGTGGCGGACCCGCTCGCTAAGCAGTTAAATCAGCAAGAAAACTGAAGCCCACCTTGAGAAGATGGGACTTAGATATATGTCTGATTGGCTTTAGTGCAAGTGGGAGATTGTTAGATGTATGCCCTAGAAGCCAATCTGGCGGATACATTATTAATTCTGGGACATAAATTTGTACTTGACTTTATTATTATTGAATAATAAATGGGCATTCTTTTCATTCATATTGTTTATGTGTCTATGAATCGTCCAAGGAATTAATAAGATGATGATACATATTCTCAAGAGTTGAGAATTTGAGCCATGTATCATTGGTGATTAATTTCTAAATGCTCCTGATCAATGGATCATCACGAGGACGGTGATCGATCTGATCAGTGCACATATTGCTTTTCTTATGGATGGACGAGACTCGAGTCCACAGTGTAGGGACACTGAAGTGAGAGTGCAGGTGCTTGTTAGAGAACAAGGGTACTGAGCGTGACCAAGACAAGAAGTCACTTGGATGTCTATCCACTCGTCAGTGACTTGCTTGATGTTGCAGTAGTGTGACTGGTCCTTTGACCTGCGGTGTTTCGGTTATTCATAGTGAGGTTATTGTAGTTTGACTACACATATACATGGTCTCTAGTCATATGGGTCCTTGTTGTGTAGATTGGCTGCAGTAGGTTCACTGTAGGAGTAGGCTATGCACTTACATGAAATCTATCGACCTTGATAGATGAGGAGTGATCCTATGTGATTTATTAGACTGAGTTCTAAGACCTTGGTCAGGGCAGAATATATAGTGAAAAAGAGTTTTCTACTCTCAAACTCAAGTCGAATAAATCTAGACATATGACAGACGACGGGGTTTGACGAGTTATCCATGACCTCCGGTCTGTAGGGATCCACGATAGAAAGACTGTATCATACGATAACTGCACCTAGAGGTTCATCATTCTATTCTGCTGGGTAACCACTACATACTGCTAGGTGTCACTGGTGGATGGTGAGACTCACAGGGATCATCTCGATGGTCGATAATCCCTGGTGAGTTAAGTTGGAATTGTTTCAACCCATTGAAAGGAGTTTTCAATGATATTGTAATAGAGATTGCAATATTTCTCACTACCAGTCAGAATAAAACCTATGGGGTCACACACATTAGAAGTATTGACCGATCCGATGGTTGAATTGTGATTAAGAATCACATGTGATCAATTAGATTGATAAATGATTAACCCGCTAAGAGTTAGTGGTTAGAAGAAGGAATAATTGCAATCGTATTGCAATTTAATTTAATTAATTGGATTTAATTAAATGGACTTGATTATGAATCCTACTTGGAATGGAATTGATGAAGTCCTAATTGGATTAGAATTTCAAATTAAATTAGAGTCCTACTTGGAATAGGATTTCTAAAGTCCTAATTGTCTTAGGGTTGAAATTTGAACAAGTCCTAATTAGATTGGGATTTTCTCAAGTTCTAATTAATTTTAATTTTAATCTAATTAATTAAATGACTCCTAATTGGATTAGGATTGAAGAGTTCAATAGAGTCATGGTTCAATTAAATCCTAATTAGATTAGGATAAAGAGGAAATTGAAATGGGTTCATACAAGTCCTATTTTGACTAGGATTGGACTCATGCACTAGACCCAAATTAAATCACCCATTAATTTGATTAAGTGGCAGATTTAAATGGATAAGAGGGAGGGGAATATGCCCCTCTCTTTGAGCCATGCATGGGAGAAAAAGGAGGGGCGCACGCCCCTCCTAGGTGGCATGAAATAGAGATAAGGATGAGCTCCTAAAAAATAGGAGCTCATCTTTATCCCTTTGCATTTCAAAAGGGAGAGGTGATTTCGGCCAGCATTTTTTATGCTTTTCTTGGGCATTTTGGCAGCACCTCTCTTCCCTTCATTCCTCCTTCCAGCCGCAAGAGAAAAGGGAGAAAAAGAAAGGGTGGTGGCGCCTTCTTCTTCCTCTTCCTTGGGTCTAGCGCATGAGAAAAGAAAAAGGCTGCAAGGGCTTTGTTTTTGTTCCTTGATCCATCCTTCTTCTACCTCCTCCCTTTTGGCATTCAAGAGTTGATAGTAAAGGAAGGATATCAGCCATCCATAGCCATTTCTGTAAGGAAGCTAGCACCTCGGTGAGATCCAAAGGCTTCGATCGAGTCAGTACTTCGTGTGGATACCCGTAGAGGCCGGACGCGTGTGCGGCTTCCACTGAGCCTTGATCAAATACCATGTAAATTGGATTTGCGGAGACCATCTACCTGCACAAGGTGAAGATCTGATCTTCTTAATGATTTTAAAATGGTTTAAAATAATTTAATTATAATCTATCTACAAACGAAAGGTTTTAAAACACGTTCATGCGATGAACGGATCCCGCATATGTTTTTCCGCTGCAATCTGAAAATTATTTCGAAATTTTCATGGCATATGAGGGATGCTAACAGGCAAGATGGAAGATGATTCAAAATCAATTCATTTTGCCTCAATTGCAAATTCAGTCTATTCTTTCCTTTTATTTTTAAGAAAATATTCATTAAAATCAGAAAAATACAAGAAGAGTTAATGAATCCAGAAAATAAATATCATTGAGGAGTATTTTTTGTAAGTGCAAACCATTTTCATTAAGCTTTAGAACACAAGTTACTTCGAAGACAAAGGTGAAGTAAAAACTTGTATGTAGAGTTAAAATACATTTCAAATTATAAATGCCACATGTTATATGCAAAACATAATATGCATTAAGTCGTAACATAATGTATTAAAGCATTAGGAATAATCATGTCAAGGATAAAAAAAAATTTGAATAAACTCCCCTCATTTAAATATGTAATTTATTATTAATTGATCCAACTATGATCCTTTCAGTTTGAGTGTGATCTTTTATGAAATAATGTCTTATTTTCATGTAATTAAATATGGAGAGCATAATTGGATTCTTCATTAAATTTTTGACATTGGAATCATTACATCTTATAAGAATCTTGTTTGATGTCAAGGCTCTTAAGTTTTTCATTAATTCATAATCTTAGATTTTATTTTCTTAACAGATTTTTTTTTATATTATTATTTTTTGAGTATTTTGATATCAATTAACTGTGATTCACTTGAATTAGTTTGATATCTTTGCATATAGGCATAAAATGAGCATACAATTTGTTCCACAAGTTGTATGATACAATGATACAGCTTCAAACAATAGAATTACCTTACTCATCATTTTTGAACTCTATAAGATGGGGTCATAGACATACCTTTCTTCATGTCAAACTTCCATAAGAATATTTTTGTGAACTCACTTTGGCCAATAAAGATCCCTTTTCTTATTTATCTTAGTTCATCCGTTCTACTCATTTTGAACTCATCCTACATGAGCTTAGTAAAAACTCCACATAAAGCTTCATTAGTAGCACCACAAATAATGTCATCAATATATACTTGAGCAATTACGATATCAGAATTTTCTTTTTGATACATAGTTTTATCAATATTCTTTTATATCAAAAAGTTACTTAAACTTTTATATCATGCTCTTGGTGCTTGTTCTAAATTAAATAGTGCTTTATCATATCTGTAATGAATATTTTTCAAATATAGGTGGTATTTATTTTTTTTTCGTTTTTACTTTCTTATGCTCTATACTCTATTTGTTCCCTATCCGGTGGAGTTGGAAGGGACACGAGGTACTACCACTAGCCTCCCTCTTGTGCCGTCCCTAATATACCCTACACCGAATAGTTGGGTCAAATAGTGCCGGGTACTACCACTAGCCTCCCCATTGGTACCATCCCTATGATGAGCAATATAGAAAGGTTAAATCGTTCCTTTTAACAACAAAGTATTCACTCCAAACTCTTCGGATTTTATTCCTTCCAAAAACAAGTTTCATAAATATGCTATATTATGCTTGTTTTGCTTTTACTTATGATTGGAGTATTTAATTTTACTTAATTTTTACTTTTCTTAAACAATATTCATGTTTTTTTTTCTTTATCTTTCTCTCTTTTGATTATTTTTCAAGTAATTTTCATGAAAGAGCAGAATAAAGACATGATCTAATATGTTATATAACATATGACTATATATCATGTAAGCAAACAAAGTTTTCATCATGCTCAAGGATTCATAGCTTATCATAAGTTATTTTGAGTCAAAATTTGAAGCATATACTTGTATATTTCATGGTTATGCATGACATATGAAAAGGTATATTTTAATTTAGGCAAACCATGAAATAATTTTCAAAAGCATAAGTCAATCAATACATATGTAAACATGATATCAAGAAATTAGTAATTAAAGACTTTAATCATGCCATAATAAGATCTAAGTCATTGACTTTGCTTAGCTAATTTACAAGAGAGGTATTTAAAATTACCAATTTAATCGGATTTCTGACCTCGAGTCGACTCCAGTAAGTCGCGAGTCGACTCGACCTCGAGTCGACTCTTAAATATGCGCGAGTCGACTCGCCCACAAGCTGACTCTAAAATCTATTTGAGTCGACTCGAACTCTGGCACATAACCAACAAACTTGTTATTACCATGCCAAAGGAGAGAGTTATGGAAATATCTAAGATTTAAGAACTGATTTGATGACCATAAATAAGAAATCCTATGTCTAACATAAGCTAATCATCAAAATCAATCAATTAGAGGGGAGTATCACAAGAATGGATCAATCACTCCTAACCCTCTTCTAAGAATACAAAATCGATCTTCACTCAAGGGTTTTGTGAAGATATCAGCAAGTTGATCATCAGTGCAAACAAATTCAAGCATTACATCACCATTTAATACATGATCTCTTATGAAGTGATGTCTTATCTCAATATGTTTAGTTCTTGAGTGTTGAATTGGATTTTTAGTTAGATTTATGGCACTTGTATTATCACAATTTATGGGAATCTTATCTTGTTTAATGCCATAATCTTCAAGTTGTTGCTTGATCTATAAAATTTGAGCACAACAACTCCCGGCAGCAACATATTCGGCTTCAGCCGTAGATAGTACAACCGAGTTTTGTTTCTTGCTAAACCATAAAATTAGGTTTTCTCCTAAAAATTGACAAGACCCGCTGGTGCTTTTTCTATCAAGTTTACAACCAGCGAAGTCTGAATCAGTGTACCCTATTAAATTTATGCTTGATTCTTTAGAGTACCATAGACCCGCTGGTGCTTTTTTGTTCCTATGAGATATTTAAAAATTCTCTTAACTGCAATTAGGTGTGATTCCTTAGGATTAGATTGATATCTAGCACACATGCATACACTAAACATAATATCAGGTCTACTTGCTGTAAGATATAGTAAAGATCCTATCATACCTCTATACAGTTTTTGATCTACTGATTTACCTAATTCATCTTTGTCTAGTTTGCATGATAAGCTCATGGGGGTGCCAATTGACTTATTTCCATCCATATCAAACTTCTTTAGCATTTTCTTGATGTATTTAGCTTGATTGATGAAAATTCCTTCCTTGGATTGTTTGATTTGAAGTCCGAGGAAGTAGTTCAATTCTCCCATCATGCACATCTCAAATTCACTCTGCATTAACTCAGCAAACTCTTCGCTAAGGCGATTGTTAGTAGCACCGAAAATAATATCATCTATATAAATCTGCACTACCAACATATTTTCGTTTTTCTTTTTCAAAAGTAGAGTTGTATCAACATTTCCTCTATAAAATTCATGGTCTAATAGAAATTTGCTAAGTCTTTCATACCATGCTCTAGGGGCTTGTTTTAGACCATAAAGTGTTTTGTTTAGTCTATAAACATGATTGGGATATTGATGATTCTCAAAACCAGGAGGTTGTTCTACATAAACTTCCTCATTAATATACCCATTCAAGAAGGCACTTTTTATATCCATTTGGAATAATTTGAAATCTTTATTGCATGCAAATGCTAGTAACAATCTAATTGCCTCAAGTATAGCTACAGGAGCAAAAGTCTCATCAAAATCTATACCTTCTTCTTCATTATATCCCTTTGCTACTAGTCTAGCCTTGTTTCTAATCACAATTCCATTTTCATCAAGTTTATTTTTGTATATTCATTTAGTTCCTATTATTGAGTATTCAGTGGGTCTTTCAACTAAGTTCCATACTTTATTTTTTGTAAATTGGTTAAGTTCCTCTTGCATAGCATTTATCCAATTTACATCACTTTCAGCTTCTTCTATGTTTTTAGGTTCTAAATGTGAAACAAATGCAAGATGATTATTTAAGTTCCTAAGAGAGACTCTAGTTCTAACAGGTTGAGATGGATCATCTAAGATTAATTCTTTAGGGTGACCATGAGCATACCTCCAAGCCTTAGTAAGCCCATGATCAACAATTACCTCTTGGTTTGTTGATGTATCTCCAATCTGTTTCGGTTCATTTTCTTGTAATGTCATGTCATCCATCTTTTCTTCAAGTATCCCTGCATCATCATCAAGAGCTACTCTCTTGCTAGAAGAGACATCATTAGTATCATCAAAAACAACATGTATAGACTCTTCAATAACAAGGGTTCTTTTGTTGAAGACTCTATAAGCTTTACTTGATGTAGAATATCCCAAAAAGATACCTTCATCAGATTTGGAATCAAATTTTCCTAAGTTATCTTTGCCATTATTATGAATGAAACACTTACACCCAAAAACATGAAAATAGTTTACTTTGGGCTTTCTATCTCTCCAAAGTTCATAAGGTGTTTTCTTTATAATTGGTCTCAATAAAACTCTATTTAATATATGACATGATGTGTTAATGGCTTCTTCCCAAAAATACTTAGGGAGGTTACTTTCACACAACATGATTCTAGCCATTTCCTCTAGGGTTCTATTGTTTCTTTCCACAACTCCATTTTATTGTGGTGTCCTAGGTGCAGAGAAATTATGAGTTATCCCTTTTTTATTACAGAATTCATCAAATAGATAATTTTCAAATTCCGTTCCATGATCACTCCTAATAGCTATAACTGAAGCATTTCTTGAGTTAGTTACTTCCTTATAAAATTTCTTAAATACTAAAAATGCTTCATCTTTATGAGCTAAAAATATGATCCATGTGTATATAGAAAAATCATCTACAATGACAAGACCATACTTGTTTCCACCAAGGCTTGTGGTTCTAGTTGGTCCAAAAAGATCCATGTGAAGTAGTTCAAGGGGTCTAGCAGTAGAGATACAATTTATGGATTTAAAGAAACTTCTAGATTGTTTGCCATATTGACATTCTTCACAAATTTTGTTTTTCTCAAATTTTAGTTTTGGCAAACCAATCACAGAATTTCTTTCAACTAATTTTGATATTGTATCCATACTTGCATGATCTAATTTACGGTGCCATAACCAACTTGCATCATTGACTTTAGAATCACTAGCTACTAGGCAATGGCTATTATTGGCGAGATCTTCAAGATCTACTATATAAACATTGCCACGTCTTATTCCTTTGAATACTAAGCTATTGTCAATTGAGTTGGTTATGATGCATAGAGATGGCTTAAACAGAACATCAAAACCTCTATCACATAATTGACTAACGCTAAGTAAGTTATGCTTAAGACCATCTACAAATCGTACATTATCAACGAAGGTTGAAGAAGTGATTTGTACTTTACCTACACCAACGATGTGACCTTGGTATCGTCTCCAAAAGTCACAGCACCTCCCTTTTTAGGCTCTAGGATGAAGAATTACTCCTTGTCACCCGTCATGTGTCTTGAACAGCCACTATCCAAGTACCAACAGTTTTTGTCGACCTTGGCTGCAAAACACTCCTACACAAGGAAATCATACAATTTTAGGTACCCAAGTTTTCTTGGATCCTTCAAGGTTAGTAATGTTGGTTCCTTTTGGAACCCAAACCTTTTTAATTTTTCTTTTAGCTTCTATTTTCCTATGGTCACACACATTAGCTTTATGTCCTACTTTTCCACAGCAAAAACAGGTTATATTTTTAGTTTTACTTTCCCCGGCTTTTACAAAAAAAATTTTAAGAAACTTTTGCTTATTCTTAGGTTTATACCCTAAACCAGCTCTATTAAACACAGCTCGTTGATTATTAAGGATCATCTCCAATTTTTCAGAACTATATGTAAACTTTTCTACAATAGGTTTGTATTTTTCAAGTTCTTTTGTTAACTTCAGTTTTTCTGTTTTTAGTAAGTTTAAGTCTTTTGTAAGATTATCTTTTATAGTTTGGTTACTGTTTTTAAGTTCTGAAACATCCTTAGTTAGTCTTTCGTTATCTTTAATTAAGGTATTAGTTTTTTGAGTTAGCAATTGGTTGCTTGTTTTAAGTTCTAAGTTTTCTTTGATGATAGAATCCTTGTCCTTAATTAATTTATCGTACTTATAAGTGTGAGATTGATTAGTTAGTTTCAATTCTTTATTTTTAAGGTTTATTGTCTTATATTCATCCATTAGTTCATTAAAAGCAACATACAATTTATCAAAGGTAAAATCTAAATATGTTTCAGATATTACCTCATTATCATTTGCCATGAAGCAAAAATTTGCTTTTTCCTCTTGTTCCTCATCCGATGATGATGAAGATTGATCGGAGTCTGTCAAGGTGGAGACAAGAGCTTTCTTCTTCTTGTATTTGCT
This sequence comes from Phoenix dactylifera, assembly GCF_051530095.1. Taxonomy (NCBI): domain Eukaryota; kingdom Viridiplantae; phylum Streptophyta; class Magnoliopsida; order Arecales; family Arecaceae; genus Phoenix; species Phoenix dactylifera. The sequence continues at coordinate 9,286,679 of NC_143203.1, forward strand.
GCCCTTCTTCAGCAAGGGACAGTCGATTCTGAAATGTCCCGGCTTCTTGCATTCATAGCAACCGATTCCCTCACTTTTCCTTTCCTTACCTTTGTCCTTGTTGTAGAAACTTGAGGAACCTCTCTTCTGATGAAAGGACTTCTTTCGATTGATGAATCTTCTGAACTTTCGCACAAGAAGAGCCTCATCTTCATCTTCCTCATTGTCTTCTTCTTTGCTGCTGCTACTGCAAGAGGGATTCTTGTTAGAAGAAGTAGACTTAAGGGCAATTACCTTTTTCTTGTGGGAGGACTTTTCTTCACTGTGTTGCTTCACTGTGAGCTCATGTGTCATCAAAGATCCAAGGAGCTCTTCGAGTGCCAACTTGTTCAAGTCTTTGGCTTCTTAGATCGCCGTTACCTTGGCTTCTCATGATCTTGGTAAAGATCGAAGAACTTTCCTGACAAGGTCACTGTTAGTATAACTTTTGCGAAGACTTTTTAGGCCATTGACAATATCAGTAAATCTAGTAAATATGCAAGTGATAGTTTCATTAGATTCCATTTTAAATAGTTCATACTTATGAACTAGCATGTTTATTTTGGATTCCTTGACTTGATTCGTCCCCTCGTAGGTCATTTCAAGTCTATCTCATATCTCTTTTGCAGAATTGCAAGTAGAGATTCTATTGAATTCATTAGGGTCTAAGGCACAAAATAGTACATTCATTGCTTTGGCATTTAGTTGTGCCTTCCTTCTATCACCATCATCCCAATCTTTTTCAAGCTTGGGTATAGAAATGTTATCTACACAGATAGAAGGAATATATGGTCCATTAACTATGATACTCCAAACATCATAGTCTTGGGCTTGGATAAATATCCTCATTCTAGCCTTCCAATAGGTGTAGTTAGTTCCATTGAAGAATGGAGGCCTATTGGTGGATTGCCCCTCACTAAGAGAAGATCCAAAAAGGGTTGTCATTTTGATCTTTTACTCTTTTAATATAAGAGCTCCGGCTCTGATGCCACTTGTTGCCCAAGAAGACAACCCAAGAGGGAGGGTGAATTGGGTTTGGATTAATTTTCGACCAATTAAAAACTATGATTAGTAATTAACTAAATCTATTGCAAGCAAACTAGTTAAGTTACTAGATGAAGTGAATGAAGAGAGAGAGAGAGGACAGCAACCAATACAAACACAAACCAATTTATAGTGGTTCGGAGCTAACCCTTGCTCCTACATCCACTCCCCAAGCTTCACTTGGGAGTTCACTATAATCTCTTGGATTACAGCCGGTTGTTTTACAAGTTCACAACCCAACTTGTTGTTTTCGTGAGATCACAACGAACTCGGTCGGTTTCACAGGCTCACCGACTAGAACCACCCGATTGTTTTTCGGGGATCACAATCGAACCCTTACACCGTTGGTTTTAACTTCGGCTCACCAACAAACCTTACAACCCTTGATTCAATCCCCTGATTGAATCAAGTAAGAAAACAGTTTGGGAAAAGTTACAAGGAAAGCTTCTTTATAAGCAAATATTAATCAATATGAATAGAGTAGAGTTAGAAGCCCTCAAACAGATTTTAGAAGAGAAAGAAGGGGCTTCTCGAACTCTGAGTCTCCTCTTTAAGTGCACTTGAGATCTGATGTCAGAGGAAGAGCCTTGAATGCGAAGGAAAGACTTCTAGGAATGTATTGAATGCGTTTCTTTCTTCTTTTGCTTGTCTTTTGTCTCAATAGACTCTTGGTAGATGGAAAACACTTAATGCACAGATGGAGTAACTCTCTTGATGTCTACTACTGTTCAATCTGGCTATTTAAACAGTCCCACTTGAAAAATAGCCGTTAGACACTGATTTGTGGCCGTTCTGCACAGTCTGCACCTCCTGACAATGTATCCGTTGGGGTCGGAGTCGACTCGCTCGATCTGGAGTCGACTCGGCTGTTGCTGGAGTCGACTCATGCTTTATTGGAGACGACTCGCCCACTGTTCAGAATTTGAATTAAAGTGCTGTCCCGTCCTGGAGTCGACTCGCCAAGATCTGGAGATGACTTGGCATGTTGGAGACGACTCGTTCTCAGGATTCCAGAGATCTATTTTTCTGCATTTCTATCTCGAGTCGACTCGGATCATCTTGGAGTCGACTCGGCTCTCAGAGCCGGAAAACTGATCCTCTGTCTTTTGAGTTGAACTGCCTCGGAGTCGACTCGGATTATCTTGGAGTCGACTCGGCTGACTTGGGGTCGACTCTCGTATTCTCGGAGTCGACTCGTTCACATAGTCACTTTGTTTGGTTTTCTGCCTTTCAGTCTGCTTTTCTCTGAGAGTCGACTCTTGCTTGTTTAAGAGTCGACTCGCCAAACGTTGGAGTCGACTCGAATTCTTCTGGAGTCGACTCGGTAACAGGGTCCAGAAAACACTTCTCTCTTTTTCTGTCTGTTACTCCTTGGAGTCGACTCGAAACTGTCGGGAGTCGACTCGGCAAGCATCGGAGTCGACTCGAATCCTTCTAGAGTCGATTCGGTTATAGGGTCTGAAATTCATCTTTCTGTCCTTCTGTCTGTTCTCAGTCGGAGTCGACTCGTAGTATACCGGAGTCGACTCGAGCTTGTGCCAGAACCTCTGAAACACTTAGAGTCGACTTGCACTCTTCCGGAGTCGACTCGAGCTTCAGACTTTGGCTTAATTTAGTTCGACACTTAGCCAAATGACTTGGAACAAAAGCTCGATGCTCTTAAAGATAAATTAACATATATTTGCCTGAAACACTGGATTGAATTCATTAGTACAACATGAAATATACTCAAATGCTTTGAGCTCATCAAAATCAAATAGAGGTATAACCAATCACTCCACATGTTTATTATACTTTACATCGAGGTGTCCTTCAAGTTGAAAATTCTCATTTCTTGCTCAAGATCCTGCATTATTAGCAAAGTCTTTTTCTTTCTTGAATGAAAGTCATTAGATTCTTCAAGATACAAAACATTCATATAGCATATTTTTTAACTAGATGACTCAACATAGGATATGACAACAATTGAAAATTGAGTCACTCTGCTCAAGAGATTGCCTAAACATAAGCAAGCACAAGTCACTTGAACTAAAGAGACAATTCTATTAAGCAAGATGGTTCAAGGACAAACATGTGAGGCAATAGAAATATTCACCAAGGTCAGATCAATTTTTTTTGTTTTCAGAATCAATTTAGCTTGGATTCTATTTGCTAAAGATAATCATCAATAAGATATACAAGTTAAGTTTTGATCAAATTATCTTAAACAGTTATTTCTATCAAAATTCTGATTATGATTCAGTTTTCAACAAATAATCATGTTACAGGGAGATAAGCAATCTTCTTTTAGAGCAAATACAAATCTTATTTTCGACTTATGAGATATAGTTAATATTTATGCTTCAAAAGATTTTTATGCTCAGATTAAACATGATAGGTTAAAAATAATCAGCAGAGTTCGAGATAATTTTAGAGAAAGATATTAATCATGGATACAATGATTATGCTCAATGAAATATTTTAATGATCAGATTTATTGATTTTGAATTTTAGAATAGTCTTGAGCATTACTTGTAAGAGGGAAGATGATTTGTTACTATAAAAACTTTAACGTAAGTTTCTCATTATGAGCATAACACATTAATCATTTATGATTGAACCAATTTGAGATGATTATGATTTAACATATAATGCATTTCAGATAATCATATAAGGAATGAATGGTATAAAAATAACATGATGAATTACATTCATACCTTCACAAAGGATGAAATAAGATCTCATAAGTATTATGCTCAATAAAGTTTTAGCATGAAATCAGCATCAAATATTTATACTAGAGAGAGAATTTAGATTTTGAAAAAACTTAAAGGAGAAGGTTATACATATTCATTCATTGTTTTCTTATTATCAGGCAAGCACTAAAAAAATTTTATGCTAAGATTACTGAGATAAACTTTAACATATATATAAGGTATTGAAGACTTTAATGCAAAGAGTTTCGCAATTTCAAACAAGGATAATCTCAATACACGATGTAGAATGTTAAACCTTATACTAGATTTAGTGAATAAATTGAAACTTATTTATAATTACGTGTCAACGCACCTGTTCGTCCAATTCCTATTTACTTAAAAATATGCTAAACAGATCGTTGTTATAACCGACAAACAAAGTTTAAATTAATTTAACTCTTACCTATTCTACTCGAAGAATAGCGGTTGTAAGAGGTCGATCCACAGGAAGGCGATTGGAGTTACATAAAAATTAAAACGTTCACTCGAATTTGAAATCGATTTTTTTTTTTAAGGATAAAAGAAAAACATTACGTTGGGGATGTGGAATGATTTTTAACTTGAAATTAACGTAAAGACAGTTACTTAAATTCGAAAAGCATTTATATATTTAATGGAAAAGAAAAATCTTGGCATAAATTAAAATGAATGAAAAACAGTGCTAAGAAAATTGCAGATTGGAATATAGATTGCATGAAAGAGAATTTTAATGTATTGCAGAACAGAAATTAAAATTGCAGAATAAATATAACTTTCTACCCAAATAAACTCTCAAAAATTAAAACTCAAAACAAAACCTAAAATAAAACTAAAAATAAGAACAATATGCTCTCAAACTCAAAATATAACTGCTCAATAAAAACTTTCAATTAAAGTACAATAAAAAATAAAAAAAATACATTGCTCTCTTAAATAAAAAAAAGAACTACACTCAAACCAAAAACTAAAAAAAAATTGCAATGCTCTGTTTTCAATGAAGTTGAAAACAGAGCAAGCCCAAATCTCTTTTCAAAATAACTCTCCCACGGTGGAACATGAAATAAATCTCCCTTTTTTTTTTTCTTTCTTCTTCCCAAGAACAGAACTCCTATGTTTTTCTTTTGAACCAGCCGAGCCCTCTCCTCTCTTGGCCTCCACCCCCAACCGAGCTCACCCTCTCTAAGCTCCTCCTCCCCTCTTTTATAGGCCCTTGGAGATGTGGTGGAGGCAGGATCAGCAGGATCGGCTGGGCGGATCGCGGAAGGGAGGCGCGGTCTTGCTTCTTTGGGCCACGGATGCGGGATCGCCGGAATGCTTGATGCGGAAGGCGGGGACGCGGGCTTCCTTCTTCGGGTGCTGCTGGGAGTTGAAGCGGAAGGTGGCGACGCGGATCCGGTGCTGCATCACGGGCAGAAGAAATGGGATCGCCGATGATTGCGGAGGAGGGGCTGAAGCCGGGGGAGACGATCATGGTTTGATGGGCGCCTGGGATCTGCCTTGCTGGGAGGGGGGATTTGATGCTGGGAGCTGAAGCGGAAGGAAGAAGCTGGATGCTGAAATCATCGGAAATCTGGGACGCTGGCAGCGATCGCGTTGATGGCTTGGAGGATTTGGAAGGCATGCATTGCTAGCACGGGATCTGGCATGCGGTGGGGACGCTGAGGATGCGGACGGCCTGGCACGGATGCAAGGAAGGAAGTCTGCCTCGCTGGGAGGGAGATGAATGCGGACGGCTGATTTGGGTGCATGGAAGGAAGGCACGGATGGCTGGGATCTGCCTTGCCAGGAGGGGGGATTTGATGCGGCTTGCTTATTTGGGAGGCTTGGAAGAGAGGCTGAAGCCGGAGGGAGCTGATCTAGATCATTGGATACGGACACGGAGATGCTCGCGATGTTGTGTTGTATCGCGGGATGAAGTCAGGATGTGCAGGCCCTGGAAGATGCTTGTTTGACTTGAGCTCGGGCTGCCGGACATTGGGCTCAAACCCGATATTATTGAGTTTCTTGGATTACTTGCACTCAAACACGAATACAACATTAGTTAGTTAATTTTATTATTAATGATTAGCTATAATACTAATTAAGATGGTATGACGATTGCATTTTTGTGCTCTCATCAGCACCCATTTGTATGAAAGTTTCATTTGTTCCATGGGTAGCTTAGCACACCTACATCTACACCCTTATATTTTCAATTTAGGTACCCAAGCTTGCTTGGGTCCTTGAGGGTAAGGACATATGGTTCTTTTTGGAACCCAAATCTATTTAATAGTAATAACTTTACCATTCGATTTAATTGTACTAGAACTATAGGTAAAGTTGTTATGCCCATTCTTTTGATGTTTGAAATACGTTATACTTTTTGATGATTTGCTTGACGAATTTATAACCTTTTTCTTTAGGAGTTCATTGCTAAGCGAAGGAGTCAAGCCAAATTTTGATTTATCAAAATCAGCATGTTGGCTTTCAAACATCATTTTTAATCTTCCTGAACTTACAGTGAATTTGTTAATAAAAGATTTCAATTGGTTAATTTCTTCACTTAAGTTTTGATTTTCTTTAATTAAATTCTGATTTTTCTGAATTAATTGTTCTAAATTTAACCTTAAGCTTTCATTTTCAGAATTTAGTTTGTCTTGTATTTCAGCAATAGAATTTCTTTCTTTTGAAATTTCCAGATTTAGCTTTTTAAGATTTTTATTCTTCATAACTAATTTTCTATATTCACCATATAAATCATTAAAAGCATTTAATAATTCATCATAAGAGAATTCTTCTTGAAAATCATTTGATGTAAAATTAGATTCAGATTTTACCCTATTTTCTTGTGCCATAAAGCATAAGTTAGTTACCTCTTGTAGCTCTTTGGAGCTAATATCATCATTGTTGCTCCTAACTTTCATTTTCTTGCTTGACTCTTCCTTGGTCAAGGCTTTCTTTCTTTTTATCTATTTCTTCCTTTCTTCTTGCTTCCTCTTCTTCTTTATCTTTAGGAAGCTTTTGAATTTTTCGGTGTTTGGGAATGGATCCTTGTTTTCATCACCGAATTCTTTATTTGTTGTTCTTTCTTCCTCGAGTCGAATCCAAGTAAACGACTGGAGATCTTCGGGAGACGTCTCATTCTCAGAGACCGAAAAATTGATTCTCTGTCTTTTGAACTGTTCTGCCTTGGAGTCGACTCGGGCCTTGTTGGAGTCGACTCGGCTAACTTGGGGGTCAACTCTGAAACACTTAGAGTCGACTCGTTCACAGGATCTCCGAAATTGAGTCTCTGCCTTTCAGACTGTTTTTCTCTGGAAGTCGACTCGGACAAACTAGGAGTCGACTCGGACAAACTAGGAGTCGACTCGGCTGATGTGGGAGATTCAACATCTTTTTCTGCAGTCTCACTGTTAGTATGTAATTGAAGCACATGTGAGCTAATCTGAGATTTATCATAAATATTTTTTAAAGTATCCCAGATTTCTTTAGCAGATAAGCATGCAGAAATCTTATTAAATATAGTTTCATGGATAGCACAATATAGTATATTCATAGCATTAGCATTCAATTGTGCTAAGTCTTTTTCATCAACAATTTGATAGAGTATGTGAAGGTCATTTATTATGATATTCCATAAATCATAGTTTTGTGATTGAATAAAAATGCGCATGCGTGCTTTCCAATGTGTGTAGTTTATGCCATTAAATAGTGGAGGTCTATCAATTAATTGTCCCTCTCCTAGAAAACTATATATTTAAGTTGTCATGATCTTTGGCTCTTGATCGTGAGATCAACAATTAACCTTAGAGCACCTGCTCTGATACCACTTGTTGCCCAGTAGATACAACCCAAGAGGAGGGGTGAAGTGGGTCTTTTAAAACTTTTCAACTACTTCTAAACTTTTCAATTAATTAAACTAAGCTGTATAGATGCACAGTGGAATTTAAACTTAGCAATAGTTTGATTCTAATCTGATCAAGATTAAAATTATTAAGGAGTGGACTCAATAAACAATTAGTCTAGATTTCTCCAAGCAAGCATTTCAATATAATGAATCTTAATGCAGTTTTATTAAAAGAAACTTGATTAAACAATTTGAATATACTTGCAACTAAAGGATGCGCAGATAAGAGTTAAGCAAGCAATTCAATTAGATATTTATCTAAGTAAGTAAGTGAGGAAATTAAACAATGAAAGAAAGCATCACAAACACAACAAACGTATAGTGGTTCGGTGCACCCCAGCACCTACATCCATTCCCCAAGACCTCTTGGAAATTTCACTATAATCCCTCAGATTACAGCTGGTTGTTTTACAAGCTCACAACCTAACTTGTTGTTTTCACGAGATCACAATGAACTCGGTCGGTTTTCACAGGCTCACCGACTAGAACCACTCGATTATTTTTCCGGGTTCACAATCAAACCCAGTTGGTTTTCCCCGGTTCACCAACCATAACCTTACACCGTTAGTTTTTCCTTTGGCTCACCAACAAACCTTAACCCCTTGATTCAATCCCTTGATTGAATCAAGTTACAAGATATTAAAACAAGAGTTTAAAACAAATACAAGCTTCTTAAACAAGCAGATATAACAATATAAACAAATAGAGTAAAGAGAAGAAGTCCTCAAACAAGTTTTGTAGATGAAGGAACTCGGCTTCTTCTTAACTTGACCCTCTTCTGATTTCGCACGAGGTAGAAGATCACTGAGGTAGCACACAGTTGGAGAGGAAGCCTTGAGATTTACTCAGATGCTCTTCTTCTCTCTCTTTTGCTTTGAATGGCCCTTTTGTGCTTTTGGGAGGTTTCTCTTGAAATATCTTCCCTATGTGTTCTCTCCCACTTCCTTAACTTCTTCCCTAGCTCTTCCCTTGATTTTATAGCTTTGGATGGCGTGGGAACAAAGATCTAGCCGTTGAGACAAAAATAGAGCCGTTGGAGTTGAGAAAAAATTAGCCGTTATGCCTTCCAGCATGCTCGAGTCGACTCGGTTGAAGTAGGAGTCGACTCGTGAATAAGAGTCTGCCGGCACTATAGCTGGAAGTCGACTCGAGCACTGTAGCACTAAAGTAGGAGTCGACTCGAGCACTGTAGCGCTGAAATCAACTCTCTGTCTTTTTGTCTGTTCTCAGTCAGAGTCGACTCGAGCACTGTTCCTTGAAACTTCAGAGTGCCAGAGTCGACTCTGAACTTTCAGGAGTCGACTCGAGGACTATTCTTTTGAATCTTTCTTTGAATTTGCACCTCCAACTTGAATCCTTTGAACTTGAAACTTGGGCCAATAAAGTATAACTTTCTTTCAACTTTTTGAGAGCTTTTGAGGCCTTCTTGTATTTTTCCAACTTGCTATGTTCCTTGCAAAACAAATTATCTTTCTTCTTGCAACACAAACATTAGTATTATACTTCAAGATTTTGTGATCATCAAAATCAATCTTTAAATCAATCTTTGTGTCATCAACCACAACCCTTACCACTGTTAGATGTATGCCCTAGAAGCCAATCTGGCTGACACATTATTAATTCTAGGGACATAATTTTGTACTTGACTATTTATTATTGAATAAATAAAAAGGCATCTTTTCATTCATATTATTTATGTGTCTATGAATCGTCCAAGAAATTAATAAGATGATGATACATATTCTCAAGAGTTGAGAATTTGAGCCATGTATCATTGGTGATTAATTTCTAAATGCTCCTGATCAATGGATCATCACGAGGACGGTGATCGATCCGATCAGTGCACAGATCACTTTCCTTCTAGATGGACGAGACTTAAGTCCACAGTGTAGGGACACTGGAGTGATAGTGCAGGTGCTTGTTAGAGAACAAGGGTACTAAGCGTGACCAAGACAAGAAGTCACTTGGATGTCTATCCACTTGTCAGTGACTTGCTTGATGTTGCAGTAGTGTGACTGGTCCTTTGATCTGCGGTGCTTCGGCTACTCACAGTGAGGTTATTGTAGTTTGACTGCACACATACATGGTCTCTAGCCATATGGGTCCATGCAGTGTAGATTGGCTGCAGTAGGTTCACTGTAGGAGTAGGGTATGCACCTACAAGGAATCTATCAACCTTGATAGAAGAGGAGTGATCCTATGTGATTTGTTAGACTGAGTTCTAAGACCTTGGCCAGGGCAGTAATATAAAGTGGAGAAAGAGTTTTCCACTAACGAACTCGAGTCGAATAAATCTTGACATATGACAGACGAAGGAGTTTGGCGAGTTATCCATGACCTCCGTCCTGTAGGGATCCACGATAGTAGGACTGTATCACACATTAACTGCACCTAGAGGTTCATCATTCCATTCTGCTGGGTAGCCACTACATGCTGCTAGGTGTCATTGGTGGATGGTGGGACTCACAGGGATTATCTCGATGATCGATAAACCCTAATGAGTTGAGTTGGAATCGTTCCAACCCATTGAAAGGAGTTTTCAATGATATAGTGATAGAGATCACAATATATCTCACTACCAGTCAGAATAGAACCTATGGGGTCACACACACTAGAAGTATTGACCGATCCGATGGTTGAAAAGTGATTATGAATCACGAGTAATCAATTCGATTGATAAGAAGTTGAAGAAGGAAAGGGAATTAATTAATTGGACTTGAAACAAGAGTCCTACTTCGAGTAGGATTCCTAGAGTCCTAATTGGATTAGGACTGGGAATCCTAGTTGGAGTAGGACTGGGATTCCTACTTGGAATAGGATTCCTGCAATCCTAATGAGATTAGGAGTTTTGAATCAAAATTGGATTCCTACTTGGAGTAGGATTCCTAGAGTCCTAATCGGATTAGGACTTCGGATTCAAATAAGAGTCCTAATTGGATTAGGACTAAAATTAAATATGTCCTAATTTGGATTAGGGTTTCTTAAGTCACAATTAATTATTAATCTAATGAATCAATAAGACTCCTAATTGGATTAGGATTGAAGAGTTCAATTGAGTCAAAATTGATTTAAGTTCTAATTGGATTAGGACTTACCTAGATTGGATCCAAATTGGTTCACCCTTGGGCTAAGCCTAATTGGATTTGGGCTTGACCACATTAGGGCATTCCAATCCCTACCTAATATGGATTAGGGTTTACCATGAGGAGGGGGATAAGCCCCTCTCCTTTCCACGTGGAGAAGGGAGAAGAGACGGCGCCCCCTCTTAGGAAAGATATCAAGAGCTCCTAAATGTTAGGAGCTCCACATGTCTATAAAAAGGGACTTGTGGGCGGCACCTAGGGCATAGAAGAAGTGCTCTCTCCTCTCCTTGCTGCCGCCACCCTCTCCCTTTCCCTTGGTTCAACCGCCAACAAGAAGAAGAAAAGAAGAGAGCCTTGTCCGCCTCCTCTTCCTCCAATCCTTCTTCCAACGCAGGGAAAAGAAAGGCTGTGTTCTTCTTCCTTGAGTTCATCCTTCTTCTTCCTCCTCCCAAGCACAATCAAGGGTTGATTGAAAGGGAGGAAATCAGCCATCAAAAGAAGTCTTTGCAAGGGAGCTAGCACCCCGGAAAGACAAGAGAGCTTTGATCGGATCACTGCTTCGTGTGGATACCCGTAGAGGCCGGACACTTGAACGGCTTCAAGCGAACCTTCATCCTAGACCATGAACTTCAGTTTGCGGTGATCATCTACCCGCACAAGGTGAAGATCTGATCTTCTAATAATGAATTTAAAAGTTTTTAATCCTTGCCTAACTACGAACGGTTCATGAAACAACGTTCATGCGATGAACGTCGATCCCGCTTATGCCGATTCCGCTGCCATCTGAATTTTTTTTTGAAATATCAGCGGCATGGGCGGGTTCCCAACAGTGGTATCAGAGCCTAGGCTTCGTAGATTAAGGTAAGAATTAATTATCTAAAGGCATATTAGATCTGAAAATTGAATGATCATGCATACTGAAAATTTCTGCATGCAGATTTTTCAGGGGTGCTGATTTTTGCATGCTGATTTTTATGTGATAAAATGATGATTCTAATTGCATTGTTAATGAGATTACAAAGTTTAGAATCATGATTAGCATGATCAGCAACCTATGTCATGATATAATCAGTTAGTTTTTAGATCTGAAAATTATAATTGTTGCATATGGTGATGATCATAGGATTCAAACCCTTTTGGTATCAAATGTAATGACCTGCGATGTGATCTGCGATGTCATGTAATTTTTTCAGATGCTTGCATGCATCTTATTTGATGTTTTGAGAGGCCTGCGTGCCTCCTAAAAGGAGATGTAATTTATTTTTATTTTTATTTTACATCTGGTTGTATTTGTGTGATGTGATGTACGTCAACAATCAAGTTGAAGATAAGGCATGAGATGAACAGGTGATCTAAGCAGTTGATGGCGATTGGATCAAGAGTTGATCAAGGATCGAATCAAGGAGGCTTGGAACCAATTCAAGAGTTGAAGACCAGTTGATCGATTGACGTGCATGTGCTTGTAATACGACCTAACTAGAATCCATGATCATCACCTATTTAAAGTTTAGCTTTAATTATTGCTGCGATTATAACTGCCTGCAATGTGCCGTTTACATGTGATGTGAATGTGAGTCGGGTAGATAGGTTCACATGTGATGTAGCAAACCCAATTGAGACCTAAATCAAAACCTCCTCAATCAAGTCGAGAGTGAACCGACATGAGCAAGTCATATTAGATTAATTGATCTAATTGGTGTCTAGGAAAGCATGAAAGGTGGTTACTTAATTAGGACCTTACTCTCTGAGTAAGGGGAGCCTCCCACCTGCTTACCTGGCCAATTGTTCGATTACCTCTTATGAAGGGCTCAAGTTGCAAACACTAAGACCTGATTAACCAATATTAAGTCAATAGGTCTTCCCCTGTAGTAGAGCTGCTAAGGCCTTTCTGATATTGATTTGTCTTGGCTGGACACAGTAGTCAAGTTGCATCGGGGGGCTGGACCTCTCTATAGACATGAGATGTTGTAGGATAAAGGTGGGGTTGGGCACCAATAACTGTTAGGTGAGGACCCAATGACGACTTTATTTCTACGGTTATACGGTGGGTCTGACTTAACTAAGAAATGGGACCAATAACTGTTAGGGGAGGTCTTCATGGCTTAGAGACCAAGTAGCACTGCAACATGCTTGAGAAGCATTGTACAAGAGTTGTACATTCATCAATTTATGTGTCACCAATAACTGTTAGGTGAGGTGGCATGTAAATTGGTGGGACCGCAGTACCCACTAGAAACCCTAGTCGTATGGAATTTTCGTTTCCCTATCAGGGGAGTGTGAGGGATTCGAGAAAATAGCGGGAGTTACATTTGTTCTAAAAGACCTTAGAATAGATTAGGACCAAGTACAAAAGTCTAACTAGAATCTTTACTCTCTGCAGATACAATGTCAGCTTCAAACCCTTTGACCCGTATTCTTGAGACCAACCGACTGACCGGAACCAATTACAAAGACTGGCTTAGAAATCTCAAAATTGTTTTGGACTGTGAGAAAATAGGCTACATACTCGATTCAGATATCCCCACACTACCAACACGTCCTACTGATGTTCAGCGTGAGATGCATAAAAAGTGGTTGGATGATGACATTAGAGTAAAATGCTATATGATGGCATCCATGTCAAATGAACTCCAATGCCAGCATGAAAATATGAAAACTGTTAGGGACATACTGGCACACCTGCAAGAGTTGTATGGTGAGCAGAGTCGCACAGCTCATTTTGAAGTGTCCAAGAGGCTCTTCAAGACAAAGATGCGCGAAGGGCAGTCTGTCCATGATCACGGTCTGACCATGATCAAGGACCTAGAGGAGCTTGAGAAGCTCGGTATGGACATGCACAAGGAATTACAAGTGGATTTGATCCTACAGTCACTTCCTGATTCATTTGGTCAGTTTATAGTAAACTACCACATGAATAAGATTGAATGCACTAAGACTGAACTGATAAACATGTTGGTAACTACTGAGGGAGCCTTGAAAGGTTCAAGGGGCAATGTCTTTGCTGCTGAGCTGACTTCTGGTTCCAAGAGAAAGTCTACTTGGAAGAAAAAGAAGCCTGCTAAGAGGCAGAAGAAAGACAAGAAGCCAAAGAAGGAAGTTCAAAAGAAAAAGGCTAACGACAAAGGAAAATGTTTCCACTGCAATGTCGACGGCCACTGGAAGAGAAACTGTCCTTCATACCTCGAGAGCCTGAAGAACAAGAAAGGTGACATACCTTCAGAAGGTATAGACTTGCTCATTATTGAAACTAATCTAACGGTTTCTTCTACTTCTAGTTGGGTTATAGATTCTGGTTCTAGTGCTCATTTGTGCACTACCATGCAGGGTCTAAAGGAAAGTAGAAGGCTGGCGGAAGGTGCGGTAATCCTTCGGGTTGGCAACGGGGCAAAAGTTGCTGCTGTGGCTGTGGGCACCTACCATCTGCGACTACCGTCTGGATTTAGTTTATTACTTAGAGACTGCTATTATGTACCTGCTGCTAGCAGAAATTTGATTTCTGTTTCATGTCTAGCACAGAAAGGTCATGTTTTTACATTTGACAAAGACTGCTGTTCTATTTATTTAAGAAATAAAATAGTCGCACGTGGTTTCATGATCGACAGTCTCTATCATTTACATATGGATGTATCTGTGAATGTTACCGAGCAAGAAGTGAGTGCCAAAGGATCCAAGAGATCTAGAGATGAGATAAACCAAAGATATTTGTGGCACCTCAGACTTGGCCATATTGGAGAGGATAGGATGAACAAAATGGATAAAGATGGGCTTCTCGGCTCATTGACTTCCGAGTCATATCCAGTTTGCGAGTCCTGTCTTCAAGGAAAAATGGCTAGATTGCCCTTTGTAGGACATGGGGAGAGGACCACTGAAATACTTACCCTAGTACATACAGATGTATGTGGCCCATTCGATGTGCTAGCCAGGGGACGTTATTCTTACTTCATTACCTTTACCGATGATTATTCACGGTATGGGTATGTGTATCTTATGAGACACAAGTCTGAATCTTTTGAAAAGTTCAAAGAGTTCAAGAATGAAGTAGAAAAACAAACTGGAAAACCTCTTAAGGCTCTTCGATCAGATCGAGGAGGAGAATACCTTAGTAGGGAATTCCGGGACTATCTCAAAGAAAATGGCATAGTCTCACAGTGGATACCTCCGGGTACACCTCAACTCAACGGGGTGTTAGAGAGGAGGAATCGGACCCTATTGGATATGGTCAGGTCCATGATGAGCTTCACTGATTTACCTATGTTCCTTTGGGGAGATGCCTTACTCACAGCGATTTATTTATTGAATAGAGTTCTCTCTAAATCAGTTCCTACCACACCGTATGAGATATGGCATGGTAAGAAACCAAGTCTGGGTCATCTCAAGATTTGGGGATGTCCGGCCCACGTCAAGAGACTACAGGCAGACAAACTAGAGGCTAGGACCATAAGTGCTCGTTTTATAGTATATCCTAAAGAGTCATTAGGATACAATTTTTACGTCTCAGAGGATCACAATGTGTTTGTGAGCCGTCATGCCATCTTCTTGGAAAACCAGTTTATCCTTGATAGAGGCAGTGGGAGGAAAATTGAGCTTGAAGAGAAAGTCTCTGAAAAGCAACGAGTCATGGATCCTATTGAACCCATTCATACAGAGCCAGTACACGATGTCCCTCGACCACCTCGTAGATCTAGTAGGGTCTCCCATCCTCCTGATAGATACTTAGGTATACTAGAAGAGGATACAGAGGAAATGTTCCTAGTGGGAGATAGGGATCACATACAGGATCCCAAAACCTACGACGAGGCGATATCTGATATCGATTCCGAGAAATGGCTGGAAGCCATGAAGTAGAGTTAGACTCCATGCATTCCAATCAAGTCTGGACCTTAGTAGACCCACCAGAAGGTATTGTACCTATTGGATGCAAATGGATCTACAAAAGGAAGATAGGTTCGGATGGAGAGGTAGAGACCTATAAGGCAAGGCTTGTGGCAAAAGGGTATAGTCAGCGCGAGGGCATTGACTATCAGAAGACCTTTTCACCTGTAGCCATGCTAAAATCCATCCGAACATTGCTTGCCATTGCAGCATTTCATGATTATGAAATCTGACAGATGGATGTGAAAACTACTTTCCTGAATGGATATCTTGATGAAGATATCTATATGGAACAGCCTTTGGGTTTCACTTCCAGTGATGGAGATCACAAGGTCTGCAAGCTGCAAAGGTCCATCTATGGACTAAAGCAAGCATCTCGAAGTTGGAACACTCGTTTCGATGACGTAATCAAAATGTTTGATTTCATCAAAAACGAAGAGGAACCGTGTGTTTACAAAAAGGTTAGTGTGAGCGTTGTCGTATTTCTCGTACTGTACGTGGACGACATCCTACTGATAGGGAATGATATTCCCATGCTAACCTCGGTCAAGGTCTGGTTGTCAAAAGAATTCTCCATGAAAGACCTTGGGGAAGCATCCTATATTTTGGGAATAAAGGTCTATAGAGATAGATCTAAAAGGATGCTTGGCCTTTCACAGAAGATGTACATAGAGGAGGTGCTGAAGAGGTTCAGCATGGAAAACTCCAAGAGGGGTCTCTTACCCCTAAGGCATGAAATTCATCTCTCCAAGAAGATGTGCCCCAACACATCTGAAGAGATTCAACGCATGAGCAAGATTTCCTATGCATCGGCAATAGGGAGCCTCATGTATGCCATGCTATGTACACGACCTGATATAGCTCTTGCTGTGAGTGTCACAAGCAGATATCAGTCGAATCCAGGTGAAGAACACTGGACAGCTGTGAAGAATATTCTTAAGTACTTGAGAAGAACTAAAGATTTATTCTTGGTTTTTGGAGGATCATCAGAGTTAAAGGTAGAAGGATACACAGATTCAGATTTCATGACTGATGTCGATGATAGGAAGTCAACATCTGGATATGTGTTCTTGTGCAATGGTGGTACGGTAAATTGGAAGAGTTCTAAACAACCGATCATTGCTGATTCTACTATGGAAGCTGAATATATCGCCGCCTCTGAAGCTGCTAAGGAAGGCTTCTGGTTCAAGAAATTCATTGCAGAGTTGGACGTGATGACATCAGATGCCATAACACTCTACTGCGATAATAATGGCGCCATAGCCCTTGCTAAGGAGCCAAGGTCTCATCAGAAGTCTAAGCATATAGAGCGGCGCTTCCATCTCATACGCGACTATGTTGAGAAGAAATATGCAGAGGTGCAGAGAGTAGACTCCGCGGATAATGTGGCAGACCCGTTCACTAAGCAGCTAAGTCAGCAAAAGACTGAAGCCCACCTTGAGAAGATGGGGCTTAGATATATGACTGATTGGCTTTAGTGCAAGTGGGAGATTGTTAGATGTATGCCCTAGAAGCCAATCTGGCTGACACATTATTAATTCTAGGGACATAATTTTGTACTTGACTGTTTATTATTGAATAAATAAAAAGGCATCTTTTCATTCATATTATTTATGTGTCTATGAATCGTCCAAGAAATTAATAAGATGATGATACATATTCTCAAGAGTTGAGAATTTGAGCCATGTATCATTGGTGATTAATTTCTAAATGCTCCTGATCAATGGATCATCACGAGGACGGTGATCGATCCGATCAGTGCACAGATCACTTTCCTTCTGGATGGACGAGACTTGAGTCCACAGTGTAGGGACACTGAAGTGATAGTGCAGGTGCTTGTTAGAGAACAAGGGTACTGAGCGTGACCAAGACAAGAAGTCACTTGGATGTCTATCCACTCGTCAGTGACTTGCTTGATGTTGCAGTAGTGTGACTGGTCCTTTGACCTGCGGTACTTCGGCTACTCACAGTGAGGTTATTGTAGTTTGACTACACACATACATGGTCTCTAGCCATATGGGTCCATGCAGTGTAGATTGGCTGCAGTAGGTTCATTGTAGGAGTAGGGTATGCACCTACAAGGAATCTATCGACCTTGATAGAAGAGGAGTGATCCTATGTGATTTGTTAGACTGAGTTCTAAGACCTTGGCCAGGGCAGTAATATAAAGTGGAGAAAGAGTTTTCCACTAACGAACTCGAATCGAATAAATCTTGACATATGACAGACGAAGGAGTTTGGCGAGTTATCCATGACCTCCGTCCTGTAGGGATCCACGATAGTAGGACTGTATCACACGTTAACTGCACCTAGAGGTTCATCATTCCATTCTGCTGGGTAGCCACTACATGCTGCTAGGTGTCATTGGTGGATGGTGGGACTCACAGGGATTATGTCGATGATCGATAAACCCTAATGAGTTGAGTTGGAATCGTTCCAACCCATTGAAAGGAGTTTTCAATGATATAGTGATAGAGATCACAATATATCTCACTACCAGTCAGAATAGAACCTATGGGGTCACACACACTAGAAGTATTGACCGATCCGATGGTTGAAAAGTGATTATGAATCACGAGTAATCAATTCGATTGATAAGAAGTTGAAGAAGGAAAGGGAATTAATTAATTGGACTTGAAACAAGAGTCCTACTTCGAGTAGGATTCATAGAGTCCTAATTGGATTAGGACTGGGAATCCTAGTTGGAGTAGGACTGGGATTCCTACTTGGAATAGGATTCCTGCAATCCTAATGAGATTAGGAGTTTTGAATCAAAATTGGATTCCTACTTGGAGTAGGATTCCTAGAGTCCTAATCGGATTAGGACTTCAGATTCAAATAAGAGTCCTAATTGGATTAGGACTAAAATTAAATATGTCCTAATTTGGATTAGGGTTTCTTAAGTCACAATTAATTATTAATCTAATGAATCAATAAGACTCCTAATTGGATTAGGATTGAAGAGTTCAATTGAGTCAAAATTGATTTAAGTTCTAATTGGATTAGGACTTACCTAGATTGGATCCAAATTGGTTCACCCTTGGGCTAAGCCTAATTGGATTAGGGCTTGACCACATTAGGGCATTCCAATCCCTACCTAATATGGATTAGGGTTTACCATGAGGAGGGGGATAAGCCCCTCCCCTTTCCACATGGAGAAGGGAGAAGAGACGGCGCCCCCTCTTAGGAAAGATATCAAGAGCTCCTAAATGTTAGGAGCTCCACATGTCTATAAAAAGGGACTTGTGGGCGGCACCTAGGGCATAGAAGAAGTGCTCTCTCCTCTCCTTGCTGCCGCCACCCTCTCCCTTTCCCTTGGTTCAGCCGCCAACAAGAAGAAGAAAAGAAGAGAGCCTTGTCCGCCTCCTCTTCCTCCAATCCTTCTTCCAACACAGGGAAAAGAAAGGCTGTGTTCTTCTTCCTTGAGTTCATCCTTCTTCTTCCTCCTCCCAAGCACAATCAAGGGTTGATTGAAAGGGAGGAAATCAGCCATCAAAAGAAGTCTTTGCAAGGGAGCTAGCACCCCGGGAAGACAAGAGAGCTTTGATCGGATCACTGCTTCGTGTGGATACCCATAGAGGCCGGACACTTGAACGGCTTCAAGCGAACCTTCATCCTAGACCACGAATTTCAGTTTGCGGTGATCATCTACCCGCACAAGGTGAAGATCTGATCTTCTAATAATGTTTTAAAAAGTTTTTAATCCTTATCTATCTACGAACGGTTTTTGAACAACGTTCATGCGATGAACGGTTGATCCCGCGCATGCCTCTTCCGCTGCCATCTGAATTTTTTTGAATTTTCTGCGGCATGTGCGGAGTTTCTAACAACCACCTCACGGTAGCAATGAAGAATCTTGATTCCTTCGATGTCATGCTCTCCGACAAGATTCGCAAGTCCTTCGCCTGAGCAAATTCTCTGCCCTCCTAGAATCGAAGTAGCAGCAGCAGCCACTGCAGCAACTTCCATTTCCACTGCCCTACAGCTCAAAAAACCCAAAGAAATGGTGAGACTCGGAACAGGGAAGGCCACCACATGGGAAGGAGGGAAGAGGGGCCGTCCCATCATCATTAAGGGCGACATGATGTTGCCTTGGGGAGTGGGGAGTGTAAGAATAAAAAATGGGTAGACTATGGGCAAGTATTGCTGTACCACTCCTCCACCTCCTTTTGCCTTTTTTTGTCCTTTTTTTTAAATACAAAACATTTTTAGCTTGATTTTTACTGGTAAATTGTGGGCTTGCGGGCTGCGGGCCTAAATAGATAATTCAATTTTGGGTCAGGTCGAATTGGCTCGTTGGATAAATGATCCAAAATTGACCTAAAAAAAAATGGATCGGGTTGGATCTGGGTTAAGTCGAGATTCAGTATACTCAAATCCGACCCAAAAAATAGAACGTGTCCAATTTTAGGACTCAACCCAGCCCTGCGAGTCTATTTTCGGGCTAGGTCAGATATAAGCGGGTCGGGTCACGGGTTTTGTAGCCTTACTCGCAAGTGCAGCGATCTGACCAGTCAGACATTGAACTTCTTTGACAGTCCTTAGTGGCTGCATCTCTTATACTGCTCGAATCTTATAGAAATTCTTCTGAGGTGACTCTAAAGGCGTACTTCGTTGGATTGAGCTTCGTATAGTACTTTTTTCCAAGGTCAGCTATGTGTCGCTTCACTGCTTGGCATTTTATGAACATATCATCCATATACACCTCCATATTTCGACCAATTTATTCCTTCAAGATCTTATTGACGAGGTGCTTATAAGTTGTCCTAACATTTTTTAAGTCAAGGGGCATTATTTTGTAGCAGTAGAGACACTTGTCAGTAAGAAAAGCTATTTTCTCCTCATCCTCAGGTGCCATTTGGATTTGGTTGTATCTTGAGATTGCGTCCGTGAAGGTCAGCAGCTGTTATCCTAAGGTCGCATCTACGAGCTGGTCAATCTTCGGAAGTGAGAAGCTATCTTTTAGGCAAGCTTTATTCATGTCAGTGTAGTCGATGCAGATGCCCTACTTTCCGTTATCCTTTTTAACAAGTACAACATTGGTCAGCTAGTCAGGATAGTGTACCTCGCAGACAAAGCCAACCTTCAAGGGTTTGTCAACTTCTTAATTTATGACTTGATGCCTTTCTATGGTGAAGTTCCTCTTTTTTTCCCACACAAGTCGGGGAGCAGGGTCAATATTAAGCTCGTGAACCATCACCTCAGTGCTTATACCAGGCATGTCAGTGGTCGACTAGGCAAAGATATCGGCATTGGTGCAAAGAAAGCCAATCATCTTGGCCTGTTTTCTCCATCTAGGCTCGAGCTGATCTGCGTAGCTTGATCAAGCTCACCTTCCCTCGGGGGGACCTATACCAATTCTTTGGCCCGTTCTCCTCGCTGCTCCTTAAGCTTGTCTCGTGTCTAATCTTTCAATAGGTAGAGTCTCCACCACCTTCTTCTCTTTGAGGGTGTCCATGTAGCATTGGCAAGCCATTATCTGGTCATCTCGAATTTCTCCGACTCCACTTCTTGTGGGGAACCAGACGAGCAGATGATAAGTAGAAACCATAGCTCGGAAGGTATTGAGGCTAGGTCGACCCAAGATCTTATTATAGACTGAGGGGACATGGACCACCAGGAAGTCCAGCCTCAATGTGTTGCTTTAAGGCTCTTGTCCCGTGGTGAGTGGTAGATTGATCACGCTTTCCACGAGGACAAAATCTCTTGAGAAGCTGACCAGGGGTGACTTGACCTTTCGAAGTTGTTCAACAAGTAGCTTCATTTATTGGAAAGCATCGTAGAACAACATGTCGGCCAAACTTCCATTATCAATAAGGATTCTCTTTACATCATAATTTGCAATCGTAAGAAAAATGACAATAGCATCATCATGAGGAGTCGGTACTCCTCCTAGGTCGGTGTTGGAGAGGAAAATGATGTCCTTTGTACACTATCTTGTCAGGACAACCTCAGCCTCTTGGCAGACCTGTCGACAATGGTGTGGATATGCCGGCTATTGAACTATTATCGATTGGCTCTAGGAGTGGTGGATTAGAGGCCGAAGTAGGCTCTCCTCGGTCACACCGAGCATGCATGTACTGGTGTAGCCGCCCATGTCAGATAAGTGCCTCGATCTCATCCTTGGGCTGGATGCATTCCTCAGTGTCATGATCGTGGTCTTGGTGGAAGTGGCAGTACTTCTTCTTGTCCCTCTTGGTTACTAGGACCTTCATCCGATGTGGAGGGAATAAGTAGCCTAGGCCTTCAATTTTCATGAGAATTTGAGTCCTTAGGGCAATTAGAGAAGTATATATTTCAAACATCCGAGGAGAGCTTTTGGGCCATCATGAGCCCCTTTTCTGCCAAGGCGAAACACTCCTCGACTTCCCTTGCTCCTCGCACACTCTTTTTGCCTCTTGGGAGATACCTCTCGCCAGCAGATTCGTGATGGGAGACCATGGCTTTCTTTGCATTGGCATACTTTTCTACTTGTGCCAACATTTTGGTGAAGTCGGTGGGGAAGCGCTTCTCCAAGGAGAAGAGAAAGCGTGATAGCCATAAGCCGCTCTTCATTGTTGACATTGCGACCGACTGATTCAGGTTGTGGACCTCTAGCGTCACCGCATTAAAGCAGCTAATATAGTCCCTGAGGGACTCTTTCTTCCTCTATCGGATGTCGAGTTATGCATCTAAACCACGACGCTGTCTTTGGCTGGAGACGAAGTGTGTCACAAAGAGGCAGCCAAGCTGCATGAAGGAATGGATGGATTCGGCCCAAAGCCATGAGAACCAAAATCGAGCTGCTTCGGAAAGGGTTGCAGGAAAGGCGTTGCAAAGTACGGCGTCGGTGGCTCTGTGCAGCATTATGAGAGCTCTGAAATTCTTTAGATGATCTAAAGGATTCAAAGTGCCATCGTATGATTCTACCTAGGGCATCTTGAACTGAGTTAGAATCGGTTCCTTTATGATCTGCTAGGTGAAGAGGGGTTTGGAGGAGAAATTGAGGTTATTGTTCGCCCTCAGAGCTTGTCCCCTAACGGCTTGAATTTGCCGGCCCATCTTCTCAATTCTTCTATTGAGGTCGGCATCCCGCTGAGGCGGGGGGCTTCACATAGCAAGGAGGCGAGAGGCTTGGAGCGGAGTTCTTGTTGGAATGGGGGCTTAGAGTATGCCGTTTTCCATCCGGACCAAGACTTCCTCGTTGGGTGTGCCGGCTCTAGTGAGACAGCTCCGAGTCCTGGCCTTGACCATGGAGGTTGATTAGGCGCATGTGGCACGTTGGATGCTGAGAGTGGTGGCTGGGTTGACTAGATTACTGTTGGATTGGTTCCGACCATGCTGCAAGCTTTGAACCACTGTAGTCAATGCCTGCACCAGTTTAATGAGCAAGTTGAATAGCTCATTATTCACGGGTGTGGCTAGGTGTTCTAGCAAAACATGTTCTAAGCTCTACAATGAGCCTTGTGAGGCCGGAGCGCAATGTTGCAAGGTATGAGATGCACCGCGAGCTCCTTGCGACCTCATATTAGCGATTTCTCCCTTTACTCGATATTTGGTATAGCTAGGAGGCCCTCATTCTAGCGCCAATCTGTTGCTGCTAAATTCCAAACCTAGGTTGGAGCATAGTTCGGATGACCTTGAGGTCTGCAGAAGCCAAGCTAGACGAAGTGGCCGAGGTGTCGGGGGTTGACTCCTTCAGGGATGGCCTGCAAGAAGTTTGCTTGTCAGAGAGTTTTCGGTTGGAGATTTTTCGATGTCTAAGTTAGGATAAAGAGGCAACAATGAAAGAAAAAAAATTCAGTAGAGTAGAGCTCTCTAAATGAGAATTGTGTAGCACAATATCAGCTTACCTGAAGGCTCCCGAACCACCTCTTTATATAGAGTGGTCTATTTTGTCGTTACCCGAGTTGATACGATACGTGCTAGTGGTCAGTCATACGTTTATAGCATGGATATAATTTCATGTGGGCGGTGTGTGGTACTTACCACGCGCCGAATGCAGAGCTCCCACAACTCCCGGTTGCCAGAATTGACGGTCCTTGCTGGCACGTATCAATCCCCTCCTCAGTCGATCCGCTCTTCGGCTGGCCAGATACTCGGATGGGGCCGAAATTGCTCACCTCGGTTTATACTGGGGTCAGAGAGGTCGGTCCGATCTGAGGTCGAAGTGTCCAATATTCTTTCTTTTACTTGGGGCTGAAGTTATCCACCTCGGTTTATACCGGAGTTAAAGAGGTCAGTTCAATTCGAAATCGAGATGTCCAATATTTTACTATGGCACTATTTTAAGACTACTATGATCTCCAATCAAACCAATTTTAAATCGTGCAGCAGTGGGCTTGTTCTTACATGATTGGATGTGACACAATTAAATACGAACAAAACCAACAAAACCTAAGTAACTCCAAAATCTCTGGTCCCCACCCCCTTGCAGACCCAAACACAAACCCCACCATTTAGGTTTTTCCTGAGGAGGGCGAGTCAGCCAGCAGATCGCCAAAGCACAAATTATATTAAAACCATATTCCTCTGCACCACCGCCGCACCCACTAACCGATCCACGGGACCCATTTCCCCACTTATGCGCCATATTTCCAGTGCCGCGATTGGATGTCGGCATGGTAGTAGTTGAATAATTAATGGTAGCCAGCTGATGAAAGAAGGCATTAAATAGGACGAAATTTTCGCGCCAATACCTAGGTGCAAGGGGTCCTCCATCATTCTATTTCTTAAATTTCGCATAAAAATCTATATGCGTATAAGAGATCCACCGTTCATAATACCAATATGAGTACATCTGCGCTGTAGATTGTACGATAGCAGGGAGATTACTATGCGTTAATAGTCTGTACATTAGCTTTCCGGAGAAGGGTGGGCCCACAAGAGCCAACAAGCATTTATTTTCGCCAAGTCATTTTTTGTTATTATAAATCCGTTTCCAACCATCTTTTCTGGACGAGAGCCCCGGGATATTGCAAGCGAGAGCTCGAGGGAGAGAGAGAGGGAGGAGAAAAGTTTGGGGTTGGGGTGGAGATCTTTTTGGAGAATCTCCTCAAAGGCTCTCTCTTCTCTACCAACGGAGGTAGGACTGCTCCTCTCTCGCGGATCGAGATGGTTCGATTTGGTGTCTGGATTCGGTTCTTGGTAGAGCTGCTCCGTTTTCTGTTCGGAAGGGGGACCGGAAATGGAAACCAACTCATTCTCTGATCCGAAGGTAGATGAAGCAATTGGAGATATATAAAGGAGTCTTGTTATTCCAATTGGAATTTGTGTTTCTTATTTGATGTTCCGATTAGAGACTTTTTTACCCTATCTTTTGATTTTTTCCCCCTTTTTTGTGGTTAAAGATTGTATTTTTATGGATAACAGTTTGAGTTTGAGTCGTTTCTGTACACTTACTTTTTCATAGTCCTTTTTTTGGAAAGGAAAATGAAGTAAATTAATACGTGCTTATTATATGCTGAATTTATTACAGTTATGTAATTGGAGGAGTAACGTTTTTTTAACTATCTTTCCTAATTATTTTATTTGCAGAGAGAGAGAGAGAGAGAGAGAGAGAGAGAGCAGTATAAGGCTGCTTGAGTGTGAGAGGAGAGTGTGAGGCAGAGACGGAATTAGGTGTTAGTAGTTAGTACTGAAGTGATTAGAGGTTGGTGTCTTCAGCTATGGGTTTTGAGCCGCTGGCCTGGTACTGCCGGCCGGTCGAGGACGGGGTCTGGACGACGGCGGTGGAGAATGCTTTTGGAGCATACACGCCCTGCGGCATCGAGACCCTGGTCGTTTGCATCTCCCATCTGGTTCTTTTCGCTGCTTGTGTCTACCGGATATGGAGGACCAATAAAGATTTCACTATTCGGAGATTCTGTCTGAGGTCCCGGGCTTACAATTACATGTTGGGGCTGCTGGCCACGTACTGCACTGCAGAGCCTTTGCTTAGGCTGATTATGGGCATGTCAATTGCGAATCTGGATGGACAGACTAGTCTTGCTCCCTTTGAGGTAGGTTACTAAAATTTAATTTAGCTCTTGGATTCATAAAGCTGCTCTTGTTTGGTTGGTATGTGTTCAAATTTCAACCCATGTGCGTGGTTCACCAAATAGTTAGTATTCTACATTTTTATCATAAATTTGCGAACAAGAGTTTATGAATTTGGCCTATCTTTTGCCACTAATTCAAATGATAGAAACGTGTTTCTGAAGGGACCATTCAATAGATTAGATGAGTATAGAAGTCGTATTTGTTGAAGGCTGCAATAGGCCCTAATTGAAACCATAGATGAGATTTGAAAAGGATTTCTAAAATTTAAACATGCTGTGGCTGCTGAATTAGTATGCAATGATCTAACATCAAGTCCTACTTTAAATTGACATGCCTGCATTGCACTCGTGCCCTCCCCGCTCCCTAAATTTTCCAACCTATTTGAGAGACAGCCCTGAAGTGAATAGTACATTTGGCTTATTCCTTCCCTTGCTTTCAAAAATTCTTGTATCTGTGAAAAGAGCTTTTATTATATTGGTTTTGTTTTGCAGTTTGACATGGATTATTTTTCTAGATAATTTGTTGTTTTTATCTGTCATCACCTTCCTACTTTGCAGATAGTTTCACTGCTCATTGAGGCTTCCTCTTGGTGTTGTGTGCTTATTATGATTGGAGTAGAGGCTATAATCTACATCTGTGAGTTCCGGTGGTACGTCCGGTTTGCAGTTATCTACGTTCTGATTGGGCAAATTTCTATGTTCAATCTTGTTCTCTCAGTGAGAGAGTATTATGATAGGTACGTTAGTTGGTTATATTTAGTTACTTGCAACTGCATTAGCATATCTGCTTCATAACAGCTATTATCTTCCCATTTAATCATGCAATAGGCCACGATGGCATCCAAAATTAAAATTTCTGTTCGGCTTGTTGAAAGTGAAAATTTAGAAAGTTCTTGGGTAGTTACTATGTATTTATCCATTCATGTGTTGACATGCAACAGCATACAATACCATTTTAACATCATGTGAAAACAAGTCCATATGTAATAGAGAAACTGTATTTGGTGTCTCTGTCACAGTTCACAAGCATGTTATAAAATGAATCATAGCACCATACTCCAATTTCATTTGTTCAAAGTTTCTTCTACTAGCAGGGCAGACTTTGACCTGCATGTCTTCTCCTATCCAATAGCAATTTTTATGCATTTAAGTGGAATAGAAACATTGTTGATATCTATGTTTGTCTTTGCAGGTCAATCTTCTATTTGTATGTTAGTGAGATAGCAAGCCAGGTTTGTCTATTTATTTTGATATATCTTACTGATACAATAATTAGTGATAACAGCCTATGTGGGCCTGAGTCAATATTCATTCAAAAATTTAATCTCTGCAATCTGGATGTCTTTGTTCACAATGTTATTTCCTTTGATTGGTTTAGCATCTAGGTCAAACTTCTTCGATATTTATTTCAAAGCATGTAAAATTGCGCTAAGGATATAATTTTCTTAATGCAGATTTTGTTTGGAATCCTAATGCTGGTCTATATTCCCAGTTTGAATCCTTACCCAGGATATACTTCAATTAGAAATGAGGTGTTTGTTGACAACACAGGTTATGAAGCACTTCCTGGGGGAGAGCAGATTTGTCCCGAGAGGCATGGCAATATATTGTCCAGTGAGTTCAATGACAGATATGATTAAGTGCTTTATAATATTAACCATTACGATAAACAGGTAAGATAAATTTTCATTTCACTAACTGGTGTGTCTGTCTTGGATATTTGCTGCAATATTTTTTGTTAGGGATATTGTTTTCATGGATGACTCCCCTCATGCAACAAGGGTATAAAAGGCCTATTACTGAGAAGGATATTTGGAAATTAGATACATGGGATCAGACAGAGACATTGAATAGCAGGTATTTTTTGTGTCATCTCCTGCACCAGTTTCCTCTTGGAAATCCAATCTCTATATTGTGTCATCTTTATAACATAATTTTGTTTCAGGTTCTGGAAATGCTGGGCTGAAGAATCCCAGAGACCCAAACCATGGCTTTTGAGAGCACTGCATCGTAGTCTTGGGGGAAGGTATGAACTGATAATTTCATTTTTCCTTCCATATTTCCTGGAGATAAAGTGTTCCATTTCATTTCATTTTATAAAATACTTTCATGTTAAATCAACTATCTGAAACATTCAGTTGCACTTTTAATTTGTCTACAGATTTTGGCTGGGAGGATTTTTCAAGGTAAGTAATAAATTCACTGTCTTAGTAGATCATTTTTTAATTATTTTATGGTTTATGAAATTAATATTGTGAATTTACTGGAAACCAACATGGGTACAACAAATTTGGTAGTATCTATTTGCTGAGATCAGTTAAATTTAGTTGTTTAATGCATGTGCAAAAGCTTGTGGATGATAGTATTATCATTAGGTATCTACAAATTTACTGCTGTTAGTTTTATGTAACAAGTTAGTCTGAGATTGTCTAAATAGATGTATTTCTAGGGCCCCTCAAGTACAAATTATAGAGCGAACGATGCTGACATTCTTAGATCCCATTGATATGTGCATGTGGTGGATCGAATTGACAAAACACCCAGGAGGGGCTCATAGTTCTTCTGAAATATCTCCTAGATGTTTACGGTCCAGATCTGTCTATTGGAACCCAAGAAGATCTGTCCAATCTTGTGGCTCTAAGTTCTTTACAGATATCTAAATCTTTGACACTTTCTTATACTACCTCATGCTTACAGACTTGGTAGGTGAGTCTCGAAGAAAGGAGTTTGGTTCTTGCAAATTCATATTTCCACCTCGTGGAGTTCTCTCACTCAGGGCCGCCAATGTCTCCTAGCTTTGCCTGTTATTAGTGCCAATTAAATGGTTGCATTTTCATAAGACTTAACATGTTAGATATATGGTTTTAATGGAATTTGGATAAATCGCAAGATAGCATTACTTAAGAATATCAGTTTCAAAATTTTTAATAGGGATAATATAATAGTGTCTGGATTTATTTGTATTTTAGAGACACTGATTTACATTGAATAGTTATGTACTGTTTTAATAAGCTACGTGAAAGGGCATAAAGAACGATAGTTGTATATAATGTGTTCTTCTCTGGACGCTTCACTTCTTGCATTATTATTACCCATCCAGGATCTGTCATGGTATGGAACCTTGAAGATTGTCTTATCGGGACTCATGTACTAAAATGGTCATGCACATTACAATTGTTGTGAATAATGTTTGTTTGATGGAAACCTCACTCGAGTGTACTAATTCTCTGTAGGGAAAATCTGTTGTTGATTTTGGAGGGGTTGCATTTCTGGATTCTTTTCTACTTAGACATTTTAACCCTTAAAATCAATCTTTAGAAATTGTAGTTATCCATTTAGTGAATAATATTACTTCCGTTTTTTCATGTTTTCATGTTTTCTCATGAATAATTTTGTTACTTTATCCTTTAACTCACCTTGCAGATTGGTAATGATGCTTCTCAATTTGTGGGCCCACTAATATTGAATCACCTCTTGGAGGTAAGTTCTCTTTCTGCTGACAAATAAATATATGAGATACTTCTTTATCTGCTTATTTATTTATCTGACCTTACCTAGATCTGTCTGCCTCTATCTCTTTTCTGCAATATTTTTTTTTCCTGTCTCTTTGCCAACAGCTTAAGCCCCAAAATCTCATTCAGCATAATATAATGGATGGAGACGAGAAGTCAGTTGATCACATATTTACTATGTTGCAGTATATTCTAATATTCTAGATCTGTGCAACCTCCATAAAGCATGAGATAAAAGTTATTTAGCTTTTTGTTAGATATATTTGGTTTTAACAGTATGCAGACATAAATATGGTAGCAAATCTTCTTTGGTGTTATCATGTAATCAATAGGTAAAATATCATGTCTCTTTGTTTTTTCCCTTCAAAATCTTTCTCTCGTTTCTATCTTTACTAAATAATTATAATGGATAAATTGTTAACTAATATAAAAGTTTGGCTAATGAGAGTTGATCAGCACAGAAATTTAATTAGTTTTTCATTATATTTTCTAATTTTATTTTTGGTATTTGAACAATTTAATATCCATTATATCAAAATGTGCCCAGGACCTTAGCTGCTTACATAATCTGGCAGTATATTAATTGCTATTTTTTCTATATCTTATTAAATTTTACACTCACTTTTGATTTGATGATAATTTTCTTGTTTGAGAATCCTGACATGCATTGCATTTGTGATTCTTGTATTTGTCATAAGTTTATCTGGTAGTAGACCTATGCAATTATGCAGTTTTATTATATATAAATTTACTAGATCTATCCATATGGTGTGATGAATCTTTTTGTTTTTGTTATAATATGCAGTCTATGCAAGAAGAAGATCCATCTTGGAATGGCTACATTTATGCCTTTGGAATTTTTGCTGGAGTGGTATGGAACCATATTCAAAATTTGTGTCATTTTTAATCTCTCCTTTGGTATGCCTTTTCATCTTCATTTACTATCTTATTGATTTTATGAATAAATGGAAAAGACATATATTTAGAAGGTTTTTACAGCATATTTTTGATATATCAGTTGCTTCCATACTTGTGCTAGTGCTTGTTAAAATATTTCTAAGAAGTTTTATAACTTTTTGACCCTTACTATTCTTTGGATTTTGTCAAAATTACTCTATATGTCAGAAACCTATTTAACAGAAAATAAAGTCTTAAGAGAATGCATGGGCACTTCTGTTATATTTCAAGTGTCTATGAGCCATTATTTTATGTAAATGCTTATTTTATGAAATGGTGCCGATTTTCATTTGGACTAAGAGACGTGCAAACCATATTTCATGCGTTTGATTTTGACTCCTTTATTCTATCACCTAAACCTAACTTCTCTTCTGCGCAATTGGCTGCTTGAGTTGTTCTGAAATGTTACAGAAATACGATCGCATCTAGTGCCTATTAATATTTCCATACTATCCTATATGAACACAAGAAATGGCAGGTTATACCTTTCCAAGTTAGGATGAATTCCGAGAATACAATTACAATGGGCTATATCCCATTAATTTAGTGTATGAGTGTGATAAATGTGCGTATAATGTGTGAGTACATGAGAAAGGTATATGCAAATTAGTGTCTCTAACCCTCTTCGTATAAAGGATGGATTGAAGGAAGGATGGATAGGAAAGGATGGGTGAGAGAGAGGATGGATGGGTCTTTCATCCATCCTCCCGTTTGTTTGGTGAAACATGGAAGGATCGACGGGTATGATTTCCTTCTTTGTTTGGTATAGGAGGGAGGAATAAAGGAAAGGATGGATGATATTTTTATGACATTTTTACTAAACTACCCTTTGATAAAAAGTATTATTATGATCAATTTATAACACTTATTTATATTAAAGTAGGGCAATATATAAACTTATGATCTTTATAATTTATAATTATATAAAAAATTATATAAATACTTAAGTTTAATTTAATTTAATGAATATTTTTATAAATTAATTATATGAATTTATTTATTTATATATATTAATCATATAAATAACTAATTAATTTATAATTTAATTTAAATAGTTAATAAATTTTATGTGAATAGTTAACTAAAAATAGTGTATATAAATAGAAAAATAGAAGAAGTGTTAGGGGTTTGTCAAAAAAATTAATGGGGGGTAATGTTGTCAATGTAGAAACCCACTCCTCACATGCTCCATTCATCCTTTCTTTGGGAAGATGCAAATTGGTGGGCTAGGATCAAGGATCGACGAACCGGGCCGTACTTCCTAGTTCAGGCTGAATCGAGCCGATCCGGTCCCAGACTAGGTTGGTTTGCTATAGAAAAACAGCTCTGGCCTCGTAGGAGAAGGAACCTCAATAATACCAGCCAGAATCGGACGAAACCATCTCGTCCGGTTTGACTCGGACTCGGTGTGAATCGGCCGGTTCGCCTTGAGTTGGGGGCTAGTGGCCCACTGTGGCAATAATGCCACAGCGGGCGTTGTTTGCTACTGCGTGGGCGCTGTGGGGTGGCGTCAGCTTTAAAAGCTGAATGCCACTGAAGGGGAAGGCCGAAGAAGGCCTTCCCAACGGCCAGGTATCGGTTCTCTTTCCAAAAAATTTACAAACAACACTGATCCAGGCTATCAGAAGGAAGAGCCAAGGCTAAATAAAATGTGCTTTTCCCTTATATAGGCCTTACATCATGAATTGACCAAGTCAAACAATTAACAACTAACCAAACTTGGACCCTTCAATTAATTGACTAAGTCAATTAATTGATTACATACCAAATTAAACCTTACCAGCATTAGACCATTAAACCAATTGATCACACCCAAAAACTTACATTGATCAATTGATCTATTTACTTGACTCAACAGCTAACCTACTGACTTGACTACAATAAAAACAAACCAAATTGACTCGACCAGCAACTAATTGACTCCATCATCTGAATGAGGGGCTCTGATGTCCTCATCATCCACTCTGATGGTAAGCTATCTGCAATAGATGCAAAGCATCCAAACAGGCAGAAAAGGGAATAGTGGACCATAGAATAGAATAAACTCTAGCCCAATCAATGCTTGAAGCTTCACTATAGAAGTAGATGAGTAGATGAGTGGAACAGTTATTTAAGGTTACTTAAAGCTACAAGAAATTGCATAGGATTTCTTCGAGTGCATGAATGCCGAGTACCAATAAATGGCTTACCAGATGAGTTATGAGCAATTTTAGCTAGTGTCAAGTAGAGGAAACCATCTAGAAGCTGAAATTAATTTGTAGGATTTGGAAGTGGCTCACCATATCTAGAATTTTCAGACGATGCTATATTAGTGCATCAAACAGAAAATCATGCTCAAACTGACAATAGAGTTGCTGCTTTACAATTGCAAACGATGAAAGCTTTCAGACTTGAAAAATAATCATTTTATCAGTAAAAGTAGCAGAAATGCAATGCTACCAAGTAGTTGGCATTTCAATAAAGCCATGAAAAACACTTAAACTTGCATGATAGAGTAGGCGATTCTACTTCTCCTTTGAACAATCACTATGAGGAAAGGCACTCTTTATGCCTTTTTAATAGATGCACCAGGGACTATCGAGGAATGGGACAACCGGTGATGATCATCTTCACCATGGGGCAAGGATACTTTTATTATCTAGTTAATTTCATATGTCTTAATAACTAGTTTGCTTTTGAATCTCCAGGAACCTTTGAAATAACTCATGATCATGTAGACCATATGCAACAATTGTTGTCCTTCATTATAGAAGGGAAATGAAATTCATGTGTGTTATTGAAGAGCTTGAATCTTCTCATTCATGCATACCAGAAAGGGTGGTGAATTACCTTATAATTGGAGTGCACTCATGATGAACATAAATGATTTTGATAAATGACCAAACTAGAGTGTATAAGAGTTAGGGGCTGGCTAGAAATTCAGGGGCATGGCTAATTGTGCAACAGGAGGACCTTTGTTTATGTGACATACAATGTCTAGCTCAGGGAATGCGTCTAGTGGAGCATAAACAGAAGATAATATTAGGAGAATTTCTAAGTGTAGAAATGCTTAGGACAATAAATCGAGAACTCTCAAAAATAGGCACCATTATGGACCAAGAGGATTCATGAGGTGTACATAGAGAGTAAGAGAAAGGATCCAAATTGATATCTGTACCCAAGGATAAGAGAGTAAGAGAAGGGATCCAAAATGACCCCTACTAAGATGCCATATAGA